>NW_026136706.1:4501343-5101343 GCF_905237075.1 Dicentrarchus labrax | reverse complement strand
ATGTGTTAATCCCTGTTATTTTCTGAAGCAACAGAAAAATGTTTAACAAATAAAAGAGTCAGGAACCTCTGCAATTAAATACAAACCAAGCTGAATCAGTACTCAGTAATTTTATATGTGATTCATTGTGTCCACATACTCTATTAGTGAATAATTGTGTATAATAATAAGTGACTATACAGCATTTTGAATTAAGCCACTCTCATTTCCCCCTGACAACCTTCTTTTGGTGTTTGTTTACTACGAGAACATACTCTAGCTTTGGGTGTCATGTCCTTGCTCCAGATGTTGGAGAGAATCATTATTACCAGTGAGACAACCAGGTCTTGACTTTGAAAATGTCACCTCGGGCAGACACTCAATTTATCAAGCTTCCCAACAACAGAAGTGTCATTTCAACCTTGAGCAATGGCCACACAAACCAGCATGTAACATTTTAGTCTGTGAAATCATGTTTGGATATTTTTGTGGACTTATTTTGGGAAGTCTCTAATCAGATTGAAGCTTAAAAAAGTATGGACAGTGAACATTTATGATGAGGTAGCCAAATGTTTATGTCCTCAAAATGCATATATCTTATTACATTGACTCAGTTCATTTCAGACAAGCCACTGAGGGTTCTGGGAACATTGAATCAAAAAGTCATTATGGGTCATGTTGAAAAGCAATGACAAACTACCTATTTTGTTGCATCAGAGTTATAGCCAACACAGTTTCAAAATACATTCATAAATAATATTTATCTTTTACAAGCGACAAGGTGGACTTTCAGTTATGATCCCTGCGGTGCTGTTTCAAAGTTGAAGGGAAAAAACGCCATTTTACCTCAAGTTACACTCTCTTGACCAACATAGAGTTGATAAAAACATTGGAGGTAGATACAAATACAATGTTTAAGTCAAGAAAACTTTATTTTGTAATGGGTTGATTAAGAATCAATATTACATCCAATGATCACCACAGTTTCTCAACAAGATCAACTCCAATGTCTCTCCAGGAGCACTCTTCTTTGGCGGTAGTTGTGTTGCATTTATTAAAAGATACTGGAAGACTATAGGAAAGGGACTCTGTGCCATCTTCACAGTGGAAATTAAAATACAATAAGAAATGTTTTTTCATGGACTGAGGGCTCTGACTTTTCCCCTGGAGAGTACACTTAGATAACAAAACGTGTTCTATTAGCCACAGTTTACTCTGGTGGAGTAAAGAAAAGTCCCCAACTGTCTTGCAGTGATATAAAGAAATAGATACCTAAGGTTTTCCCAGTGGAAAGTTTAACTACTACTTTTTTAGACTCAATTCAAAGGGTTAAACCAATTATGTAGAGCGATCCCACAACACAAAACTAAATGAAATCAAATGTATTGATACCTGGCAGTAGCTAAGTATTGTTTTCACTGTCAATTCATCTCCTGCTTATTTTCTCGATTGACTGATTATTCCATGCGTATTAAGGTCTAGAAGTCTAAAGAGCCTTTGTATAAAACAATAAATTAGCAAAAAATAGGACACGAACAAATGGCCTTTGGTATTAAAAATATATTGAGATTTAAAGAATGAGAACAATGGATATTACAAGGAAGCAATACAACTGTTGTGTATGGAAAAGTAGTGAAACTATTTTCTGGGAGGACCATTAATACAGTTCCCTCTCATCTCCTCACCTCTTTTTTCAGCTCTAAGTCTACCTTTCAAAGTGAGGGACGGCTCTAAAAGTTCTGTCAAAACCAAACTGGCATTCAACAAACATAATAATGAGGTTGTTACCATGTTGTCCATCGGTGTGTTTACTGGCATATATCATGTCTCTCCTCAGCATCTGCTGTCATGAGCGGGATTATGCGAGGGTGGACCTTTTGCAGACTGGCAGCGTGATAAGATAGGATACTGTATCTGACAGGGAGGAAAGCGATGCACCGCCACCTCGCCATGCGGCACATCTCATTACCCTGGCCACCCTGTCGACAGCGGGATCATAATTAATCTTCATTGAGCCACTGGGCTGTCTGCCTGACAGCCTAAATGATTGGGGCGGTCGAAAGGGTGGATAACAATGTCCTCCAATGTGGCGTTAAAGTGGGATTCAATGGAGTTTAATAGCAGGTTGAGGAAACACAGCTAGTCGTGGCTTACAGTGACTGTTGACTCTTAAAGGAGGTAAAGAGCAGAGCAACAACAAGGGGCTCAGCGGTCTGAGTCCCATGGGTATTACATAAGTATTAAAGTAATAACCGTGCTGCAATGACATGCAGTAGATCAACATCATGGTTGATTTACTACCATGGCAATTTAATCACTACTGCTGAGGTATTGAGGAGTTTTCTATCAAAAAAAAAAAAAAAGTATAGTCATGGCATCCCACTCATCTGATTTAAATATCAAATAATTTATACCAGGCTCAGTCTCCCCAGTTTCAGGGATTTGTTTACAGCCTGACAGTAGCCAGAGGGTGATCAATTCACCAAATCGATTGTAACTCCTTTTGAGCTCATCAGTTTATTGCATTGAAAAACAGCCTGGAGAAAAACAATTTATTCCAGCAGTAATGGCATGCATGCATGCGTATAATGTGATTTCTGCACAACTCATATCCACTGATGGTTTCAGACTGTTTGACAGACCTTCAATGAGAGGTTTGAACTCTAATCTCCTTGCCAGATGCATGGAAGTCTGTCTCGAGTAAAAATCTTTGAGGGAAACAAACAGAAATATACATTCTAAACACTGTGTGTGTGGTATTCACACATTTTTCCATTGCATCAATTTGAGTCATTGTACAGAAGCCTAATGCTAACTCCCGCAGCTCTCACAGAACTCCATTTAAGCAGGTTTTAATGTAATCATCTTTCATTATGGGCTCAGACTGAATTATAGGCACCCATTGTGAAAAGTATATTTTGAACCTTAATTACTTTGATCCTACATGCAATCAAAGAGGCTATTATTGTGATGTTTCTTAAATGTACACGTTTTCCTTGAGCTTGCAAGTTAATTCTTGACTTTTGGGAACTTCTTACTTTTTTAGCCATTAATAAGCTTTTTCAAACCACCATTTAAAATCCGAGCAGAACATCTATTAGTGAAGAGAAGTCTAGAAAGAGGAACGTGCAGAAGGTTTGGGGGCATTGTGGGCCAGTGGATGGATGATAAGAATCCCACTGTGCCTCAAAACTAGGACAAACACCGCCAACTCACCTGGGACTAGATAGTCGGATGTCACAGGGATTCACCTACTACAAATCCTTTAACACCTTTAGATGTTTGCTGGCACACCCTCTTTGCTACACCCCCCCATAAGAGGAAGACTGGAGTGGTACACGACATCATCATGCCACAGTAAGCATTCATGGAGCACATGCAGTATGCACAGGTTCTTGTTGTGTCCGTTTTTATATATATAAATACTTTCTCCTGTGTGTAACATGGTGTGTGCATTCCTGATTTGATATACACGTAGCCCCAGGAATTATATTTGGTCATGAACACAACTCAGATACGGCAGTAATGGTTTGTTTGCTCCTTGAGGAACTCGTGGTAACCTTATCTCTGTTTAACAAAAGGCAACAGACAGACTTGGTTTCTTTCTTTAGGTTGGTCTTGATGCATGACAATTATACTTCTCTTCATCTAAGTTACACCTGAAAATTCTCAAATCTCACAGTGATGTTATTTTGAAGCCTTTGACAAGATGCAGCTCATCTGGGGAACAACAATTAGCCCGGCAGTCGTTAATACACTTTAAGCATATTAAGGCACATCCACAAGCAGGAAAAAACAAACTGAATAAGTGGAAAATCTGATTCAAAGCTGTTCAACATGCTTCATTAAATCCAGAGAACGCTGAAGCGACACCATTGACAGTATGTAATGGACAGAACTTGTGGGTCTGGGAAGAGAGGCCAATGTGGAGGTACCTTAAACCTGCATTCTTTCTAAAGAAGCAGAGGGCAGTGGGGCACTCACTTGGTTTATTACCTCAGTAAACAGTTTCCTAATGAATTTATGGTCTCAATCGGAAGTTGCAAGTCTTCTTCCATACAGCATGATGTTCATTTAGTAACTGATGGTCCAATTAAGTAAATAATAATTAAGTAAAATTGACCATAAAGCAGGGTATGCTTTTGGGCGTGGCTACCTTGTGATTGACAGCTAATTCTCAGTGAGTCCGTCCAGCCCAACACACTAAACTCAGATCAGACTGTCAAACTAGGCAGATCAAATATGAATCAAGATTTTGTTACTCTGTTGCCCATTTCTCACATCTCAAAAATATATTTTAGTGTACTGTTTGTCTGTAATTTGAGACATTGTGTGTAACCAGGCAAGCCGCCATTGTTTCATGCTACGGACGCTTCAAAATTCAATGTAGCTGGTTGACAATATGGCTGTTTCTATCTTGTCTTTTGTTTTATTTTTTGCAAACTCAAGGCTTCAAATACTCCACAAACCAATGGGTGACATCCCATTTGGTTGGCACGTTCCTGGAGATGCTATTACCCATAATTGATACACAGACATATTTTGTTATGTTGCTACTTTTGACAAAACTTGACAATTAAAAACAGACTAATCAAGCACCACATTAAGTATTCTGGTAATGCATCTAAATGTGCTATGATGAGGAAACCTGTTGAAAAGCTTGTAAAATAATCCTCTTAAAAGAAGAGTACCCTGCCTTCAGAAACTGTCAGTGGTCAAGGTATAGCTTTGTATTTGATTGCCATAATTAATGTCATCCTGTACAGGGTTGTTAACATGTAGAATATACACAATTTTAAGAATTTTCTTTTCTGTGTTCAGCATTTGTGGACAAATGTAGGTAGGTAATTCCAGTACCTCAGTATCTTCTGTCATTCAAAAAGGGGGTTGTTTTCATACTGTGAGCACCTGCATATTTGTATTCAGCTTCACAGAGCTGCATATTCAGCCAAGTCAAATTAAGCACAATGCCCTTGTTAATTTATCCAGTGAATGAAACTTATGTCTCCATGAATCTGTAAGGCAGTGAGACATCATCAAACACAAACATTTCTCTCCAGAAATGACTCAACCTATTAATCCGTCACTCCAACAATATCTTTCTGCCTCTTTGGTTCCCCAAACGTCATAAATTAGCTGCATGCTTATCATATTATCTGTCTGAATGGTGACAAATAATCCTCTACCCGTGTCTTCTACATTTTAATCAGCGGTTACCCAGGCAGCTCGATCAACAATGCATCAATGACAAACTGAATTTAATGTGTGTCAAGTAAATGGCAGTGGGAACACATTTCTTTCAAGGTAAATCTGTATCTGCTCACAGTACTGATGACATAATTAAAGGTTTGCTTAAAAAATGGCAAAATAGGTTGCTTGTCTAGTTGGCAAAAATTGGCAAATCTTCATCTCCATTAACTGCTGCAATCCAAATACTAAGAGTTGGTTTATTAAGGTAAAGAGGTGCAGGGTTTTTTGCTTTTTGTACTGTTTTTATGACAAACATTTGTCATTAAGCATTTGAACAAACGACCAGAGCTGCTGTTTTTCTAGTGAGGACAGTCACAGCCACTTTTTAGGTGTATGAGAAGACACTGTACTCTAGCAGGTCATCTCTCTATCTTCACCTTTATAATGAGAACAGTCTTTCTCCAAGTCAACCCTCCTGTCCATCACTCAAAATTGGTGCCTTTTCTGTGGCTCTGTATTTGCCCCTCGCAGCACTGCCAGCATCATATACTCCCCAATTATTATTCCAAGAATCTCTATTAGTACAATTGCTCATAGAGCCACTGGGACCAGCTCCATTTCTTTCAAGGCCAGTGAAGCTTTCATCATGAACCATTTTCATGCATGTGCTGCTATTCATGTTGTGGCTGTTGGCTCTGGGGCTTTTCATTAAAGCCACTTTTTCTTCACCTTTCTAATGTGATTTGCCTCAATGAATTCCTGATCATGTACTATTATCGTTTCTTTCAGCCGTATGTTATGTCCCTTCATCACCTTTAGCAGTCATGCCTACACACATATATAATCACTCAGTCTACGTAAAAGATTTATGATAATACAATATAAATACACATTAATCACCAACAGGCCTTTCAAATTGTTTAAAGCAACAGTAATCAATGCTTTTATGTTTACAATAAATGACAGGCAATGTAAAAGGACTCACTCATAGTGAGCAACCCACAGGGAGTTATTACAAAGTGAGTGAGTTTGATACAGTCTCGTCACAGCCTGTTTCCAGCAGTAACAGACGGAGCTTTTTCCAGCTAAAAAGCTCTGATAAAGCCACTGTACGCTACATGTACAGCACTAGACGGTAGACAGACAAAGCAATGAGGAAGTTAAAGAGCCAGATATGTTGCTTTACAATTAAGTTTACTATTAATTTGCAACAAAATATATGTTTTGAGAGTAATCAAAACCATGAGCACATTTTTTACCAACATAATAAGGAAACAAAAAAATATTATTAGTATTATATACTATTAATAAATATTTACCCTTTCATTTAATTTGTTGAGTGGTGGGTAAACTGAAAAGCTACAATTACTTAAGTAAAAGTGAAAATTACTATTTGAGAAACCTACTCATATAAAGTAAAACAGTAGTTAATAAATTACTCAAAGTACATTTTCCATTCCATTTAAATCTCTTTGAAGGTATGATTACAACTGCACTTGTGTTGGGAAGTTTGCCTCTAGCTTTCTAAAACACAGCAATTTAATAGCCCAACAGACCACGAGCTACAAGATAAGTTAACGTAATCATCATAACACCAAAGTTTACTATTAACGTGGCTCAAGTTATCTAGCTAACTGCATTTTCACCTACAGTATGTGCAACTTACTTTAATGTGCTTGCAGAGGTTAGAGGAGGAGTTTTTAACAGCGGAGATCTCAGTGTTTTTCAGGAGGCATGAGCACTCGCACATTTACAACAGACTATTGTAACGAAAGTTTAAACAGCGAACGAGGCAAAAATATACGTAAAGTATAGTTTTAAAAAATGGAACACAAGTACTCATTCCTTAAAGTAGTACTTACGTGCATTACTTGTAATCTATTACTACGCAGCCCTGAAATTGTTACACATACAGTTGCAAACTCCTCAAATAGCTACCTCTGTGTTAAATAAAAATCATTTTCAAGCTGTCACATGGACATTTACGTGGCATTACAACAGCCAAATTTGATGAGCTTGGGACATCTATCAGGTTAGCAAAATCCTTTTCTACTTCTTCAGTTGTCTCAAAGAACTGAAGCTGTGTGCAAAGCTGATGACACTCAGTAACAAGAAACACCTCTCAACATGTGCAAAATCACAGAGATACACTTTAAAATGCAAAGCTTCTCTCCGGACGAGACTTAAATTATGGACGGAAGGGCAAAACTCACTGACTATGTAATATTAAAGTCATCCGACCTCCCCTTGAGAAATAAATCCCATCCAAATGGGGCTTTAGAGTGGTATAACACAGCAAGAAATCGCAGGCAAAATGGAAAAACTTTCGACTTCTGTTTTAATTAGCCAGTTGATGATTAGGTATGATCAGCTTTTAATACTCCCCGCTGTGTGTGAAATGTAACTCTTGGATTTCAGGTATATTCAAGTCAGTCAAGAGCCTCTAATCCAAAATTACAGAGTTTGTGCCAGCTATTGAAAGTTTGGAGCTGAATGAAACAGTTCTGCAACTCAATATTCCATCAGCTGTACCTGGAATTGTAAAGAGCTAGGATCCTCAAAGTGACAGAGGTGAGGAGAAATTCTGTCTGGGCTGCAATTCATGACAGAATACAATTAGATTTACTATTAATGAGTCTGCAGAACAGCTCTCAATCTGCGTGGCAGCTCATCCCACTAACTGTATTTCAAAATACTAAATCGTCAAGAGGTTGAACTAACAGGAACACATCCAGTAGGATCCAGTGACATGCTTGGTTATTTATGAATAGACACATTGCAAATAATGTTTATCTTACAGAGTGAAACTGAGGCATTAAAATATTAAATATTAAAAATCCCCACCTCAACCAGAGCACTTGTGATATACAGAATGTCTGACTCTATGAGCTGAAAAAAGCCTCTTTTTACTCAAAAGAATCCCTTTCATTGCGGCTTGGTAATGATGATAATGTCTGAATGAAATGGTTGTAAATTTTATTCCAATAAAAGTTTACAATGTTATCTGAACAATGGTGTGATAAAAACAAAGGGGATATATATTTATTCTGTGTGTACTGGGTGTCTACAATGACTCATCAAGAAGCTGTTTAGGACTGGCATCTTTTGTTTGTTGCTCTGTGGATGGTAGTGTCAGTCTATCTCAACAACAATTTGCCTGTGATTCCATTATACTCTAGTGCTATTTAACAAGTGTTAGCTAACTAACACACTAAACATGATAGACACTACACCTGCTGAACATCAACACATTAGCAATGTCATTGTGAGTATCCTGTGAGCAGCATGGCTGTAGACTGTAGGTCTTGTTCTATGATGTGCCAAAAGTCTATTTCTACCAGAAGTAGTTAACAGACCAGTGTGAAGAATTTAGTGGAACCTAGCAAAACCCCCTCACTTCACCCTCCACTTCAAAGCACAAAGGAGAAGCTATGGTTGCTGCAAAACTCGCCACAAACTTGAATGGCCCTATCTACTGTGGAAATATGGTGGTTTAATATTGCAAACACAGCTCATTATAAGATAACAAAATCACACAGCATACCTATCTATATTATATTCCATTTCTGCCAATAGATCCTGCTAAATGTTATATATTGGACCTTTAAAATACTGAACATCTTTCTTGTATTCTGTATATTTTATGCAGTTATTAGCACATGAGGGTCACACTTCACACCTCTTTCACACTTCAGCTATTTATACTCACTGTCTGTGACTGTCAACTTCTATGTATCTGAACCCATCTGTCATTACAGATGTTGTTCGTGCCACAACAGTAAGGAAGATAATGTACAGCAGTTACGTAACTCTTCATAAAGCTCCGTCGACAAATCAACAACCCTGTACCTTTCACTTATCGCTCCGGAAAATGGCTGATCTCGTATCTCTATGAATAATACCATGTCGTAGAACCATCTGTCTGACTCTCAGAATTTATCATCATCATTGTGCTTTCTGAAATTAGTGTTTCTTGTGTTCGTGGTTTACCTCAACAAGAAAAAAGCCTATTAGAATTGATAGACTGCTGCAACACTGCAATGCTCCACGTAAACGGTCTCATTTGCTGTTTTTTGCATCAGCATTTTAAACAGACTGAATTAGTTTGGGACGGCAGTTTATACAATGCACTGTCACTTGTGAATGGGCAAAAGAATAATTTGACTATATACAGCAGTGTTCACATGCCATTTGCAGAACTGCTTACTGGGAAGTTTTTGTTCACTGATGAACACAAGAAACTGGGAAAACCTCCTGGAGGTTTAGCGACAAGACCATAAAATTTAGTGAGTATTGGACATGGTTGTAATAACAACTACACAGGCTATTTTTGATGCCTTAATAGCATCGGCAATCTAGCTCTGTTCCTGAGCCCTATACTTTGCCGTGTAATTCTGGTAAAATAGCACGGGAGAAATTTACTAGGTGCTTAGTACTGCTTACAATGTCATGCCTCGATTTATTTCTGGGGATAGCGCTTAGGTCTATCGCAGGCTGAGTGATACAATTTAGTGTGTGGGAGGTAATGTTTGGAGCACAGATTACGGCAGAGACCTCCTTGTTATTCTTTCGAGACATTATTATACCCAAGAATTATCAGGAGAGTGTCAAGAAAAACTTAAAATGCAGCAAGGCCCAGACACAGAATGACTGGTAATCAACCTATGAAAAGAGGCAGATGAATTATGAAATAAATGGAAACTATGTGCTTAAGGCTCAAAACTGCAAAACGTAGAGAACTGTGTGGTCTGGACATACTGTGTTGTTGTGGCTAATGTGTTAACGAACACACACACAGCAAACATGAAGCGATATTAACTTTCATTTAGAGTCATATTTCTCTCCACCTGACCAATATAACTCCAATATTAACTCTGTTTTGGCTTCAGCCAACTGGGCAGAATAATTCATTGTTTTTATAGTGGAATTGTTATTTAAAAGAGTGCAATTTTCTGTTTTTCATGCTCCCCAGTTAAAATTGGACAGTTAATTGTGTTTCATTTTGGCATGTATGATAGTTCCCCTTCTCAAAAAAGAAAAAGCTGCCTTGTTCCTTTTTCATAAAACCCTTGTCACTGATTTGAATGTGGCATAGAAAATTCATGTCAGTGAGAAACAAATCATACAGTTTTTAAATAGAAGAATAAACAGGATAATTGTAATTGTAATTGTAGGATAATTATTACACTGTAAATGCAAACATGAATGCCTTACTTTGATTTTGCCTTACTATCTTCCATAGTTATTGGGTTAATATACTCTTTGTATACTAGTTTCTGTATCTTAAGGTTTAATACCAATATTGATAATAATTATTATTATAATACAGTAAATGGGTCTTCAATCACAATGCTAAAGGTAGCAGGTGATAACAAAATAACAGGTGTTAAAATTACTTATTCAAATAAAAGTACAAACTATTCTACACCAACTGACCTCAAATGGTTTTCACTCCTGTCAGAGGAGCACCTGTGGCATCAGACTGATCTATCACAGACCTGCATGAACAGATGGGCTCCACTACCCCGTTAGAGTCCACAATCCACAGGGGCGTCTGTGGCCTCATCAGTGTCTGATTCAGCTCAGATCATGAATATTCATGATTCTTTCTCCCAGACAATGTGATGAAAGCTATAAGGCCAAAGTTCCACTGAGCATATGTTGTTGGATATGGATCAAATTATCATCCTCGCCTTCATTTATCACTGGATACGTCTGTGCACATGGCCATGAGGGTGTGGGTATTGCATATGGTCATTTGCAAGGTGACCATCCCAAGTGAAAATATGATGCAGATTTCAATGTTTTGTGTAAATATACACACGCAATCTTTCATTCTCAGATGTTTTTCACTGTTTGTCATCTCAGCTGGTGGGACTGTCTAACAGCTAACTTTCGGACTTATCAGCCAGGAGAACAGGAAAAGGAGGAGATGGACTCCTCTATTAACTAACTTGTCACTCATCATCTCTTGACCGGTCCTTGCAAACAGAGGGGAACATGGTGCTTCCACTGTTTTGGTAGTCTGCACCTTCCTTATTTTGTTTGCTGTCGCACATTTTAATCTGCTCCACTGATTGCTTTTCGCCTGCATTGGCTGACAGCCCTACAGAGCCTAATCACAGGGCCAGAGTTTTATGTCACTGCTGCCCAAACATAATCAACTGGACAGATTATGCTAATGCGCTCACATCTGAAGAGCAGTGTAAGCCTCAGTACACCGACAGGACCACAATCCCAGTCAAAGGCATGTGAAATTCATTTTTGGGCTATCTTGGTTCCATCATTTAAAATGTACAGTGTGAGTGGTTCAGTAACCCTTATTGTCTTTTCTCTCTGTCTTCATTCTCTATGTGTCTTGCAAGAAGTCTGAGTCATGTGTTGGCACATTGAAGCATGCAGAGCTTTGTCTTGTCTTTGCTCCAGAACAATTTAGTAAATTGATTATTTATCCTATGGTTTCTGTCATTATCTTATATGACACACATTGTGTTTAACACACATACAAATGGCCTCATTCAGCATTATATAGTCTGACCAACAAGCAGAGAACCTGAAAGAATAGCTTGCTTTCAGTCATGTGATTCCAATGACGTGTGAAATTCAGATGGAGGGCGGGAAGTTAAAAGCAGAATGGATGAGATGGAGGAAAGTCTGTGCTGTGTTAGTTGAAATGATATTGGAGAGAAAGATAGAAACAGAAAATCAAAACACAAGTTGGATGTGACTCAAAGAAACGATTTTTCAATTTAATCGACACCCTTTAAAGCCCTCAGACTGCTCTTATAGTTTGAGCCATGGTGTGACTTTGGTGATTCAAACTAACGTGTTAAATCACCAAAGTCAGTCTGTTGCCTCAACCTCCTAGTCGGCAGAAAGCTAATAGCTACAAATAAATGTCCAGCCGCACAACATCAGAGGAAAAACCATTAGAAAGGGCTGTCTGCTGGTAGGTTAAAGTGGTGAAAATATTCATACATATAACTATAGTGCAAAGATAGATTTTTTTTCTTTTTAAAAAGGGCTACATTTTGCCCACGGACATACTCACCAGCCGTTTTTTCCAGCATTTTTCTGTCAATAACTTTGGTACTCAGTTTGAACAATTTGAGCAACCGTTTGTAAAAGAGGCATTTTGAGAGTTTATGAGTTTCCAATGTAGAAAATCACCTTACGCCCTCCATCTGCAGTTTGTGCCACTGGATCGCAGTGACATGACATCATGTGCGAACAACAACTATTGAAATCTGTTACGCAACCTCATAAAAGGAAACATCTTTCATTTGGCTTCATACGTACTGGCTATACACTAATAATACCTTTGGTTCCATTTTCATTGACACATGCCTACATGAAGATATTCAGCACAATTATTTCCTTTTAAAATGTCAAACGTTCACAGAAAATAATGTAAACTTTATTTGTTGGCTGCCTTGTGTTGTGAGGGTTAAACTCTGCCAGTGTGGCAACTGATACACAGTGTACAAGGAGCAAGAAGAGCTTCTGAGTGTTAACAAGTTTTTCATGGTCACCTGACTGTTTTCAAAGTTTTCCTTTAAGAGTATTTTGCTTCACAACAGACAGCTTTTAAAGAAGACCACACATTTGACTCTACAAGCACTTTGTGAAACGTAAAGAATTAATGCAAAGTAGCCGTGTCAGCCTGGAGGATTTAAAAAAAAATTGTTTTAATTATTGCTCTAATCTCTGAAGTGAAACCTTTATTACCGTAACCTTTATGTTTCACTTTACATTGGGGATTTAGCTGTTAGACGAAGGGCAACAAGTCATAAGGGAAATGATAAAGTCATTAAGAGAAGAAAAACAAGCCTGTGGAAACCATAAAAGCTTCAGCATACAGTATGAAATCTTTCTTGTCTTTAGTGGTTGAAGACACCATTATGTGAAACATGACTTGAGTTTCACTCACTATGTGTCACCAAGATGCTGTGAAATGTACACGATGTGGCTCAGAGACTTTTACCACTGCACTCTGTGCTAGGAACATCTCCAAAGGGATATCTAATCATACGTGCTGAATATTAAGAGACCAAGGACAGATCTCAGTGCAAGGAGAAATGAGGTTAGAACTGAATCAGCGATGTGCATGGAAGCTGCAACTAATGGAAATCATAGTGATAAACAGTAGTGTATATACTATTCATAACCTATGTTTACCTGACAAGGGCCTCCAGTATAAGGGGGAATTCTGAATTGTGTCTGTCAGGAACAAAGGTGGAAGTTGCCCCAATTATAAATAATGCAGGTTTAAGGGACCTCCACATCGGCTTCACTTTTCAGACCCCGAAGCGATGTCCAATTCTTTTATACAGTCCAAAGTTAAACATTGAAATTAAAAGAAAAAATAGTCTAACAAGTCCCATTTTGTTTTTCTAATGCTTGCAGTCTCTCAGGAGTTAGGAGATTAGACAAAAAACAATTATACACCACAGCTAACCTAAACACCTTTTCCTCCATCACAACAAAGCTTGCCAACAGCCTATAGGCCTACAGTTGACTACTACCTAAATCACAGCCTTCTATATGTCTATCTGTAGCTGTATACCTACAATTCCCTCTACGGACTGATGCCAGTTGGCTGAAAGTGGCAGAATTCCAGTTTCTGTACTCATTATACTTTTAGTTGGAAGTTATTTGGGCTCTGGGCTTCAGCCTGTATTGGAATTCTGCTCCTGTACTGACCGACTGGCTTTGATGTATCCTCACAATTTCATGGCTTGCACATATCCATGTTATTCCCTCAGACTTTTCGAATTGTGTTTTACTCCCTGTTCCTTCAGCTGTAGGAGACCTCAAACTAAAATCACCCTTACATGCTGACATTTTAAAAGCTCAGGTCAACTAATTGTTATTTAAAGGATTTAAAAGGAGGATATATCTATGTATATAATAATTGATCTGATGCCCAAGCTTGGTTTTTACCTTATAAAGATCCCAAAACATAAATGTCCTTGTACAGCAGCACTGTGGATTTAAAATACATTATACCTAGTCCCCTGGCCATATTCTTTTATATCTTCTAATGCTCTAGCTCTTAGCTGATAATACTTGATTGGGGTGTTACTCTGTAGTGAACCATACAGCCCAAAGCCTTATTTAAATTAGTATTAAGGCAGCGTACATGTACAGACAGAAAAGTAGGCAGGCAGAGACCTTGAGGAGGTAGAAATGAGTCGCGAGGCCTTGCTACTCCTCATTAGAAACATGAAGGGAAGAGGTGGGACAATACACTGCTAGTACTCAACTACGTGCCTCTCACTCTCCCTCAACAGCAAATGCACACATACGGGCTATGGGATGAATAATAGATCCCAACATCAAAGTGGGGACTCTCTCTGCAGTTTTCAATGCCCAGGGCTTGAGTGGACCAGTCCTGCAAATCTCAGTCTCCCTCTCAGCCCCTGCCCAGCCAGGGTCTAGTTGCTCTCAGCAATGCCAGTCTAAGAGACAATGTGTGTGTGTGTCTGAATGAATGTTTCATACATGATAGAACTTTCTAACAAATCTTATGACCAAATGACTGAGTTAGGCAGTGTGTTTTTCAATGTGGTCTTGATCAATTAGTTATAACCATCTAGAAAATATATTCAAAGTACAAAAGCAACACATTTCAGCCTTTCAGTATTTCATACATTTCAGTACAATCTCACTTACCTTGTGTGGCTGTCTATCATAAATAACACATTTCAGTCACCACTTTTTATTCCTGCCGTTTAACTGTGTTGTATTTACAATGATATAAGAATTAAGTTGACATGTTTAGAATAGTGTTTTTATGGCAACCATGTTAGCAAACATATGCGTCTAAACTTACATATCGAGCAGAAGCATGTTCGCACTCTTCTGGAATTCTCTTTATTTCACTACCTGCTAAATGCAATATTCATTGGTGCTTTATAGTTCTGGTTTAGTCCACCAACTCCAGAGCAAAATCTGACTTGTTTCATCACTCACTTGTTTACTTTGGCTCTCTGCCATTTCATACTGGGCAAAGTAGAATACAGTTGGCTTATGTAAGCTCGTGTGCTGCTGTCCATAGTTTCAGAGGAGTGGGTGGATGGAGTCAGTGAGAGCCTTTGGGACTTAATCATACTGACCAGCAAACCAAAACAATGAGCTGAGAGCAGCTTAAAGCTGAGGAGAGCTGCAGAGTGCAGTGTTGATTCCCAGTGGGATCAGCAGTACTTTCACTTTACAGGAACTTTTGATAATATAAAAATACATGTATTAATCAGGATCTAACAGTAATGGCTACGGTGACATTATGTGGTAGAGCTGCAAGGAGAGAATTTTCCATAAACCAATGTCTTATTAGAACAGGAAGCTGACCTCTGAGTCAAAGCAAAAAACTGTCGAAACAACTGATTGGCAACAAACAGATTGGCGAGAAGAACAAAACAAGAGAGGAAAACTCATTACAAAAACCACAGTGGTTGAGTTTGTCTGAACTATAACAATAGAACTAATCACTGATAATCAGGCTGAGCAGAGTTGGAAAGATACTTGGATACTTTTCATAAAAAATCAAAACAAAAGAAAAAAGAAAAAAGAAACATTGTGGATGTTGTACTGATAACATTTCAGATAGGCTTCACCCTCTACTGGCATGCTAGAGCCACCATTAATGGGTGAATTAATATAATAAATATAATATGATATATATAAAATGATTTGAAAACATAGTGAATATATTAGTACAGTATATCATTATAATTATTATACATATTAAAAAGTAAAAAAATAAAATAAAATGCTAAGGCAAGGCAATGTTTTTTCTTTCAGTATTTACACTATTGTATTTCCTCCTATTGACAAATGTTCGAAATGACAACATTCCCACCATGGTTCTCCTCCAATGGATGATAAATTGATGAAAAGATACCACAACAGGGCAGAATAACAAAGCAGGAAAAGTTGCATTGCTAGAAAGCTGCTTTGTTAAAACTTTTATGGCATCTGTGCTTCACCGTTGTAGAGTGTGTTTTCAGTTTTCTACTTGTTTCCTTGTGCTTTATAAATATGTCACAGTCAGTGTGGCAGTAAACCGAGAAGTGCCAGATCTGTGTGTCAGCTGCAATTACATATTTGTGGAACCTGCCATTAGAAACATGCAACAGGCCTTGGCAGTGAATGTTAAAGGTAAATAAATGCAGGGACAAAAAAGACATGCTAGCAAAACAAGTATTGTTCACATTCAGTGTTTCTCTAATAACAACGTTTAAAACATTATCTTTCATATAAAGTACTTGCAAAAGTTGATTTTCTTTGTTTGCATCCATGTTTGCTTGTCTCTTCTTTGTCGCTGCATTTGTTAGCACATTGCTACAATCAGTTGTCAACCAGTGAACTAGTGTGAATACATCGGCAGAACTGTGTATGTATCATCCCAGCCATGTCATTGTGCACAAAATACAATTGAAACAGAGACCCACTCCTTACTGCCTCACAGTGCTCCTAATGGTCTAAAACCCTGCAGGTTACCTTTCAGTAAACATGGTCCTCAGTGTAATTTTTAAAGTGTTGTTGCTGTACACTGAAGTTGTCATAACAATTTGCCATTGCTTCTGTGCACTTTTATTAAGAATCCAGTACTGCCTGCGCTTTACAATAAAATGAGATAAAGACTTTGCTTCGCTGGATGACTTTTGTTTAGAAGTAGCTGCAAGAAGTGTTGATTTTTCATTCGAAAAACATGCTAAGGGGGCCTGCTTCATTGCTATGTGTCCCCTGTATTTTTCTTTTAAAAAACTGGCTATGTTATTCTGAGCTGCTCCAAACCAGTAAAACTGCTCTGCTGGCAAACATGAATTTAAAATCAGACATTCAGCAATTCTGCAGCAGACCCCTGCTGTTAGAATAACTTAACAGGCAAGAGACAGTTATAGCTGTGTAACGCATATGTATGCCTACTGTGACTGCAGTGTATTTGAGTAACAATATTTCTGTAAGGGAATAATTGTTTTTTGTTGTTGACATTAGTCTGTTTGTCCTTAAATTTCAGAGAAAGCTGAATTGTATGTCGTATGTAGTTTCAACAGAACACAGAGGTGCCTGTCTCACTGACACTGCTGTGTTTCTCAGGTGAATAAGACAGAGGAGGAAGTGACTGCCAGGCAGAAACCTTGGCTGCGGAAAACATAAATTTCCATAGATATGAGACAAAGCCCCGGTGGTGCCTTTGATATTTCATGGAGCATTTCTTTGCCCATTTGATTTTGATAAGGTTAGAGACAGTGTACCAGATGGAGTAGCAGCCCCAGTAAATATGCGTTTTCCAGCCAGGGATTCAATTATGGGCAGCAGATGACTGACCTCATATGCAAGCTGGAAATAAATATGTCGGGGATCATCCAGATGAGGCTGGAATAATAGACTGGTGAAAGAAAGGGCAAATAATCACCCAAAAGACTGATGAAAACAACTGGCCACTGTAGCGCTCCTTTCAGGTGCTGTGTGCTGCTTTCAATCACTAGCTCAAGATGAAAGAGCCTGCCTCAGTGGTCCACCTGAAGAAGCTTTTGATTACAGTTTGTTAGGTTGAGTCCTGTGCTCCAAGTTGAAGCAGGGAGGAGAAGAAGCACTAAGCAATGTCATGAGGCTGTGCTGAGATGTAGATAGCATAATGAGATTCACAGGATTAGAAGGCAAACCTTGGGCATTTTATTTTTACCTTTTTACTGGATTTTTATCAACCAGCTACTTAACCTTGCTCTTTGTGGTTATGCATGTGGGTGAAAAAAGCCAACAACAACAAATATGTCAGTGGCTTTATCAGGTTTTTGCTCATATTGTTTTGGTTCACTCTGAGGGCTCTCAGCAACCTCTTTCAGTGAGAAAGCTCTAGGAACACTGTGCACCAGCTGCCTTGGACCAAACAGCAGAGTTAAACAAAGTTAACAACTAGCTTGGGAATATAGTGGAGGAAAAGGAGACAGAAATATTTCTTTCACAAGTTGGTAGAGACCAAAGCAGAGCTCAAAGTAGAGGGAATATTGGACCTATATTCATCAGGCGGCCAGAAACAGGTCCTCCAAATTAAAAAAACTAAACATGTTTGACCATGCAGTCAGATACAAACAAGTGTTATCTGATCTGTTCTGAAATATAAGCTTGAGAAAAATACTCAAAAGAAGTAAAACTGCATATGAGCAACATTATCTGACTTATGGACTTACTATAAAGAAAGCATAAATTGCCTGCCAAGTTTTGTGTTGTTGCATGGCACATAGCAGTTTACAATGATAATGGTGGCAGATTTACCAATGGATATACACCAATCAGCCATAACATTATGACCATCCATGACCCTGTCCCTGGTTCGCCACTTTCGATAGGTACTGACCACAGCAGACCGGGAACACCCCACAAGAGCTGCAGTTTTGGAAATGATCTGACCCAGTCGTCTAGCCATCACAATGTGGCCCTTATCAAAGTCACTCAAATCCTCACGCTGCCCATTTTTCCTGCTTCTAACACATCAACCTAAGGACAAAATGTTCACTTGCTGCCTGATATATCCCACACACTGACAGGAGCCAGGATAACCAGATAATCAGTGTTATTCACTTCACCTGTCAGTGGCCATAATGTTATGGCTGATCGGTGTGTGTATATATATATATATATATATATATATATATATATATATAATGACTGTAAATTTTGCAAGCTGAAAAATATGAATGATTTTATCAGCTGTTGCTAGCTTGTCATTTAAGCAAACATTAGCTCCCTGAGTTGGATAAAAATGCCATCTCCTGTTGACTTTGGGAATAAACAAACAGCAGGGCTTGATATTAAGCTATTTCATAGATGTGTTACTTATTTTAATTTTTTAAAACTTCCTGCAGTACATTCTGCCACTGCACCACAATCCTGCTCAACATGGCCAGTAGCCAGCTATGAGGTCGCCCTCCCTCCCTCTGGCCTGTGACATGATAATATTTAAAATATAATACAATCTGGCCAAGATTTTTTATTTAATCATTTTTTTTAATTATATTTTAAGTAAATTCAAAGATGATATAAAACTCTGAATTTTTTAAAAATATGATGTTGGTAATGGAAATATTTTCAGGAATATTCTTGTAGTACTTGAACGTTGCAGTGGCCCTCCTATTAAATGATAATACAAGCAGTGGCCCCAAGCCAGTTTGAGTTTGAGACCCCTGCTTTGCTTTTGCCTGGCAGCTGAACAGCTCTGTGTGAGCTGAGTGAGTTAATTAAAATGTTTTATAACTCCTAGTTTTAGTTTTTGGTTTAGTTTTAGTTATAACCTTGATGTGGACAATTACTGTTCGGGGGGTTTAGAGAGTAATCAGTTGCCAGTTTTGTCAAACTTTTCTGCACAGGACAAATTAAAACACTGCAAGTGCCTGGTGGAAAAAGAGAAAGCTTGGATTTAGCAGTTCTTTATCAATATCACATTATGGCTGTACATAGGAGATACATTTGCAACCTTGTTTAGCCACCACCAAAAAATGCAACTTCATTAACAAGTAAATGTTTGAAGAAAAACACATACAAAAACCCAACATTACTGACATCCAACAAGTATTTTATTTAAAGCGCAACAGCTCAGTGCTGGAGGAGTGTAAAACACACACATTCAGTGTCATCATTCCTAGACCCCACACCATAGACATGGATGGCCAAACACGTCTGAGGAGTGCAGTAAATAGATAAATAAATGGAGCATGGACAAGCCTCCAAGTGTCAGAGATGTGCTCAGAAACACACCAGTCCGTGAAAGGCTAGACAGATGCAAAGCTGCAAGACATCCCATGGTATTCCTCTGAAAAAAGTAGTAGTGAACTTTTTTTTTTCATAAAATATGTCTCCTAGGGGTGGTATATATCAATATTTCTTCTTCTGGATAGCATTAAGACCCTTAGAGAGTATGCCAATGTCCTTGTTATTACATAGACACTCCAGGAAGACAATTTTTTTTTAGCAAATGAAGTACTTTTCAATGCTCTGTATGTCTCTGTTTTACACTTTTACTGTATGTGGGGGAAATGACAAACAGAGATTGTTATTTCTGTGTGTAGTTCCACTACCAAAATTCAGAATAGCTGCACTTACTTTTACACAGATTTATATGGATGACATGTATAGATAATGATTTTGAAAATAAATAGGGTTCAAAGAAATTAAATATGTGAATTGATTTATTATTTGTAAGGTAATGAATATGTATTTATAAAAGTATAATTAAAGCTGCATAAGGAGTTTTGTCCACTAGGGGGCAGAAAGACTCAACGACAAAGCCTTTACTAGTGCACTAATTCATATTTTTTTAATGACAATGGATCATTGACTCATAATGACCGACGGGACATTTATCACCCATATTTCTTCTTTCAGCTCATAATTGGTTTAATGGCCGGTTTTAGCTTTATTCTTTGGGTTATCTCTCAGGGCTCTGATCGTTTCCAGCTCCAGCTGTTTTCAGTAAGAAAGCTCTAAGGAGCTCACTGTACTCTACCTGCTCAGGACCAAACAGCTGATAAAAGGCTTGTGAACACAGTGGAACATTTAGCAGCTATAGGTCCATCCACTCTATAGCAACACACAAAAGCATTTGAAGACTTCATCTTATCATTTGGCTTTACATTCCTGTTTCAAGTCACCGTTGAAAAATAAATGTGTTTTATGAGCATAAAAATGACTTGGTTGGGTTTGAGGAAAGATCGTGGTTTGGGTTAGAGGACCAATGTGTGGGATTTAGTGACATCTAGTGGTGAAGTGATAGATTGCAACCATTTGAATACAGCTCTGCCTTCCAAGTATGTAGGAGAAACTACAGTGGCTCCGAGAAACATTAAAGACCCTATCTAGAGCCAGTGTTTGGTTTATCCGTTCTGGGTTACTCAAGAAACATGCCAAAAAAGTGGTTCATTCTAGGTAACGAAAACACAACAATTGTTATTTTCAGGTGATGATACACTAATGAAGACATACCTGTGAATATATAGGTATATAGATCTTCCTAAATGTTGCACACTGTACTTTTAATAGAAAGAGAGCAACATGAGCATCCCATCAGAGTCCCTTTTCTTACACCCTGACAAGTAAAAGTCCACCATTCAATTGTTTTCTTTCCCCGGTTTGGTCCATCAACCCCTGAGAAAAATATTGAACTCCCTTCGGCTTGTTAGATGTTCAACTTTCTTCACCAGCCACTTGTTTGCGTTCTTTTTGCAGTATTGTATAATCAGTGTGTGTGTGTGTGTGTGTGAGCTTGTGAGCTTGACAGTCAGTGAAAGCCGCTGAGACCAGCAAACCAAAACAAAGAGCTGAAAGTGGTCAAAAGCTGCGTAGAGCTGTGGTGATTGATATTGATCCACATTACAGGCATTTCATTCAACCTTTACTGTGTGTGACATGTTATTTCATTGCATAAGTAGTTTCCTTGCTCTGGTGTATACAGTAGGTAAACATTGATAATTGACCATATATATTTTAATCACACTTTAAAGGCTAATGCTGCTGAGAACCTACTATCTAATTAAGGTTGCTTACAGAAAATCTATAATCCCCATTATGACTATCAATCAGGATTTCCTAATTGTCCAGGCTCAGACTATTACCATAAATTAATAAGCTCCGTACCCAATGTTCTCCGTTGGGGTCCTGCTCCTGCCCATTAAGGATTTGACTTTACATAAAAAGGGAGGGGAGAGACAATAGCAGAGGGATGTTCCTACAATTCCTGGATGTCTTTTCACAGCCACAAACACCAGTGGTGGACATGTGTCTATTCTTAGCTCTCTAATCCTGCCACAGCCATAGAAGAAAAACAAAAACGTAGTTGAGCCATCCTTTCCCCTGCCTGTATACGTCCTCTTCCCTTTAGTTTTGTATTCCTATCAGATTTTGCAGTAATATGATATGCATGAAGCCAGTGTGATTGAGCTGGAGAACTCCTGGCCCCTCTGGGGGGAGGGGGTGTTGGGGGGGGGCTTGGATGAATTTATAGATAGGCTATCTCCTGAATGCAGCCTTTGATATCTCTGCCAATGAATTTAAGCTCTCCAGAAAGAGATATGAGAGAGCGAGGAGAGTGAGGGGCAATCTAGGCCCAAGTGCACAAACTCATTCTTCTAACTGACAAGCCACTGATATCCTTTTCTAAGCATGGCATGCTTCATGTGTGAGCTGATTGCTGTTAAAGTCTGGAAGTGTCTATCTTCTTCCCTTCTCTACAATGTGTTTAAATATCTCTCGCTCTGAACCGATGGCTTTTACAGGGTGGGAAATTAACTTTTTAAAATGTAAACATCTACCAGCCACAGACAGATAAATGTTCAAATTCCCCAGCAAAGAGTAAACCATGACTTTCTGTTCTGAAATCTACCAAACACTTTCATACTTCACCAGCATTTGGCTGGTGGCTGGTACTAATTTCCAGGCCTGGATGTTGTTAGGAGCAATAGTCGACTTTTTAGCAATCAAGAGGTAAGAAGAAAGATATTAAAAACGGCTCATGAGGCTGAGTTCTATCACTGGATGGACACGACAAAGTAGGTCAACAGATAAGCCCTGGGTTTGATAACCTTGTTACAGATTCAATCTTAGCTTGTTGCAACACCCATTAAAGTACATATTGGATTCAGTGGCACCTTATCACAGGGATATACTGAATGGGTATTTTCTGATGTGCAATTGGACAAAGAAAGACATTATGACAGATGTGGCAACAACAATGGAGTGGCTAAAACTGTCTTATTCACATTCTGTGAATGAAATTAGCTCCATGTACCCAAGGAAACAGACTAAAGGTCACATGGAGAGCAGCTTCAAACATTATTTTTTCAGTGTTAAGTGAGACTCTATTATGATGTGCTTATATTTTGCAAATATTTAATACACAGTCTTGCAACAAATCCCACATACACACAAAACACATTAGTTATTTTACTCATTTATTGCACTGATATGCACTTTCCCATTGTACCAAGCAGCTTTTGCTCAGTGTGAGACTGCTCCCTACTGGTAACAACAAGTCATTACAGTAATTTCCCCTGCAGATGTAAATCACAGTAAACATTTTCTGTCTCTGTCGCTGCACTAAGCCTGACAGTGTGATTTATAAGGCATGCCTAAGGGTATGACAGCTGCATACATTTGATGGTAGTTCACGTGTTTTAGCAGGGAGTATGTAAATGTATGATAGGTGCAGCACAGGTGGAACATTTAGCATAATCAGAAAGGTCTCATTGTGTTTAAAAAATCTTCCTCATGTGATAGTATCATGCATGAAATGATTATCCTATGGGCTGTAAAAGGATAGCAGAGAAAAGCACGGAGGGAGGGCAGCTACACACGTTTTAATTACAAGTCTTTGCTTTATAAGTAACCTATTCATTAAATCAGTGGTAGCATTGTATAAAAACCTATGTGATTACATTAACACTACAGTGTACTATAATTAAGTGGGTGTGCTAAGTGAGTGCAGCAGTAAGGTTATCTGATAACTCATCATCCTTACAATAACTCTCAAGAAATTAGCACATAGAATAGATCAGGACCTTCAATTTGCAAAGTGCTGAGAAAGAATTTAACGTCTTGACAACCGGGGAAAACTGCAGATGGAGATTGTGATATGATTGAAAGCTGTAGAACAGCAGCGACATGGAAGCTGAGGTGAAATTGTTTTGTCGACTGCTGTTTCCAAGGGCAAGAATAAACATTTACATCAAATAGGACAGAATATATACAGACTGACACAGACGCTGGCAACCAAGAGAAAATAGACTGTTTCAGTGAGGCCATCAAGAGGTATAGAGACAGAGCAACACTGCAGCCAACATAAAGGCATAAGAACTACATTTCTTACCAAAATAAAACTAAAACACCAAATCAAAATTCAATATTTACTAGAAGCCACAAAATATCAAAGCATCTCATACAGTATTCTGAGGGAAAACTTGTGAGAGTATACTGAGCTCCTTCAAAACTCTTCTTTTATTTTATCTTTATCTCAAACTATCTCATCTTAAAGTTTTAAAACTTTTCTCTATGATTTGTTTTCAACACTAATTTCATCAAAGTGTAACATGTAGTACTGTGCATTCCAGGTCATTTGAAATTTAAATTTGGTTTAAATTTATCTGTAACACTACTTAATTGTCGTCATGTCAATAAAGACCATTTTAAATCAGAAAAAAACAAACACATATCATATAGAGACAGTTTTTCTGTGCATTAATAAAAACCTACATTTTCATTAAATATGTATGCATGAAAGAGACCAACATGTTTATACAAATTGAGTTTATACTTTGCCATCGGACCTACAAATCACTTTACAGCCTATGTGAGAAAATATTGGATTGCAGTAAGGCTTATTTCCCTTGTCACTGTTAATGATTTAAGAGCTGCTAATGCACTGAGTGCAATACAAACATAACCGGTGGCTAACAGGCAACCCCCACCATCTGTCTGTCCTACAGCAGAGCTCCCATAACACAAGGTCTGGATCTATTAAGTGGCCTTGACTGTATATGCCCTGAGGCACAGCTTTTATGTGACACTCCACAAATGACATCATAGATCCTTCAGGTATAAAATGGCCCCTCATCATTAAGCCATGTGTGATTTATAAATGTCCAGGAAACTGCTTAGTTTAATGGCTTTCTCATGGTGCACTTGTACAAGAAACAGCACACGCCCCCTCTATTTGATGTATTCTAAGGAAGTTTAAAGGAGCAAAGATGGATGATGCATATAAATCTAAAACTTTAGCATATCACATATGCTATAGAAAAACACAAAACTTCAGATTTTGGTAAGAAAAGTTTGGTGAAAGCAAGCTAATTGAGATGCTGCAGGGAAGCCAACCTTCTCAACTTCTGCCTCAAGGGTTCATTCAACAGGGAAAGCATACTAATGTTGAGATGAGTGTGAAGTTTCTATTGCTTAAACAGAAGCACCTCAAGGCAAGTGATATAAGAAATGTTCAAAAATTAAACCACCCACAAGGTTTTGATAGCTCCTGTGTATATGACTCATGGTAGCAGTAGTTGTTGGATGCCTACCAGGAAGACCTATACAGCAAAGGACACCTGTGGGTTTTAGTTTTTAGTTTTTACCAGTGTGCAGACAATAAGGTGTTTATCTTACCATATAAATATTGCCGCACAGACCTGGAATCCAAGGCAATTTAGTGGGGCGGATGCTGTTATTAACAGGACAACATTGCTTTTTCAACAATAAAAGCTTTTTCTGATCTTACACCACTTGTAGTGTAGTCTGGTGTAGTTTGGATTGATGAAGGTTAGTGTATCTTCATAATCACAATTACAGTTGGTTACGGTTCGGGAAAAACCATGGTCATGGTTGGTTTCCCGTGTCAAAATTCACCATTTCGTTGACCAATCCAACCACCTCAACCTTCTTTCTCTGTGGACTTTTTGGCTCTACAATCTCACCTTAATTCCTCCTTTGTTCCCAACATACAAGAGTAATAGTTCCTACGGCCACTAGAGGGCTTGGTTACTGGAACAGAAATAAATGTTGTCTTTAAGCGTCCTCCTTCTTACCATATCTGCTGCTCTCATATGTGAAGACTGATGGAAATTCTGTATTCTTCCTTTACAATGTAAAGGACACAATAGTTTTAAGCAACTGGCATCCTTTGAATACTGTCTGTTATTGTGCTAGTATAACATTTCAGTCACTCAAATGCTCTGCTCTTTGAGGTAGCTCTCAAAGAATCTCAACCATAAAGGACTCTGTTTGGACAGCTACTGATAAACCTACAGTACATGAATGTAAAAGTCAACAGAACTAAACATTTCAACACTTCCATCCATCCATCAATTTATCCATCCATTCAGGGTGACCATCTCACACTGTATACGATGAATATACCCTGGACAGACATCCAGTCAATCACATGTAGCCACTTAATTCACAGCAACTTCACACTTGCTTTATTCATCCCTAAGGTGCTGAAAGGAATTCTGGAAATGGCAGGAATGCACCAAATGCAGCAGAACAAGACAAAATAGAAAGACATAAAGATCATTCTGTAATTGGCTTGGCTTTCAGGAATGCTAACAGCTGTATGTGTGGCATGCAGAGCAACAATGGATTCTTATAACAGCCAGTGTTTCACAGCTAGAAAATGTCATAATATCCACAGGTATGTTTAACATGTTGTAGACCAATCCTATATCTACCACCACCTACACATAATTTTCATTTTGGGCCATATGAGATTGCTTCATAGGATGGATCACATACTTTATATCTAGAACCTGAGCTGTCATGTCCCACTTTTTATATTTCTCTCTATAGAGAGAGATGCTGAAAGCGGGACAAACTGCATGCATATACTTCCTCTCGTACACACACATTTTGACAGAAAGGGAAACACAGCCCCCTGTGGATTTATTCCTTGAGCATGTTCTGTTCTTCAAAGCCGATTCAAGCTCATGCATGTCTGCATCCTATGGAGGCTCGCTGTAGGAGGATTATCATAATGAGGCAGTGCTGCAGCACATTAAACAGCTGCTATTCCAGCCCTTTCTTCACCTGCACCTCAGATCTCGTCTTTCACTCACAGTGTGGATGACCGCCACCATCATCACACTCTGCAGGTCATCCATTGGCAGCAAAAAGAGGTGTGGGGTTTTAGTCTGACATTGGGTGTGCACATCAAGCCTGTAAACCAAAGTGTAATCAGATGTAGATATAGAGAAGCAGCATGGATTAAGAGTGTCTAAATGGAGGTGCAATGAAGGACAAAATGGTAGATAGTAAATAGAGAACACGGATGGTATGTGGAGTGGTGCAGAGCTGCTAACAGGGGCTCAATGTAATCAATATTGTTTATGAGAAAGTGTGTATTTGTGTGTGTGTGTGTGTGTGTGTGTGTGTGTGTGTGTGTGTGTGTGTGTGTGTGTGTGTGTGTGTGTTGGTATTTGGAAGATAAGGAAAGTGTGCAGCGCTTAAGTACAACACTAAATATCTGCAGGAAACTGCAGTCACCTGAAGGTGAACAACATTGGTGGCACAAGTAAGACTGGCCTGGACCTACTTAAGATTTGCTTTCCTCTCCTCTCCACCAATGTACAGATAAGTTTATAAATCTGACTTCAAGGCAGACTTAAAGGCAATCTTTAATCCAAATGTAAAATAGTAAACACTCAAGAGCACATACCTTCACCAAGACTACACATTTATTTCACCTGGAAATATATATTGACAGTTTTTTTAAAAGTGCATCTTGGAGTGGCAACAAAACATATAGAAAATCTAATTTACATCTAAATTGTGCAGAGGTTGGGATGAATTTTGGTCATTTCAATTGTTTTTCACATTCTACACATTCACATAAAGCTATCCAGATATTAAACTTGTTTCCAGCTATTTTTCAGTGTTTTCCTGTTGCTGTTTTCAGATTTTATTTTCAGTTAAGGAATCCTTTTAGTTGTAAAAGCATGTTGCATGTGTACTCCCAAGAGTGGCACCAGAAATAAAAACACCAAGAGAAGCAGCTAAGACTAATCTTTTTCATAGTCTCTCTTCCAGTATTTTTTCCCCCTTTTTTCATTTGTTTTCTGGGCTTGTTTATTTCTTTAGCACATTTCACAGGCATCTGTTCCAACAGCCCCTCCCATTTCCAAGTTGCTATGGAAGCCATCCACACATTTTCCCCGTCGGCTGAAAACAACAGCCTGGAGAACCTTTCATGGGCTGACAATTGCTATTAACAAGTGTAGAGGAGGCACCTCCGTTCCAGTGGCTGACTTATTCAAATCACTCCTTCTCTGAACAACTGGAATGATAAGAAAGCAGCCGTATCTCATTACGTGTAATCATAATTGACAGGTATCCAGAAACAGATTTAGTGCACGTCGGTTTGTGTGTCTCTTCTGGTTTGTTGCAGCAAGATAATGCTCAGCCAGCTGGAAAGGAAGTGTAACTGGAGAAAATAAAATCTGAAGACAGAGGTACAGTGAAGCTGTGTGAAGCTTGTGTGCCTGACTATTTGTGAACCATTTCGTCACTAACATTTTTTATGTGAAGGAACATAATCTGTTTTGATGGAGTAGTTTTCTATTTTCTAAAAGAGGAGAAAACTGTTTTTGGACATATTTGTGGAAATTACATCCAGGATTCAATCGACTGACTGACATTTGGACATATGTGCGTCTAGATACACTGTCACTGCTGTCTCCCCCTGCATTCAGTGACTGGGAGCACACATTGTGCTGTCATTGTAAGTGTGTATCCCTCTCGGAAAGTGGAAGCTAGTTAGCCCAACTTGCTAATTTTAGCGCTGATCCCCACTAGACGTTACTTGTAAAGCTTTTTTTTTTGGCCTTTTATTGACAGTGGCAGCTGGAGATAGACAGGAAAGGGTGTAGAGAGACGGGATGACATGCAGCAAAGGGCCACAGGTCGGATTTGAACCCTGGGCTGCTGCAGGACGTGGTCGATGGTTGCCAGCTCTACCAAGTGACCTAACTAGACGTTACTTTTTCAATACCTTTTACCGGAAGCTCTCACACACTCGATGCTCTGTTTGTCCTGCTTCACAGAAAGAAGTGGGTCTATCTTACGTTAGCTATCTTTTTTGTGCCAGTCCAGTTTTGGCACAAAAATTTAGTATTTGGGAGAGGAGGATTAAAGTGAACTATTTTTTGCACAGATTGTGTCTGTCTGAACCAATGTTGGAGGCACTATCACTGCTGAAAATGTCAAAAAATAACATTTCTTTTTGGTCAAAGACAAAGATATACACTGAAAAAAGAAGAAAATATATCCCTTGAGAGGAAACCAATACAAAGTTATGTAAAACTACAAAGCGGTTTTCCTTTATCGGAGCAAACATTAAAATCCTGATGGGAGTGGTGTCTTCCAGGAGAACAATGCCCCCTCCACAGGAAACAGGGTTCACTGAATGGTTTGATAAGTTTGACAGTGATGTGAATCGTACGCTATATGGCTGTCACATTCACTTCACATCTTAACATCCTGAGCGTTAGCACCCTCCGCTACCACCATAATCAACACCAAATGAGGGAATATCTTTCAGAAGCTGTTCTGGAGGCTCATGTTGAGTTTATTTCTGTAACTTTTCCCCCATCTGCCTGTCATTTTAAAAGCTTGTTTACACTTTACACTAACCCTCCTAGTCAGAATCAAGTCAGGTAGTAGTTCTCTGATTTCTCCTTGGTGTGATAAATTGAAAGGTTTGTTAGGATGTTACTAGTGGCAGGCGGTGTTAACTGTCTTTGGCTCAGCACCTCACCTGGTGTAAATCATCTCAATCCTGTTATATTGGATTTAGTTTCACACCTCCTGTCCTGGCTGCTCGGTATCGATGTGTTAAAATTGGAAAGTGCAAAGGAAAGAAGTCCCTCAGAGCTGCAGTTCTTCTGATTTGATGCTAAAATTACACAGTTGAAAAGTAATTTTCATTTGCTGCCAATCCAGTGGTTTAGGCACCATCTGGTGCTCCTAATGAGTTCATGATGACTCATTACCTGCTTTTGTTACGCTCTTGAATGGTCCTGAGACGGCAGAGCTCATATAACATAATCTACAGTTAAGCCTGCAAGTCCTCGATATATATTAGAGCTATATACTCTATAGTGCTATTGCGAAATCTATTGCAAGAGTGAGGAAAAACATTGTCTATGCTCAATTTGCTGATACGTTTTCAACCTTCTCATCATGTAGATAAAAATGTAATCCAGGCAGCACTGCTTTTGATGTATGTTTCTGTGCATTAATTATCATATATAAGAGACAGGGTTGAACATAATATAACATTGTAAGATAATATGACATAAGATAACATGATGATATAATGGCACTGATAAAAAAAAATGAATTGACATGAGTGAAAGTGTGCTGCATAGATTGTGTGTTGTAAAACCATATAAAAGGAAACAAAAGCCACAGCACAGAGCTGTGTGAGGGAGAGGACATCTGCCAAAGGACTGGCTGCTGCTCTGGCTCATATGCATGGGGCACACCTGTGCTATGAAACAAGTCCAGGTGTGCCCCATACCACCGATTAACCTCTGCAGCCCTTGAGACAGAAAGCAGAGCAACAGCAGAGTGAAACAAGCACAGGGGCAGGGCATGTAAGACTACAGGATCATTATACAAAATGAGATAACTTGACGTACATATACTTGAGATGACATGGTGTGACATTATAATCCACAGCATGTTGTGGCAGCAGTTTCAGTGCAAATATCCACAGTGGAGTGTGAGCCAGAATATTTAGGGGTTAAAAGATTTTCGATTTGGAGCAAAAGGCCTCTAAAGTGGCGCTAGTAAACTATGTTTGAACTGATGTGTTTTGTTCATGCTGGGAATTAAGCCAGGCAGCTCAAATCATCTGGTCAACAGAGGGCATAATCCTACCATGGAAGAGAGGATCTTTTCAAAATAAAAGACTGTAAACAGTTCTTTACATCTGTGAGCTTTTGACGCCTCACTTCTAGTTTGCACTGAATGGGATTAGGATTCTGACTAAAATGGTTCAGATGTGGCACAGCCCCATCTGGATTCTGACTAAAATGGTTCAGATGTGGCACAGCCCCATCTGCAAACATTAGAACAAACTGCACCTCATCTTCTTCTTCTTGTTCTGCAACAACAATTCAAGACTCTTAACTTAAACTCAATTCTTAAAACCATGAAATGATTGTCTTTAAAAGCATGTACTGGGGGATCCCAAGTAGCTCCAGTGGTAGAGCTGGGTCCTTGCTGCAGCGGCCATGGGTTCATCTCCAACTTGTGGTCCTTTGCTGTGTGTCACCCCCTTCTATCTCCCCCTTTCCTGACACTCTTCAGCTATCACTTGTTTTGCTTGATTCAAAGTGGTATAATGGATTAAGATACTTGATTAGCAAATCTCTAGAGCTAACAATGGTGAACACACTTGCTTTAATTTACTCTTTGTGGGCACATAGCAGTGCAACAACTGGCTTGAATCTGCAAGGTCTTGGTTAGAGCGATGTGAGGCTCCCGTGTCTATATAGAAACATTTTAAACTTGCATGTACTGTATGTAAAATACCAGGTCCAAAAATACAAACACAGCTCATTACACAGTCCATAACAAATCATTCTGCTGCTGGCACCACTCCTCCTGACCCAGATTCACACTCACTAATAGGTGATATTTCTGGCAGCTAATAACTGTATAACTAATAATGCAGTTTGTCCACAGCATAGAGCGAGGGAAGCCCCTATATGTCGAGGTTTAGATCTATGCCTCTGGAGGTCTGGAGCTCGGCTTCCCAGAGTCTGATCCTCTCTGTCCCATGGGTGACATCTGGAGTCAGCCCACTCTCTGCCTGCTCTGCTCCCTCCCCACACCAGCTGAAGTTTGGATGAAATGTACTGTGTGCAGACACAGCTTTGTTCTATTTTGATGCAGTCATGGCATGTTTTCCGTTTCTCCATTAGACAAGATCCCTTTTAATATGTCTTCTCCTTCTCACCACATTTTACTCTCAAACAGTTCAGTCATAATAATGATCTTTGTCCTCCTGCTTCGTGAAGTAACAACATTTATTTACAGAACGGTGAAAAACGTGCAAATAACAAAAAAGATGATACTCCTTTTATATATAAATTAAATTCATCCTTCCTCGCACTTAACTGAGGTTATACACAGAAAAAAAGTTTACAACTTTTCAACTTTACAAATGAAATAATGTTCTAGTATATTATATGCCATAGATACATGCAAACACTTAAACGTGCTCCAGTCTTCCAGTACAGTGTAAATACAGCACTTAACAAACCTTAGACCTGCAAGTGTGCTAATTTGGATTAGTCTCACGCATATAAACTCAATCGGGAATTATGCATCATCTTTCTAGAAATGCAAATGCTTGTTTGTTGTATTTAGCCCATGACTTGTTATAATGACTTCACCTGACCTGACCCAAAGTTATGGGGAAAAAATTATAATTGCATTTCAAATCTGCATAGCACAAAATTTAATGACAGCTGAGAATAATTAAAATGTTTTGGGGAAACTGTTGGTGTGACCCAGTTTTAAAAGTTTGCTGGTTTCTCAAGGATTTTGTTTGTGCGAACAATCCACCACCTCTAAAAAATTCATTTTCAGGGGCTTTCAATTAACGTCTGTATCTCACGGAGTGTTTCATATTTTACTAATTTTAAAGGGAAGTGAGAAAGGACATTAACTTGCTCATAAATAAAGATCAAGGAGATCTCACCATTTTCACTACTAATGTAAGAGTCATTATTAGCAACAAAATATTCTTGTACTGCTAATGCTTTTACCTAATATCAAGGAAAGACTGCTGACCCTGAACATTTTCAAATAAAGGGCAAAAAAGACAAAAAGCCCTAAAAACAGACATACCAAGGTAATAATATTCTTAGATTTGATATGAGGCTCTTGAGGGTTGACTAATTTTCAACAAATAAAAATAAACATTTCAAGAAATGTTACATGCAAATAAAATGCATGATTTAAAAGGCTTGGGCACATTCAGTTTTATATGAAAACCTCAGGAGAAGGTTGGAGTGAAACAATAGTGTGCCTCTATGTTCCTAACATTTTTGGTCCTTTAGTCACCTGACTGTATATGTATCTTCAATAGGTGCATGTACCCTTCATATCACATCACTGGTCTGACTCTGGAATATTTTCCATAGTGATTTTTACTGGTGGAAAGAAGTGACAGTATAGACATACTGTATATTGGAAACCATATATTCCAAATGCCATAGGCAATTGTGAAAGGTTAAATAATTCCATTTTAGTTCAATATCCACAGACCGGAGGCTCATTGCCTCCCTGCTGTCCTGTAGTCCATGTATTTCAGGGCCTGGATCAGGACATGAAAGGGTTTCATGTCATATAAACACCAGCTTACACCTGCAGGCATGGCAGGCACTCACATTTTGAAACTGTCAGTGGATATGCCATGAAGGTAGAAATATAGACACAAACAAAAGCAGGGTGAGTCTTTAAGTCAAGTAACATTCCTCAAGTACCTTTTTTTCACATGGGACATGAGCCCCAGTCTTCTGGGTACAAGTGTGTTTGTTTGACGCATGAAAATTATGCAGGCTCAAAAACACCTGTCTCAAATTAGTTGTGATACAGGCTTTGGGAAAAACAACTTTAACTTCGGTCTGACCCTCACAGTGTGGATGTTAAAGTGCTGTGTGGAGAAACTAATTGAATCCAGGGTGAACTGCTAAAATCATCCAACTTGGCCAGGAAAAATACAGTGAAAAAGCTACACTACACTACCAAACAGCAGACAGACAGTGAATAGTGAACATAGAGGAGCCTTTAAGCTTGGACTTACATTCACCAGGTTGACTGAAACACAACTCCAAATATCGATAAATATGGGTTTTTAAAAGCTGATTATCTCAAAATGTTAGATAATCGTCTATCACTGCTCCAAATTAATGATAATGTTGCTCCATAACTGCTCTTTGCTCCACATATTAACCTAAAAGGTAATAATATATGTCATAAGTCGCCCCCAAGTGGTCAACAATCAGTTTTGTAGGTTTAAGCCCAAACTGATTCAGGAAGTTAGAATGCTTAATTTTTCATGATATCAAATCCCAATTTTTAACACTTTATGGCAGGCAGTTCATTCAATGTATATGCACTCATATACATATACAGTACAATATACATACTGCAAAGGACAACTGCATTATATGGGGAGTGTGTTATTCATAACAAAGTATTTTTGGGACAGGTACTATTACTAGGTACTACCACTACTGATGTCCCTAATTGAGACCCATTCCCCTCAGTCGAGCCAGCAGCATGCCTTGAAATCACCCGGATAACATGCAATCAACATGCAAAGAGAAAAAGACTCCACATCTGCACTCTAGACAATGATGTTTTATCAGAATTGTGTGTCTGCCTTCCACCTGTCTTTATGCTCCATATGCCTCACAGAGCCAAGCAGGGAGGGCTGCTGGGAAACTGCAATCACAATCATCTCCTTTCAGAGCGAGGTCTCAGATTAGCTCTCCAGCTGTTTCACCGGTTACACCTCTTTCGTGACACCAAAAGATCCAGGCAATATTACAACAAACACTGCAATAATTTGCTTTGACACTTCACTGAAAAGTGCTTGATGGACATCGGAATAGAAATTCTGAAAAACGTATTTTTTTAAATTCGTCCTCTTTGGCTTAATGCTTAACAGAAAAAGCAAGAAACGATGGAAATGGGAGTTTACTGTGTTCATCTGATGACAAGAACTCACTAACATTCTTATCTTGTCTTTGTTGTTTGTTTTTCAATTACAATGGCCCAATGGAATCTAAGAAGCTTATATACAACAAACCAATGATATGCTGGCAGTGGTTGAATAAGAGTTGAACCAATTTCAAGGATTTTTCTAATGACTTCATCATGTGGAGGACAGCCAGCATCGTACAAAGAGCTGACAGCTGGATTCATCCTGATGTCTGTAAGCAGTACGCCGCGTCTCTGCAGTCTTTCAATAGCAATTCAAATCCTGCTGTGGACTTCCTGACATCTGCCTAGAACCATACATATATTTAAAATGAAAAAACACTGTCACTTATCAAACGCTAAAGCACAAAATTGTAGTCCATTGCTGTCTCACAAGGTTGGCAGTGAAAGCACTTCAGTTTTCTTGCTTTCCTGTCGGTTACACGCCAAAGGGAAGCAAGCTCCCAGTCTGCTTGGATTTTAGTTAGGCCCTTAGATATCAGTATAATGTAACTGATGGTCAGCACATTGCAGGATCTATAGAATACTGTATTGTATGAGTTCTCACAGCTGACCGAATACCTCAATGTTCCCGGAGAACTTGGTACAGAGTTCTGGTGAAAGGCTCTTTTTCAGGCACATTTTCCTGAAACTCTCTGCAGGGAGTGAGGTGACAAGAGCCCGACTGTTTTCCCATCTGTCCCGCAGTGGGAGCTCCCTGTGGTGCCGGGGTTTTCTCTCTGGTGAGCCCTATAATGTGCCGAGGGGATTTTCTTTAGATTACACATGAGGCTGTCACTGAAAAAAGCATTGTTACCCTGTGCTGATCTGTGCGCTTCATCAGTGCAAGCAAGCTGTTTGCTCACCGGAGAGTACCATAGTACTACGGTGTGGAGGAAGGTATTAATAAAGAGTGCATGCTTTGACATGCTATGTTGAGCACTTTGAGATTCTTACAGCAGCCTTTAAGTCTATTGATAGATCATCTTTGTCAGCCTGTTGTTCCTCATGTTGCTGATATGGATTCTAGGTTTGGGTATGACAGCTGATTATCCAGCCAGAACTGGCAACCTGGAGTCTGGTTTTGGTGGCTTAATTGGTCGAACGATTACATGCAAACGTCAATGCACTGCTTTGAATGGAACCGTGGTCACAGAACTAGGGTTACAATATATAACATTTGCTTTTGTGGCCCTTAAGTGACCCTGTGTTTCAGTAACACAGGCTGCTGCATTGGTAGGGGTTTTGTGCTTTAGGTAGCAGTGAGACATTCAGCAAGACAATCCAGAATCCAGTTTGAGCAATCATTATCAAACATCAAAACACTGCACAGTGGTTAATATATACTGTGAGAGAGGATTTTGTAGAAGTAATCACAGCAGCAGCTACGTTCACTTGAAGTTATCAACCAGGAATGCTTGATTGAGCATTATATGAGTGGCTACCACCCTGTGTTTTATTGCATAGACGTGGGATACAGGGATGCTGAGGGGGCTGCAGCACCCCCTAAAACCGGGCATCATGAAAGCCATCAATTGATGAAAAAGTGTGACGCAGATTTGCAGTAGAGAGAGAGAGAGAGAGAGAGAGAGAGAGAGAGAGAGAGAGAGCATGTGAATATGGACAGAAGTGTTGACGTGATATAAAAACTTTCTTTGATCATGAAGCCCGATGTTCCTCTACAGTTCTGTGGTTTATCAGTGAAGCGTATGAAGAGAGTGGAATCTCAGTGACAGACAGATCTGCGTTATGCACTCCTCTACCTTTATAAAACGTCTGTATCCTCACTGTGCTGCCTTATTATTAACTACAATGAACTGGTCGTGGGTCATGTAGTGGGAAAATGCATTCAGGGATAAGGTTCTGAGAACATGAAGCAAACTATATTATGTTGTCTTATTCCATGTTTAATTTTACAGGCTTACAGTATAGTGTTTAATGTTCATCCTCATGTATTCACACTCTGGTTGTCTCACCCTAGTTAGTAGAGTTATTATTCATTGTGCCATGAGCTAAGCACATTCCAAAGACCAAGGCTGTCTCATGAAGAGTAGGGCATCAGATCTGTTGACTACTATCAGACATTAGACGTCACCAATAGACATCCTTGGGAAAGAGGCTACATTCTTTGGGAAAGAGGCATATAATAGAGTGATTTTCTTTGTTGAAGTCGGTCGATTCTTGAGACAACTCAGTTTGCCTGTATCCTGTTTCATGCAAATAAATCTTGCACGTGGAGTGAAACTGTCTCTTTGCTTTCTGTGAGTCTGTGTCACCATTCTGGGTACCTTCAGTGGAAGTTTGTGGTCTCTCACTATAGTCAGATAGCTAAAAGTTTAAGTCAGATAGACAGAGATATCTTGTGCTACTCCAGGCATTGTATCTCTCCTTGCACTTAGTTTTGCTTGTTATTTCTGTGTTGTTGACTGTGTAGTTGCTGTGACTGCTTTAACATACAGTAAGTTCTCCGTCTGCTGTCTCGTAAAACATTCTCAGATTGTTGTATTGTGTTGTAAATAAGAATTAGATGGTATCCTAGCCTTTTAGATTGATACAAAAACATGAATAAGGTGCACAATTGAGTAAGATGTCATTATAAACAAGCCCTCCCTCAATGGTGAAGGATTTCCAGCATCCCGGTTTTCATTTAGATGAATGCAGACGCTGCATTTTTACTTCAATCTGGTAATAAAAATATCACTTTCACTAAGCCACATACAGTGTACTGTATGGTCTAAATCACAAATCGCATTATAACCTGTCTTGGTCTTCCTGACCTACATGCAAATCAGGCCCCAGTCCAGAAGGGCACAGTAATGCACATGAAGCTCTTGTGTATTTACCACAAAAGCTAGAAGAAGAATAACATACACTTGCACAGAACAGTTTAGTTTCAACAATAACAGTTTAGCTTGCGACCTAAAAACTATCCATAAAACAAAGACATGGATGTCTCCAAAGGATGAACTACAAGCAATGCAAAAGTTTTATCATCCTCATTCACGCCATTTCGGTAAATGCTTTTTGGCATTTTTGATATCTGATAGCTATCTGATTCACCCAAGACACATGAAGTGTAAATGTGTTTTAGCATGGATTTTCCTTCAATACTTAACCCAAGACAGCTTAAAGAGATAAGACGGAGAAGCAACAAAACAAATCAAAAGCTCCAAGCCAAATCTTAACCAGTCGGGCTGTGAGCACAAGCCAAACACACACTGTTAAAAATCATGGCATGTGCCATTTATCTGCACTGTTCCCCACAGCAGATGCAGTCCAGCCCCAAAGCACTTTTATATCCTGGTGGCTTATTGCTTTTCACAACAACATCCCTACAGGGGAATCCAAACAAAGTAAGATAATGGCAGTCTACCGTTCAGTAAAAGCTGTGTGATCATAACTGTGGTTACGCCTACAAAAGAGAAGCAGTACACAGGGACAAATGCTTAAGAACCCCCCTTCTTAGCTGTGAGTCTCGCCTCGAGTACTTGGATAATCCACTGGGAGAAAATCACTCTCTAAACCAATGATCCACAGAATTACTTTGTCTCTTCTTACACCAGTCCCCGTTCTCGACGCATGACAAATGTACATGCTAGTGAGAAGCGTGTTGGTGTGAGCCACTTAATCCTTTCAGCTGGAGCATCTCTGTAAATATGAGCAATCTGGCTAATGGAAAACAAAACTAACAAGTACATTGAGAACATGAGTAATCACCTACATCCAGTGCACATTTAAAGTGTGTACTTCAGCATGAACGCTGCAACAAAAAAAAAACTGGTAAACATTTATTTTCCTGTTTACTTTCTGAAAGGAATGGTTCTGTTAAATCTACAACTATTAAGTAGTTAGCTTAGCTTAGTATAAAGTCTGAAAACGGGGTTTAGCTCCGTAATACGCACATTATATCTTATTTATGTAATTCATACAAAAAAAGGAGTCTAAAAATGACAAGTTGTGGTTTCTTGGCCAGGAGCAGTGACTTCTGGGAGGCTCTGCTGGTTGCCTAGCAACACACAGTGATGATTAAACAAATTAGATCTACTTTTCAGTCTTTAAGCTATAAGCTAAGCTAACTGTAGAGCTATGTCTTTAGTATTTTAAGGAATATTCTTAAAAGAACTGCTAACATTGTGACACTGGCAGAGATCCATTTAAATCCATGTCAATATATTTTTTTTAGTTCTTGGAGAAATTAGCATGAAACTGTGGGATCTGTAAAATATTCACTAAAATTCAAACTGTGGTTTTAAAGTATGTAACAAACCATCAATGCTTCGATTCAAGCCGGGGATCATCTATGTGCTCCATCTCTGTCCTGTCAGCTTAATAATTGCATGCAAGGCACCAAAGTATTTTTTAAAAATCCTCTCCTACCAAATTATTATTAATATTATTGGGGTTTTTTGAGGTTTTTTAAAATACTAAATATTCTGCCTCAGATATTGACATTTAACTCAAAGGCAGAAAAGTGAGAAAGTGTAAATATCTTAACAGAAAACAATTTTCTTTTATCCTCATATTTTGCCGGGTAATTCTGAAACAAAGTGCCTTCTTCAGAAATATGTTTTTTTTTTTTTTTTTTCCAGTGGAAAAGTACAGAGTTCATAATATTCATATTGTTCAGAATGTGTCATTAGGAAAATTGTTGGTCTCAAAAGAAAAATGGCACTGCTCACATCCACAATTTAATGGATAGACTGGAGGAGGCAAGAAAATGAACAACTGGATAGCCGCCAGCAATGCATGCACATTTATTTCTCCCTCAAAGCCCATGGGGGGCAATGTCACAATTGTCCTCATTTTCCATTTTCTGCAGCTGGTTTTAATGGCTACTGAGTTCTGGCTGTAATGAGACAAGCACAGACTGTAGCATACAGCCAAGATGATTGAAATTAATTTCATGTTCCTCGGAGAGAAACTATCATTTCACACTATTAGCGTGGCTCCAGAAACAGCAGTGTCAGTCGGTCGGTCCGTTGGTCCATTAGCCTGTCAATCGAACACCTCCATGTGACGCGTGAGTGATAGCTCGGCGTCAATTAAATGTGTTGCCTTTTATATTTAGAACATGTGCTGATCCACTCACTTTACATGTGCTGCCACAAACAGGTTTACTTTTCCACTTGTTCAGCATTTCATTTCATGGCAGGATACATGTATAGATAATCAAATTCCTCAAAAAACCTCAGCTGTACTTTGAGACAAATGGTAACACAGTGGTAGAAAGTAGTACATTTACTAAAGTACTGTACTTAAAGCTGCAGAAGGTCATTTTTATAAAAAAAAAAATTTAAAGTCTTATTTGCTGAAACTTTCACCACATCCTGACAGTACTACATGAGCCAGATAATCGTTGATGATCTTACTGCTCCTAATGGCTCCACTCCTGAGTGAAAACAGCCAATCAGAGCAGAGAAAGATCAGAATCAGAATCAGAATCAGATATATTGCACATACGAGGAATTTATCTTGGTGCAATGGTGCTTAAAATATACAAATCACACAAAAATAACACAAGAATAAAGTACTTTTAAAAGTATAAATAAATAAAGATAAGAAAGGTAAGAAAAGATAAGAAGACTGTACAGAAGACGGGAGTGCATTAATGTAATGCATATATATATAAGGTGGGTATAAGAGTCAGATAGTTGATTATTGAGTCTCATTCCCAGGATTACAAATACCATTAGTACTAGCACGAGCCAGAGGAACCAGATTTTTGTATGTACTACTGTAAGAACACAGTGAAAATTTCAGCAAAAGTGACAAAAAAGTTTTTTTAATAAAACTTACTTACTGCAGCTTTAAGTACAATTGTAGTTAGGCCTACTTGTACTTTACCTCAGTATTTCAGTTTTCTGCTACTTGGTACTTTTACTCTAATAACGTCATATGTTTACCTTTAACATTATGGTGTTACTACTTTTACTTCAGTTTCATTTTCATGCATTATTTCCTCCTACTCCTAGAGTTTTTATCACATCTCGGACTGACAGCGAACGCTCTTCTCTATAAGGATCATGCATATATACTTTGTGTCACACTTTTTCATCATACTTTCATGTATTTGTTATGCTTGTCTCTAAAACGTCAATCAGAGACTGCTGCAGCTGAACCAGAATGCTGCGAGTCCTCGCTAAGTGAAACATTAGTTGAGTTCTCAGATCTTTGCACTGGCTTCCTGTGTCAAAGAGTTTACATTAAAATATTATTGTTGGATGACATAGCACTGAATGGTTTTGGGTCATGTTGCATTTCTGCTACGTTATAAGCCGTCCACACCTCTCACATAGGGACTCTCCCCCAGGGCCAATACTAAACAGGGAAGCGGTGTTCAGTTTCAGTGCACCATATATCTGGAATAAACTCCCAGAAAACTTAAAATCAACTCTCAGTTCTTTCAAATAAAGCCATAAGACTTATGTCATTGCCTTTTTGTTAAATCAAATTTGGGAGTATTGCACTATAACTGCACTGGGTTTTTTTATTCTTCTGTTTATTCTGGGCTTTGACAGAATCATCTGAGCTTATTCTCTTTTCTATTTTATTTCATTCTATGTGTCCTTTTATATTGCCTTGTGTTTCTTTTACATCTTGTCTTATAATGGGGTTTTTTATGTCTTATGTAAAGCACTTTGAGTTGCTTTGTCCTTAAAATTTCTTACTTTTTAAAATAAAAAAGTACCCCTGATGCTTCTTTCTGTACAGTGTTTTCATAGTAATCTAGTACAGGAGATGATGGTGCAGAAAAGGCGTCTGATTTTCCGATGTGTGCGTGTATGTGTACCTACACACACTATATATACATTTTACAGTGAATATTGTGGGTGCAAACATTTCCTTAAGGATGAAAAAAACTGATGCCACAAAGAAGAGCTGAGGGTAGAGCTCATGCTGACACAATGTAGTGTGTTTAGAAGGTTAAAGGACCAGTGTGTAGGATTTATTGGCATCAAGTGGTGTAGTTGCAGATCGCAACTCCCTCGTCAGATCCCCTTCCAAGTGCAAAGGAGAAACTGCGGTGTCTGTGAAACACCTGAAAAAAGCAGTTGTCCCTTCAGGGCTACTGTAGAAAAATGGTGGTTGAACATGACGAACTCCATGGACGGCGACCTGCAGTATCTGTAGATCTAAAAGGCCATTATACACTAATATTATAGTCATCTTCTGCCTGCCAATGGTTAGCCAAGTCAGAACTATTGCTCAGCATTGTGCACAGGATAATCATGGCTCTGCAGTGTCATTAAAGTTCTGGAGAATAGAAAAAAGTTCACCCTCTCCTACAGGTGGAGACATTACCAACTCAGAGCTCTGCAGAGAGGCAGACTGGGTTGTCAACACAGCAGAGCCTAAATGAAGAACTGAATTCATCATCTTTTCTCTCATTTATTACACATGATGGATGCTGTTCTTGTACATCTATCTTTGTGATATATCTGTGTTCTTTTGTGTCTAATATGATTATAGTGCATGGGGTGTGGCAATTGGACTCTGGCTATATCAAATAGATTTGAAATCCTGTCAAACCAGTTACACTCGTTCTTTGGTTCATTATATATGTGTTTGTCTTCTGTTTTTGTCCATTTTCACTCCGATACAGCCTTTAGTGTTGAAACGTTTGTCTGTTTGCACAGTTAATGTGTCATCAATCATTGTGTTCTAGTCTCTTCTTTTATTCATTGTAAGTTGGCTTTCCTCAAACTGAAAAGCACCCGATTCAACTGCAAACTGCTGGAAGATGCGTGGAGAACCTTGTTTCAACCAAAGTTAAGCCCAATCTGACAAAGAGGAAGCAGCTGAGTCTGAGATGACCATTAAACCCTTGTGATTAAGTAATAAGATGTCACTTTGGTGGTATGTAATGGCCATGACAACCTCCCTAAGTGCATCTATAGACCTACTTTTAATCTTGTTGTTGCTATCTAAAGGTCTTTTCAACACTTAAATACACTACACCAACGTTGATATCATCACTTAAAGAAAAAGTAAAATAAATGCTTTTAATATCCAGGTTCGATATTAAATGTTAATATTTGGCCTACCATGTTTGACGGTTGTATTCAAAGTCCCATAAATCATTTAATCAAGTGGATGCACTGGAGAGAGACCGTCCTCAAACGGGAACAGCGTCTGTCCTGCCGTCCTGATAAATCATTTATCTGACATCGCTCCTGCGCTGAAGCAAAGCAACTACCGATCAACTGTTCCTACAGAGCAATCACACACAGAGTTTTTTTTGTCATTTAAATGACCCACAACTTCCACCACGTGGTTTATTTGTGCCTCGCAACTTATCCGAGCAGCAGCCAACTTTATTCCCACACTGAGAGTTGTATCTCACACCAACAAGAGCTCTTCTGAAAGTTTCAATCATACAAACAGCTCCACTCATGCAACTTGTATCGTGAGACCCGAACCAGTCGACGCACGGTGCAGCGACACAACCAGCAGCACTCTTCCTACCTTTCCTTCACTCGAGTAGCGCCGAGTGTGCTGCGCTGCTCCTGCGCTCTGGTTCATGTTTCAGCACCGTGGAGAGCTCCAGTCGGGGGAGAGGAAAAAAAGCCAATCAGTCCGCGGATCGATGAGCTGCTGCGGAGAGGGAACACAGAGCAGGTGGCCGACGTAAGGGAGCCACTGGAACTAGTTTACTGGTTCGTCGTCCTTCTCTGTGACACGCATGGGTTCTCAGCCAATGATGCCTTGCGCGTAAAGACTTTGCTGCCGGTGAGCCAGCTGTGAGTGCGAGCGGGCTGCGCGTTCATCCGTCAGTATGGGCAAGTTAGTCCTCAGTGATTGAGACAGCATAACAGGCTATGAACAATCTGCTGCAGGACGCCGAAAATAAATATAAAGATTTATAACCTATCCAGAAAATGAGTTTTTTTCCACCATAAATCCTAAATCATTACGCAGACTTCCTGGCACAGGAATTAACGTTTCTGCAGAAATACAAGCTATCATTCCACGGGGACAGATTGCGTAACACGATAACAACATCTTGCAGCATGTAAAAGCATCATGTTTAAGAGCTGCTGCATGGACACATTCCTTACACTTTGTGTTTAAAGCATGAAATAAATAAATTAATATTTTAATCACTCGATGTTGTCGGCATCTACTTTACCCACTTTCTCCATCATAAAATTATAAGAATTCCCAACAGAGTGACTTTTAATTAATGATACATACACGCATATGGCAACAAGATTGGAATTGAAAGTGTCATCAGGGGAGAAATTCAGCGTAATGTTTGATTCTGTGAGTTTTATTTGATTCTAGAGCTTTAACTGTGAATCAGAACATTTACGTCCCAGTAAAACCGTGGATGTTAATGAGTTTCCTATAACTGTGCAGAATGGATTCGCTCAAAATCACAAATAACCACTGACCTGAACGATATTGTACAAACGTGAAACTTATTTCTTGGTGGAATCCCTTCCTCTGATTCACAGTAACTTTATCAAAACAAAGTGAATTCCACTATCTTATCTCAAACATTTGGTGTATGACAACATTTCTTGTTGTTGCAATGGAGAGAGGTCATGGTGGTTAGACTCAGTGTGAAGCATCTTCATTAAATGCACCACCAAAATATATATTCATTAATGCAGCTCTAATTTATACTGCATGGTCATCTTTGAAATCTGAGGAAATACAGTAGCTGTTTCGTAGCTTCACAACTTGTTAAGTGTAAGTTTAAGATATTTTCTGTTCTGTTACTTAAAAACAACTTGTAAATTCAAGTATGGTGAACCATCAATGATGAACACACAGCTCTTTTAGAAAGAGCACAGTATAATAGGTAGGTTTCAGGAGGTAATTGTGCTAGTTTGCTTTTTCTGAGATTCAGATTTTTTGGTGTAACAGTGTGCATCTATTCCCTGGACCTCTATAGAAAGCTGCTGAACAGTGCAGGTATTTTGTACCATGCAAACCCAGAAATGTATACACCAGCTGCAAATGTATCATCTGTGCACATAGCAATTTATTTATTTAGCTATCATTCCACGCCATTTACTTTTTCCACTCTTTAGTGAAGAAAAGCATTATATACCAGATGTGTTCATTTTGGAAAATACCACTGCTCTGACCAGTGCTCCATCCTCAGAGGTCACAAGCAATTTCCGGTGTTTTCGTGCTCAGATGGGAAGGCATTGCATTTGGCATTTATAGCAAAGGTCTTGGTACTGTATTCACCTTATTACTTAAAGCAGTCTTGTGTTATTATATAAAAAAAAAAAACAATTGTATTACAAGCAGGAAGCCAGCTATGTTTGACTGCTGTGACATTTTAAGATAATTGCATTGAAAAATGCTTCTTTTTGTAGTTCGAAGGAGACAGGAAATGTGTGACAGAGGGTGTCATGCATGTTATACTTTCCTCTTCCGTTACATGGTGATGGTTCAGGGGCTGCCAGCTGTAAACTATCCAACAGCATGCAGCCAGAGTTTGTCCAGGCTACCCGGTGAATCTTGACATCAATAAGTAAAGGCCTCCCTCTCCCGTTTGCTTATCACAGAGCACTTTGAACGCCACTGCTCGCCTCCACTTGAAAGCATGTATTTCGTTTTAGAGAAGAGGAGATGCGACCTTTTGATGCATGAAAGGTCGAGGTGTGATAGGAAACGTGTCACTGTCCAACAGCCGAACACTAAAATGTCACCAGGAAGTGCGGGTCTGTACAGCGGAACAACTTGGAACAAGGCTGAGCTGGTGGGAGCTGAACGTTTTGAATGCTACACACCAAGGCTCAGTCCTTGCTGCAGTGGCCATGGGTTTGAATCTGACCTGTGGCCCTCCCCTCTTTCTCTCTCTCCCTCTTTGCTGTCACTCTTAAGCTGTCACTATCAATAAAGACAATAAAAGCCCCCCGAAAACCTTAATTGCACACTGAATAGGAAGCATAGAATAAATGCTGCAAAGCAAACTGCAGGGTAGCGTGGATGTAGACAATGCAGGTTTAAAACTTATAAAGAACATTTGCTTTGCAATTGTTTGTCAGACCTCAAGCATACACACAATGTGTTTTTTGTGAGTAACACGGAATGTAAAAATAACTTTGTTTGTTTACTCTACAGGGCACCTTTTAATTTTTACATATTTCTCCCCAGTCCATATGTCTGCCAAGTCACCCACTCACCTGTCATTCTTCATCACAACCAGCAGCAGCCTTCAGTTTCCACCAGCTCCAGTCACTTGATTCCCAAACCCACCTGCAAAACACATTTCTTTAACCATGGCTTTGTTCCTCAGAAAGCCATTACAGTGAGCCAGCATGCAATACCAGCACACTAGCTCAACTAAATGGAATGCAGTTATTATTAATATGAATAAGGACTGCTACAAATTACACCTGTTAGTCTCATCTCTCTTCTTGACTCACTAACTGCTCCTACAGCACGTAACAGACACTTTTCTCCATAAACAGCAGCAACTAATTTCAGAAACATATGAATCATTATCATTTTGCTGACAGCTGTAGTGTTGTATGATTATACGTTTATTGTGGGATTGTTAGCAGACAATCTACTTTTTGCTCTGCAGCATTTTTTGAGAGCATAACATTTCCACTCAGAATTTTGACCCTCAAATCAAATGCCACAGTAAACAAAGTGCACTATAGAGTGGTTGCAGACTGTCCATATATAGGCCTCTCTCACAGCAGCTCTCACACAGCTCTCACACAGCTTTGACTTACAAGTTTCCATTCAAATACTATATCCGCATTTTAAATAAGATTCCCAAAAATAAGCAACAGTAAATGGGAACTGTGCGTTTTAATGCCACATAATGTGAACATCAGAAGTGGAGCACAACGAGATAAACACCAGTCAAACCTCAAACGAATGAAACCCACTTTTTGTTTGTTTAATGTATTTATTTGAGGAAGGTTACAGTCTCTGATGATTTGATGTTTTTGCCACACCAAACTTTTTCACTTGTGTATTTACAATATATTTTATTTTCAAATGTTCGCCATTTCCACTCAGGTTTTTTTAATATGTACATACACAAATGCACAAAAATGCATGATGTAGATGCACATAAAAACAGGTGGATGGAAACACACTTATTGTAGCAAAAGCACAGTTGTTACTAATAGCACTAACAATGGCTCTGTTCTATTCAAGTGCCCCAGTAAGCCATGACAGTCTGACAGTGAGCCAGCACACACAATACAGGACCATAAATGGAATTCAGTTCATCATTCATTTTATTAATTACACCTGCGATTTTGCAACTGTGGCTTCTTGCCAGATCATCTATTTAGCTTTCCGAGCCAATAGCTTTTTTCTTCTTACTTTTTCATTTCCTGCCTGTCCTGTATTTTTTTTTTTTTTTTTAACCCTGTCCACCTTTTGACTGCTGGTTTGTTCTGATTGCCTACAAAATCCTGACTTCTGCCAGGCACAATAAAAAAAACTTTGCTTTCAACCTGTCTGCCTTGTTCGTGAGTCATGCTTTTATGTCCAAACCTTGGTGAGCCGTTAAGAGTACTCAAGTTTGTTCTCAAGATGCTTATTTTCTCTGACATGACTCAATCTTGTGAAACTCTTAGTTTTGCACAGGTGTAACCAAGTAGGTGAAAAGGTAAATTAACCTGTACAATATTTTTCAAATAAAATGGGCAACAAAGACCAGCTTCTACAGAAGCAGAAGTTCCAAGAGCAAAATTCAATCTAGCAGTCAGCAGTTCCACATAAATGATTTAATATCATATTGATACAGTTGAGTGTTTATATTTTCTACAAGTGTTGATAATGATACTTTATTGTCATCCATTTGCAAATCACAGAAAAGACAAAAAAAACATTAAGCAAAGATACATACATTTAACATAACATTACAAACACAGAAGACAACATTCAAGACTCTTCAATGTGCTTTTGATCTGGGATTAAGCTCCATATTTAATTTGAGGAGTCATTGCTGCACAAAAGAGTGCTTTACAATTTGTATTCACTGTTCAGAACATGGTTGGGGTCTGAGACAATGTTGCTGTTGTAGGCTGATTTGATCATTGGAGCAGATTTTCATTTGGTGAAAGTACAGTAGTGGACAAACATTTATACTGTGTTGTATCACAGTACTGCAGAACACTCAAGGCTTTCTCAAAGAAAAGTCTTTGTTTTGTCTTTTTGCACACAAATGCAATGTGCTCTTTTGAGGATAACAGCTGGTCTATCATCACACCCAAGTATTTGTATGAAATGTGTATATTTCACCACAAAACGTGCAAATGTTCATTGTTAACGCTGTGTAATAATAATTTGTTTCTCATATATTCAGGGTTTTTTTTTCAAAGCTGCAATCACAGTTTTACTAACAAGATTCGAGTTATATCACATTTGACTCCCTCTTGAACAACATAGGACCACAGTACGAGGAATGTTGATAGAAAAAAAATGTGTGGTGTAGTTTGGACTGAGTCTTGACTCAATTTCAAAGAAGCGTGCACTTGGACTTGGCTCAGACTCAACATAAGTGGTCTTGACCGCAGCCCTGAAGGTAGAGCTTTGACACAAAATGAGTGCACACTGTTTCATGGAGGAGTCACATGCTGGTGCTTTACTACATGGTTGAGCAGGCAGACTTCCAGCAGTCATGTTTTTCCTTTATCCACCTTCAATTTGCACATACTGGGACATTTTTCTTGAATGTTCTTCCCTGTAAAGAACAAAGAAATGTGACTGCACCATCCCCAAGACACTGTTTCATCAAATCTGTTAAAAGAGATTGGCTGCTATGGCGGATATGCTTACAGACAAAGCTCTCCATCCCTACAATAAGCTGATTCTGTGCATTCAGTGCTGCCACACTGCCCTTGCCCACATGGGTGCCAAGTGTACTAATCCCTGACTCTTTTATAATCTGTGGCCTGTGGATAATGCGCTTGATGTTACGTAATAATGATTTTTTTTTTCCTTCAGAACCTGTTCTTATTTTAGTTACTTGTAGCCACTCTATTTTTGCTTCTTTTGATTGAGGTATTAATACATCGTTTCCTCTGTAAAAATGTTCCCTCTAGTTTATTATTTGATTATTTTTAGACACTAAATAGAGTTTAAATTTGTATTCAGAGCAATGCACATGCAGGTTCACTAAATGATGTGTATGATGTTCCACTACAGTCAAAGCACAGCACAACTCTGACTTTGTCCACTCAGAAATTCCTTTTAATCTGTCTCATCTACTCCTGTGTGCTATTCTGCTCTCATTCATGCGCTGCGTGTGCTTTCTCTTACGGTATGATGATCGATTCCTGTTTGATCTACATGACAGAATTATTCCCTGCTGATGGAGCCGAGAGCTTTGCAGTGCACGTGCAGGAGGAAGTTCACAGGGGCGTTGGTCAGGGAGCAGTGCTGTGTCAGTCCAAACTCACCTCCTGATGTCACAATCTGTCCATCAGTCTGCCGGGCAGAGTGATGTGTTGTCTCTACTTTGCTTCAATCAGCTGCAGGGAATAGAAGAGCGAGGTTCATCTCTCCTTCAGTTCTCCTTCAATCATCACTCATCTTTTCATCTAGTCCCAGAAGAGAGTCTGCATGTTTATTTGTATGTTCTGCAACTGTCACAGCTTCCTTTTTTCTAAGTTCTCGGCATTTCAGTCCCTAGCTGAGGAGGTGCAATTTACACATGTCTGGTGTATTACACTTGAGCAAGCCAGCTCAACAGCCGCTCACAACCATTAAATAAACCTCTACCTCCACTCCCAATGCTTTCATTAGCGGTGACCACATCATCTGATGTCTTTATACCTCCCATACAGTGGAGGGATATTAGTATGAAATGGATGCAACTGTTCCCCTAAACAGATGAGTCAAACTTGTCTTCTTTCTTTGATGGATTCCCAGAATTGTCAGTGCTCCTGGTGGGCGTTAATCATTGGACTTTTATTTATATCTGTAATAGGAAATTGTTTTTCTCAAAATAGATATGGAAAGTATTACTGCAGTAAAGAGTCCATGTTTGAAAAGGGAAAAAGGTGTCCAGAGCATCTTTATAGCAAATAGAGTTACTTTCAGCTTCCATTTTTGGAAGCCTGTGCAGTACAATAATCACAATAATGAAACCTCTCACATCATGGACGTGTATTCTCTTGAACTAATTGGTTTAATCAGACTGTTTTATAAAATAAATAAAAGTAAATAAAGTTATTCTTTCCCTTTCCTTCTATATAAATGTAGAGTGATTGCAGGTTGATGGAAATAAGAGAGGACCAAACCCAACCCATCATCCAAAAGGTCATGAATTGATGTCTCAGAAGTACGAACACTATTTACTTGACCCATTCTTGGACCCTGTACCTACCTGTACCTGCCTGCAAGCCTATATATACCTTCACTTTGGCAATAAATCACTGAACTCATCCTGTCTGCCTGCTTTATCAGCATCTGGGCCTCGCACTCACCCACTGTGACAACCACAATCTTTCCCTTAACCAAGTGTTGTGGGTGTCTGAACATAACAAATAGAATATGTTGTCCGGGAAGGTTTTACTGGTGCATCCAGTTCCAACATTTTACGACTTGCCAGATACATTAATTAGGTTGCCTGAATATTAGAAAATATAATTCAAGTAGAATTGGATTCATTTTAAGACACATTTGCAGTTTCAAATGATGATGTATATAAAGAAGCTGGTTCTCAAAATAAAAGGCATTGAAAGAAATCAGCAACCGTCGCTGCTCTCAACCTCTGTAACAAAAATAATTGCCACCAAAGTTCCTCCTTCCTTCCTGCACAGAATCAGCACTACACATCAGTATTAGACATCATCCACTTGTGAGCATTTACTTTGGAGTAAAAAAAGGACGAGTGGAACCATTCGCTTCTCCGTTCACAGTGAATTAGGTGGGTTGACCTTCCTGCCTCCATTCTGATTACATCTTCGGTTTCTCTTAAAGTGGAAGCTGATCTAATCAGAACCTAGCCCATGCAGCACCACGGTCTAATTCTCTTTTCATGCCTTTTTCACATTACCATTCTGTTTCAACATGCAACTCTTCAAGCCCGTTTTCAAGCTCGCTCTCTGGGGGGTTCTTTCCCTCACCTTTTCATATGTCGGCCATTAATTATGAATGAGACAGAGGTCTCTGAAGAGAGTCAGAAGAGCAGTGATGGTATGGGGCCAAGGGTGGGTGGATACGGGGTAATTGTGCACTTCCTTGAATATGCAGCACTGCAGGACCTCCTTCCCATTTCCTCTTCAAGTGTTTTAAAACTCATAATACCTTTGGAAGTCTCTCAGAAATGCAACTGTTGTTAAGGAGCTTGAAGTAAAAGATCTGGTATTTGTTACGATTTGGCGCCCCCAGTTGCAATACCAGTGTCGGAAATATGGACCGCTGTACACGTGCATTTGCAATGGGATGCAATTTTTAAAAAACTAGCGAGTTGATTTTTTTCTAACATATGCCAACATCAAATAAGTGCATCAATATAAGACATAGAAAGCCAGCTAATTTTACTATAGTTCAACAGCCATAAACCCAGCTCACCGTCTGTCTGCAGCCTTTTATCTCACAAAAAAAAAAAGCCAGTCCGAGATTTTTCGAAAGGCTTCTCTTTCCTTTTCTCTTCTCCCTCCATCCAGCTTAGGTCAGCAACACTCACCAGGTGATCTGACAGCAGCTACATTTCCCAACAGTTACTTTACTGTCTATCAATAAATCACCAACGAAAGGGACATCAGAGGGAAAACCAGAAAACATTTTGTCCATGAAATATGATCCAGTTTCACCAAAAATGTCTTTGTAGCTGTTATTTTAGGATAGACAAACTGCATAATGTTGCTTTAACTGCATTCCAATGCAGTCACTCATTTTATGTAGACAGTAAGTGACAGACTAGGTACAGATTCGACCTTGAACACACACTCGCTGCGAGGAACGGGGTCACGTTTCCACTTTTCTGTGGATTCTCTGCTGCATTCGGGACTGGCGCCCTGACACACTTCACTGTAGAGTATGGGTGCATGGCTGACAGGAAATGATTAATGCACGGGTCTATTTAAGACTTTTTTGTAATTACTGAGAGAATAGAGGGAGAAAAACTAAATCCACAGAGGGAATAACCCTCGCAGTAAGACTTCTGTGATGAACTGAGAACTGAGCCTGCGACACATGTACCATAGAGAAATGTTATAATATTTTAATGATGTTTGACCTAGTGCTTGAGAAAGTTATGTGTTATAAGTACAGCTATGAAAACGGGATAACCAAAGTGATTATATGAAAATAAAAGAATGCCATGCTGGGAGTTTATGGTAATACGTTTAATTTAGTCGTTTTCATTTCATATTGATAACACTTATTAAACCACAATGCCTCCTCACAGGATCCCATTCTTATTGAAAAAGCCATGACTATGAAATGACTTTCAGAACTGTCAAGTTGTAACAGCATACTTTAGTTTGAAATCTATTATTTTAATAAATCTAGCCTTTTAGCAAATTATATGAATTACCTTCTAAAACTGAGCCAACCACGAATCCATCCCTTCTTTCTGATTTTATATTCTGTAAGATAAATCCCTAACTACATATACCGTCATCTGCCTGCCTCAGTATCAAAGTAATGACTCAATAATAGATGATACCATATGGCCAACATAACAAAACAAGAGATTACAACAAAAGAGGAAAAGCACATCTTGCTGTGTGTGCATGCGTGTTTTTGTGTACAGTCTTGTAACCAAAACTTCTCTGCAGCTTTATTATTCATTATTTGTTGAGAGCAAAGGAAACATTCAAAAGGTTGCCATGTGTCCTTCTTTCTATTTTCATTAACTGGTTTATAAGGTCCAGTGTGTAACATTTAGGAGGATCCATTGGCAGAAATAGAATATAATATCCCTAGGTATGTTTTCATTTGTGTATAATCACTGGAAAATAAGAATTGTGTTTTTGTGACCATAGAATAAGATGTTTATCTTTAGGGAGCGGGCCCTCTTCTATGAAGGCCACCATGTTTAATGTCATGATTCTGCCCAGAACGGACAAATCAAACGCTGTAGTTTCTCCTACGCAATTGGAAGGTTGAGCTGTATTCCAGTGATTGCAATCTGCAACTTCACTGCTAGACACCACTTAATCCTACACACTGGTCCTTTAAGACGAGTTGTGTTACAGACTCTGTTTTTTCTTTATTTCTCGTGTATCTTCCTAAAATCCACCTTGTAAACTCTGCCTTAAGTGCTATAATGTTTATTATTATCATTCATCATCTGATGGGACTTCTTGAAGCTAGTGTTTAAGCTTTAATAGTAGTTACAGCACAGACTGAGTGACAGGAGATGGCAATCAGAAACAGCTTGCTGCTGATGAAATGTCAGGTACACAGTATGATATGAAAATGAAACCATCATTCAAAACAAAATATAAAAACTACACGGGTTAACAGGTTAGCTACAATCACATTCTATTTTCAGCTCCTCAAAATCAACTGAAAGAAAAGACCCAGGCCTGCCTAACCAAACAGTCAGCTCTCCGTACGATAAGGAAAAGCAATTACAACACATACAACACCGATGGATTACAATATGTGTGACCCACCAGTAATAAACACTAGCATCTGGTTCTGCATATTCCTGGACCCACTATGAACCAAAATTACAATAGCTAAGAGAAAAAGTGCTGTTGCAGTTTGCTAGGTGGCCACTTGAATCCTCCCAGTGCCCCTGATGAAGATATTATTATAAAGCTTTGACTTGTACACCTATTAGCCCACATTTCTTTCCTGGCTTGACTTTTTGGGCGAGTCTCAGAGTTTTGAACCATCTGGTCAGCCAATGAAAGTGCCTGATCACCCAGTCAGACTCAAGAGGAAAAATGTCTTTGTTGTGTGTGTGGTCTGGGAGGTTCATTAAAAATCCTTTGATCCGAACCCACAACTTTTAGTCATTGTATTTCATCTCTCAGTTCACTTTCATGCTTGTGCAAATACACTAAAATCAGCCCAGTAATGAATTGTAATGATTGCTTCCAGTGCAGACATCGTGCAATCATGGACCTCAGTGAGTGAATGCTGGGAGATTAAAAATATAGGACTAAGTTCACCCTAAATAAATACTGCAAGAGTGAACAGCATTTATAACAGTATATTTAGTGTTGAATGAAATGCATACACTGCCATGTTAGCAGAATGCAGACAGACTTCAAAATAATCAATCATGCAGTTTAACACGCTAAGTTTGAATAAAAGCAAAGCTAATGGAAGTGGAGTCTTATTTTATGTGTATCCAATACCATTACAGTATATTTATTTATTTAGCTGTCTGAAGAGCACATATATCATCTGGCCAACAGTTCCATTTTTCCTCAGTACATAGACTCTTTATGGCTAATTGATTAGCACCCGGCCTGCCTGCAAATTGATCATGTATAAAGATGTCTGCTGCCTTGACACTCTGCTTTACTCAGTAGTTGTTCTACAGTACGATATGCTGAGCAGGAGCACTTCACTCTGCAGCTCATGAACATAACAAATTTAGCCCCAAAACCTTTATGCATATTGTTCACTCTGCTGTTGTAATGCTGTTGGGCCACAGTGGATAGACTGCAGAGATTCACTTCGGAGAATTCATGTGGACAAAAGGACACATTCATGGAAACAAAAAAGCAATATTTTCCTTTAGAGTGTCAGAGGGATTGTTTCTGACTGGTTGAAGTTATAATATAAAGACTCCTCACTTCCTTTTTCCTCTGTCAACACATTTGAAATGAATCAGACTCCGCTTTCTGGGGCTGTTAGAGGATATCTGCACCTTTCTGACAGATCAAATGATTTCTAAAGCTTCATATTCCCAACCTTTCTCAATCTTTCCTGCAGCCACTGTTGTTGTTGTTGTTCTGAATTCTTGTAGCTATTTCTGTTTTCCACATGTTTTGTTTACTTCCACATCCCACCGGCATGGCGTGTAAATAAATTAGCAACATGCACCTGCAGTGAGTAAATTTATGCAGTGATAATATTCAACTGTGTTGCTATTTTGGGCATGTTCAGTGTTAGTATGTCTCTTAATTTGAAGACAGACTCAGCACTGTGAAAATGGGATGTCTTTGTAAGATTTGACACACCTCAGATTCAGCTTCTTCAGGAGATCACAGACATATCCATCCATACCTGCTTACACTTTGCAGAGTCCTTGGCTGGAGCCGATCCATGCTACACTTTGGACTGGTCGCCAGTTCCTCACAGGGCTGACACAGAGAGACATACAACGAACTTGCTCACATTCACAAGCAATCAGCAATAAGCCTAACCTGCAGCCCCAGTCACAAACTCCCCAGCTACAGAGAGGCTCAGAACATTCTGTGAAGCGGCAGTGCTAACCACTGCACCAGCGTGTTGCCCTTTGTCAAATTCTTACCTGTGGCATGAAACCACTTTGCTCTATGTTGGAAAGGCACAGCTCATACAGAAGCTTCATAAAAAAAGAGGCTGTTGCCAAGGCAGTTTAGAAGCGTATTTGAAGGCAAGGGGATTGTGGGGTGAAGTTATTTTTACATATAAATATCCAAATAACCACCTTTAGGACATGCAACTAACACCATTGTATTCAACTGACTAGGACCTCTGCACAAACAATATGGAGAGCAAACTCAGGATCTCCATTAGTGGCTTTGAATAGTGTTACAGTATGACCTATAGTAGCCTACCTCTCAAAAGAGCTTCAGACTCTCCTCAGTTCATAATAAATGGCCATCATTCTCACATTCACTGACATTTCAGTTACTCAGCAGCTCTCAAAATAATGTTGAAAAGAAAACAATCTGACCACGTTATTGAGTAGGACAAAATAACCCAGAAACGTGATTTATTTCAACCAAAAAAAGTTATTACAAGCCAAGCCCCCAGAAACTGCACTGGGTTGTGAAGCTATTTTGGCGTAGTGGCCACACCGGGTATTGCAGCTTTTGTGATCATCACAAGCACAGAAAGCTTCTTTCCCCCCTCACACCATCACTGGAAAGGGAGTGCCTGTAAAACGGTGAATACATATTTGTCATTGTTATAAACCCTCTAAATTACCCTTTTTATTATCAGAATTTGATCCATTTAGTCCAATAACATTTGGAACATCTAGAAGAGCCGTGTGATTAAATTATTTTATCCCAATAATGTGTGCGGGGAGCCAGCAGGAAGTCAGCTCACTCGGCTGGCAGAAGTCTCGGACACACATGTTCTCAACAATGGATGTATTATTTAGAAGTGAATACCGCATCCAAAGATGGCGCCTATTCAATCCAATAAGAACTGCCTGATTAGATTCCAGGTTTACATCTGCAGTAGTGTTTCTCTTGCTGGCCCTGCCCACCGGTTCCCAGTTAGCCAATTGTGATGACAGATTTCAAGGAAAATGTTAGAACTATAATACCTCCATGGATCAAGAATTAATAGAAAGAGTCTTAACTGACCTTGTTTTGAGTTCAAGGTGTCTTACTCAAGGTTTTACTGATGTCTTTTTATAATAGTGGTCTATGGGGGAAATGCTTTTGCAAAACAGGAGGCCAGGCAGAGCGGCAGCACTGCATCCAGGTTCTCATTTATACAACCATGTTCAAACATCCAGTTTAGGAAATAAAAAGCTGTTAAAATGTCCAGGTTACATGCTGAAAGTTAACCCTGTCCACACTTCTATATCCTCACTGACAGCATGTCACTGTGTTCCTATTTTGGGAAAATTCTTCAGTGTTAGTTTGTCTTCAAAGAAAGAAATACTAAGTGTAAAAATAGGATGTCTTTATAAGATGACATCTCAGGTTCAAAGCAGTTTATTTAAGAGATACTAGAAATAAAAAAACTAATCCAATAATTGTATGTCAGTGTGTGTCATGTTTTTAGTGGACGAAGGGGAGACGAAACTGATTCCATCTGGATCTACAATTACGATATGATAAAAACGGCTCATTCTACGGTACTGAAAACACAACAACTCTTATTTTCAGCTGTGAATATTTTTTTCAAATTCAACCAATATGTCCTCCTAAATAATACACACAGGACCTTTAAGATTGTCAAACTTGTTGCAGTTTATGCATTTGTTAGCATAACACTGCCTTGTATGAATAAAAGTTTTAAAAAAGAATATTCACAGAGACTCCATAAGATTCTGTGTTGTAATCTGGTAGAAACTTCAGCGCGGTTTGAGGCAGACATACATATATTCTTACTTAACCCGAAGAAGTAATACAGCTGCAAAGCTGGTCTAGCAAGGGCATCTGAGTTCAGAGAGGTTGTGCAAATCTTTTCATTAAATCCAGTCATCCACAAAGCAGCCTGTTTGAGGCTGAGATAATGCAGAGGTCAGATCAAGGACCAACAAGTAAACAGGAATACAAGGACAGCAACCAATGTGCAATCAAATAATCAACATACAACCTTTCAATGAGGATATTTTTCGAAGGATTTGTGTGGTCTTTGCTAGCAGTAATTGGAAGTCTGTCTATGAAGACGGTTTCCAACAGTGCTCTCGCATTGTTTATCTCTAGACAGTTCAAGAATTCTGCCGATAAGACTTTGCATTATTGATGCACTCTGCTAGATTGTCATCAAAGGCCACATTGCTACCAGAGAGCCCACTAACTGTAATGTATGAATTGATGCACACAGACTTTGAATTCAGTTGACACATGGTGAGCTACAGCGCCCACTGGCAAGCGTCCAAAGAGCTTCTGTCTCGTCCGCTGCTGCAAAGCAGGAAATAAAGCGGCTGGAGAAGAAACAGCAGTGACACACTGTAATCCACAAGGAGATTTAGGTTTGCAGTGATGCTGGTAAAGCATCTGCACATTTTTTATACATTTACTTCGTAATTTGTCAGCGTGGCTTATGAGGAAAAGATAAAATCTCTCATGTGTGACTTTTGTCAAAGAAAACATCTGCATTACTGAGACTTAGGTTGGAGGTCTGCAGACTCCAAACCCTCATTATAGATAAAATATCTTACACATCATTTAGAGAGAGGGATCTTGTCAAGTCACATTTCAAAGGTTCCAATAATGTTAAAAAGTTAATTGATTATCTACTGTATGACCATTTAATTACTGAGTAATAAAAATAAACTTCAACAAAAAATGACAGCTCTTCAACAGAACTTGCTATTTACACTTTCAATTTGGGTCAGTTGCAAAGCTGTTCTAAGCTAAGAATGATCTGGTGGCTTGTTGAAGGTTCTGTTGTCCTCAAATCCGGGCAATGCATCCAGCTGCCACAGCCAGTCCCTTGGTACACAATGAAATGCGAATGCAGCTCAGTCAGCTGAGGATGTGCGTGAAACAGTGATACATCTTGCAACGCGTATAATGAGCTGCCAGATACTGCGTCCCATTTAAGAGCAGCTTCGAGTGAAAGTTTTTCTTCATGGGGTCACTGAAGAATGCTTTACTTGACTCAGCAGTGGTTACTAAGCTGAGTAGGAAATTGTCCAGTTATGGGATGTACTCTGGCCCGGAGTGCCTAACTGGGGAAACAGGAAGATAACCGCCGGGCCAGGCTGGTTGTTGGGCTGCAATGGGAGGTGACGTGGTCAGTAAACACAATCATTTTTTAGATCATTTTGGCTGCACTCGCAGAAACCCAGGAAATGAAGATTGGTCAGTTGACTGGTCAGTTTGGCCTTTGACCACATTGAGCACTGCCCAGAGGGGCACTTGGTAGAAGAGGCAAGTAACATACAAAAAAGAAAAGATGGAGAAAATAAAGAGACACTGAAAGGCCAGAATAAAAAAAAAGCTTTACAACCTGACACAGCCAAATCCACCATACTCAGCAACTTGTTTATAATGAAAACAAGCTCACAGCTTGAAAGTGAAGGTAGAGAACAAGTGTCAAACATTGTTGGTGATGATGAGACAATGTTTAAGCTACAGTTAGGAGTCAAAAACAAAATATAAAAAGGGTAACGTTGCCAACAAAACACAATTTAAGTTAGTGTCAAGGAATTGTGTGCCAATATAGAATGTACACTATGAATAAGTCTTTGGTGTACTTGTTGCTGCTCTAGAGACGAATAGAAAGCAAAGTCTCTCATATTTAGGTGGTGTCACAACAAACCATTTTGCATTTGACAAGTTTGTTGCTGGTGAAGAAGAGGCCAAGTGCCAGGCTACGTGACATACATCTGCTATGTCATTGGTTGCGCTTTGAAAGCTCAGCAGCAACTAAGGTCAAAGTTGAAAAGAGCAACGCCAAGAGTAGCACAACTAACAACAGGAAAACAGTAACACAGCAGGCACACAGCTGATCATGTGTACGCACCTTTATGGCAGTGCAATGCTAAATCACTGGAGTGCCCCTTTAATAGGAAGGTAAAGGTCTGCGTTTTATGCCATGTTTTACAAAAAGGGTAACAAGTTTGATCCCCACATCAGCCAGTGGTTCCAATCTTACCAGATTGAATGCAAAGTCCAGGACCCAACCTGCTCAGTGCATTTAGAAACATACAGTAAGTGAGGAAACAAATGCCTTACTGCATTGTATCTCATATAACTCAGAACTGAAAGACTACATTTAATATACATCACAATTTTATGATATGCTATATTATTTATATTACAATATAAATAATGAAGCATGAAATAAGTCTGGAGTGTGTTTGTGTCTGAGCACATCTAAACACTTTGCAGCAGCTCCCTCAGAGCCACTGAGCTTACAGTACATCATATTTATGCCTTATTTTAAATATAGTGGTTGTTATTATAATGGCTGCTCTAAGTGAGGCTGGCCTTGGGCAAAAAAATATACCGTATAGTCACTCAGTTTATCATTATGCTTTCATACCTGACAAAGAAACATTGTAGTCACTTAAAAAACCAAATAGAGCTCATCCTCTTTTCTGTCTCTTTGACTTTATGACTGCATCAGCGCATGTTGACACTAGCAGGCGGCAATTTTGAGGGACTGACACCTTAAATTGACATTATCTTTTATTGTTTTAGACACTTAATCTACATTTTATCTTAACTCAGCATCATAATGATAGTGTTTTCCACAAGCAGGACCGTAGCCAAGATTCTCCTCAGTGTTTGAGTCAAAAAGAAACACTTTATTTATCATTATATGAATTGTACTTCCCGACATGAAGCTGTAAATGTTGTTAGAAAATACTGAATCCCTTATTTTTTTCTTTTTAAAAACGTAGTAAAATATTTCAACAAATACTAAAATCATCCTATAAAATATCCACCATGTGTAAATTTTAATTGTAGAATATACATAGAAAAAGACTAAAACCAAAGACAGGAGCTCAGTGTTGTTGGAGGTAGCTACAGCTGTGTCCAAAAGAGCAAGATAAATGCAACAGACTGTGCCAAACAAATGCTACCAAGTATAATTCAGTTGAAGTAGGGTTATGAAAATCACACTTTTTTTTATTTTATTTTGAAGGTAAATGTGCTCTTGATTGGTTTCCACTCAAAAAGAAATGGAAGTCTTCACAGCACAACAATTTTCACCATCAAGTGTTAGACAAATAGAATCTGCAATCAGTTTTAATGAAGGGAGAATATTTTTCTTAAAGCTTGAAGATCTCTGCAGAAATATGCTACTTTTATAAACACTGTTATTGCCGAGGTCGTCAACAAGACTAGGAAAAAAATGAATCACTTCTCATTCTTATAAGTGTTGTCCAAAATCAGGCGGTAAGATCTTTTTAGAAAGCTTTGTTAGCGCAGACCCAGAAGGCTGTTTTTAAGGGTCTCAGACCATGTAGAGTATTTTTTAGAAACTATTTTTTAAATAAAAGGATACACACATCCAGTTTTGTGGGTCTGTGCAGTTTTCAGGTCACTATCACATTTTATCAGGAAACGCATGGCTAGCCTTCTGTAAGAGCTTAAAAGCTTCATGAATTTGTATATCTGTGTGTGTGTTGAGAGAACAGGGACGCGTAGCTGTGATGGTGTTAATGCGGCCAAGATAAACACCTGTTTGACTGTCGGGATAATCAAGCACTGGATGGATCCCCAGGTATTGCCAGAAATGTTGTGTAAAAAAACGCTACACTGAGAATCTGAGTAAAAAGTAGTGTAGTGAAGTAAGTGAGGTAAAGCATAGCAATTATTTTAGAGATTTTGAGAAAATACGGAATTATTGCAACACACTTTGTCTCGGAGTCAGTCAGACTGCTCTGTCATGCTTCCAGCAGGTGTAAAATGCGTCTGCTAACAAAATCTGAAAATAAATAAAATTGAGCTATAGTATACCAACTGCTGCCTCCCATCCCCGACAGTCGTTCTTTTCAGTACTGAAATATTGAGCTATCCCTTGAACATGACACTGTGGTAACCTGTGATATGAAAATCAATGAGCACTCAATGAAAGAGTCAAACATGCCACTAACCAAAGTAGGTAAATTTAGACTTCTTAAAATATCCCATGTCAAGATTTTTCTGACCAGAATACAAGCTTTACTGGTCATACACAAGTCTGCACACAAGGTGAAATAAGGAGATGATAAACTATAGCAGATGAAGAGCGAGTTGAATCAAGTCTTGGACTGAACTCGAAACTGTTCAAAAGTAGAAACAGTCAGAAAACTATTTGCAGTTTGAGCAATAAATCGACCAACGCAAGAGCACAGAAAATGCTTGGTTATAAAACTGATCATGACATATGGAAACAGGTGCATGTTTGTTATCTTCTACGTGATTCTTTCTTGGACACAGTAAAAGCAAATAAGAACCAATACATTTCTTTGAAGGACCAGTGTGTAGATTTTAGTGCCATCTAGCAGTGATTAGTGATTGTAACTAACTGAACACCACTCGCGTCTGTATTTGACAACATGGGAATGTGAACAGGCTGAAAGTAATGGCTGTGAAAACTTGCAAAAAAATGCAAAGGGCCCCTTTACAGCCAGTGTTTGGTTTTTTCCATTTTGAAACATGGTGGTTTAACAGGACTCCATGAAAGGCGACCCATGGCGTCTGTAAATAAAAATGGTTCATTTTAAGGTACGACAAAACGACAACTCCTATATTCAGATGATAATACCCTGATAGGAACATATTATATTCCATTTCTGCCAATAGATCCTCCTAAATGTTACACACTGGACCTAGATTTTACAGATATATAAGGCAAAATCAAGACATAATACATAGAAACCAAACAAGATCTGTGCTCATTTGAGCAAATTCTGTCACAGATCCCCCAAACAGAAGTGTGTTGTAGATTGAGATGATATAAGTGTGATTTGTGAAGTACTTAACCGTGAGTTATTCAGATGTTTTGCATGTGTTTGTGTTTGTAGGTGTGTTTGTCTAAACGCATACATTAAACAACTGAGCAATTCAGGGAGCAGTTCAAAGGGCAATTAGATACGTATCAAACATATTTCATTTTTCCGGTCTGGCACACATCATTCACCACACACACACACACACACACACACACACACACACACACAGTAAAATCATTAATATTGCATCTTTCCATCCCTTTTGGGAATATCAGGAAGATGTTGACAAGCACCCGCCTACCATCTGTGATTTTCACCTCTTAGAAAGAACTTGAATGGTGATGAACTGTGCCGTTCTTGGCAAGAGAACATAACAAACTGGAGGATCAAAGGGGTTTGGGATTGTGCCAAGACGAAATATGATATGCAGTTGAGCTGAAGTGAGCTTCATTTTGGATCTAATTCATGGCAAGCGCAGAGAAACCCACCACAGTCACTGAGCAGTAAGGATTAATAAAAAAAATAAATAAATAAAATCATTGCATTTCCAGCTTAAAGTTTACCAACCGAGTAACTCAAGTGTTTCACTTTTGGAGACCCCCAGCATGACTGATGTTTATGGGCGTGGTCAGATGTGCACATGTAACCACACCCAACAGTGATGTCACAACATACTGACCCACCCAAGACTATATTTTACATCATGACAGCAAGGTGAGACGTAAAACTTTTGTTGGTGTAGTTTCACTCGAGTATTGGCAATTCTGTTCCTTTTTAAGATTTTTGATTTCTGAATCAACATAATTCAAATTCAGGTTCATTTTAGATTATGTTTATTGTACCAGGTAGAAAGATGTTACTGCTTTTATGGTGAAATGTGTGTGAAATGGGTGATGGTCTGACATGCACAGGGATCTGCAGCCAGTTTGAATACAAAAGTATGGAAACACTTAAGTTACTTACTTTATAGCACTAGCTTGATGAGCAGGAACAGCTGCTGTAATACAAAGAGTATATATTTTTAATTAATTTTATTATATTTGACCACTTTTATATCCAGTTTTATGGCCACAAAATAAACATGTTGGCTCAACCAATTTTGACCAGCAACATTAGAAAAGGAAGTAATAATTAGATTTAAAACAAAATGATTTTAATCACAAATAATGCCATTAATTAAGAGAAACTGGGAGTCTGGAGGTCTGGCCAAAAAAACCCACAAGAATAGAAGAAGCCTGGGCCAGCCACACAGCGGGCCGTAGGACCCAGAGCTTCCCCACTTAACATAACTAAACTAAGAAACAAAGAACCAAGAACTGGACTATGAGACCTTCATCCTCAGAAATTAAAACACTGAAGAGAGCAGACAGATGCTTTGTCTGAGAGAGAGCTCCAGCCTCTCTTAAATATGGGGGCAGGGCCATCCTCAATGAGAAGCACCTGAGAGAGTGTAAGGAGAGAAAGGAGGGAGGAAAAGTGGAGGGCGTAACATGCAATCAAGTCCAGAGTTTGTAGTTGTCAAGTTCATTTTGTGAAGGACGTTCAGTTTTCAGGCACCATATTCATTTTGGCTTAACATCTTATTTTATTCATTGCTTTTTTTATGGCACTGTGATGAGCAGAAACAGCTAAATCAAAAAGTATTTTATTTACCACCACTTATATGTAGTATCGAAACGATGATGCTGAACTCAAACTCAGAAAGACTGACTGTGATGTGCAATGGATTTGAAAATATGACTCATGATATACCGTACGTGTAAACTTACCCCACGGTTTAGTGTTTAAAAAGCAAAACAAAGATTGTATAATAGAACTGCCATACTTGTAGAATAGGTACAACAAAACATTTTCCTCACAAAAAAAAAAGGTGTTGAGTGTATGTGTCTGCTCGTGTTCACCCTCCCGTCTCTTCTCTTCCATCCTTTCACTCTGCAAACCCACCAGGCTTTGTCTGAGAAAACTACTTCAACAGTGACAAGAGGAACAGATGGAGTGGAAGCCTTAAACCATCTACAGGGAGCACCAGCTACGGTACTAAAAGTAATATTGAGATGACCTCACTGATGGATGCAAAGTGACAACGCACTGTTTGACAAACAAATGTGTTTTAAACATGAGAGCAGGTTTCTTCTCTGCTGGGACCCGCAGTCAGGGTGAATGATTTATACAGATGTGGCGATGTTACAGTTGAATGACTTAAAGGGGTGAATGAATCAATAATATCTGTTAACAGAGCTTCCAAACCTTCCCCTGGTGTTTGGTTGAAAATTCAATGGATGGAAGTAAATTATGAACAGTGTGGGGAAAAGGGGTTGGGTTGGGTCTGTCTTTAGTGATGATAGATGGGTTATCTGGAAATGTGTCCTTGTTGTGTTCTGTCTCAATTTAGAATCAGTATTCTGTTCATTTCAAATGAATCGGTTGGGCCAAGAAAAATAATTGGAAACACAGTAACTAGAATGAGAGCTGCTGTTGTTTATTCATTCAAGTCTTCTCCAATCCTTTACTTAAGGAAAGGTAGCAATACTCCACTGGGGAAATACATCACTGCAAGTAAAAGTATAGAAGTATTATCAGCAGCAACAAATATCAAGTATCAAAAATAAAAGTATTCTGCAGTAAATTGCCACCCGTCAGTGTAACTGAAGCTGTCGGACAAATTGTTGTGAAATAACTGATTTAAGTAGCGTAAAGTACCTCAAATTTGTACTTAAGTACAGCACTTTCCAACCCTGATTAAACCATATTGTCACCGATAATTAGCTATAATCATAATATGCAATATAAGAACAGACTAAATATCATATATTCTGTATCAGTGTTGTTCAGACATCCTGGATTGAAGTTGTGCTTTTTTCCGAGATTATACTTTCTATGAATTTGCTTTGATTAAGCAATTTTGAAACAGAGTAAAATATAGTTAAGAATTACTGATGACTTACATCATAGTGGCAATTTGCAGCTGAATTAAAAATCCAGGACAAAATGTGCAGCTTTTTCTGGAATTGTTAGCTTGTACATTTTAAACGGCAACAACAACTTATCATCAGCACAACCAGGCAACTGGGTAGCTACACTGTGACCTTGAAATGTCATTATTAAAGTGGTATAATCAGAACAACTACTGAACAGCTAGATGTTTCTTCCAGTTACTTTAATGGCATCTGACAGTCCAGCTGTGTGGTTACATATTTTTAGACTCAGAGTGAATGAAATGGGGACAGAAATCTGGTAACACAAACTATGCAGGCAATTCAGCAAGTGGCTTAATCAGACAAGCAGGCCTCCATCCCCAAATCAGAGTGCGGAGCGGCGTTTTACAAGAGGGCATTGAGAGCTTATAATTGCCCCAACATTACAATCAAACATCCAGGAACAATTCTCCTGTTCCTCAAACCACAGAAACAACATGTGAATGGTTGCGTTTAGCTTTTTTTTGTCACTCCACGCAGTAATAACTTCAGATCACACACTCCCCATGTCCACATTGGCTGGCAATGTTAAGAGAATATTCTGAAGCACAGATCATCAGACAATGTTCTTGTTGTGTTTTTACACCTCAAAGGTACTTTGAAGTGGAGTTTTTGCTCTACTACCACATAAAGTAATGAATAAGACAAAAGAATATGGTACCATTAGAATAAACATGAATTTATGATTAATTGCTTTCAGGTCTGGGGTGAAAACCACATTTTATTTTTGGTTAGAAATCCTGTAAATCCTGTGAAAAGAGCGACATATTCCAGGGAAGAATTAAATTGTCAGCAAGGCCCTGCAGCAGTAAACAAATAATCTTCATGTCTACGATTGTTCATGTCTTACAAATCTGAAAATGATTGTTATATAATGTGTTAATCCAGAGAGAAAAACATCTCCGCTTGTCAAAATGAGCTTGTGTTTTTTTTTTCCAGGAGGAAGAATGAAATCTCAAACATGCATCTTTTAAAGTTAGTGTCAGATGAAATGACACTTACAGGGAGAAAAAGTCAACACCTCAACGTTGCCAGTGAAGTAAAGGTGCAACAACCCAGCAAAGCCTCTCACTATATAGCCTGTCTTCTAAAAACCCAGTCATGCATTCAGTGGCACTAAACTCTATTTACATATTCAAAGATCAAAGCACCTCTTCCTCAGCTGTAGCCTATATAGTAAATTAACCATAACAGTTTTCAAATGTGGACATAAAAACATTCCATAGCATACTCGTAATTACTTCACAGTGTCTTTTTTTTTATTTATTTATTTGCAGAACTTTTCCTCACCACTTCCTAAATATCTGTTTTTGTGAACCGCTCTCCACATTTCAACATTTGGTTGGTTGTTCCAATAAACTAATGTGAGAAAAAACATGAACATTTCGCTCTCTTTTCTCTCTTTCACACAAAGATGTGCATGTATAACTGCGAGGTTGCTGTAAACTGAGAGCTCCCAGTGGGGAAAAGACTGGACGGGGGGGATTTTTATCTAATTGGTGAATTCCATAGACTATGACGTTAATGTACGAAGCCAAACATCGAGATAAATACTGTTTGTTATTATTTACAGCTGACTTTATTCTGTCATCTCTATCTCCGTCTTGCAAGCAGAGGTCTGTTTCACAAAACCTAGATAGCGGATTAAACCGGGATTTTCCAGTTATCCTGGCCGAGTTTAGCCGTGACTCGGTTTCATGAAAGCGGCGGCACAAAACTTACCATGGAGATTTATTCTGTGCAGCTAGTCGGCTCCAGACCAGGCTAAGAGCCACGCTTGATTAATCCTGGTGCTTCATCTGTTCAGTCAGCAGTCACTGCGACTGGAAACCAAAGTGTGTTTTTCACAGTTTTTAATGTGCTTATGTATGTATTTGCATTCATTTATTATACTGCATTAAAATACTGTTTTACAGTTAGGCTGTTATTATTTAAACAATAAATGATCACAGGTAGGACTACTGCTATTCAGTTAAGTAGCCTACTGTTATTATTCACATGATACTGTTACTTTTATATTGTCTTTATCAAGAATATATATATATATATATATATATATATGATAATTAGTCAGTTCAAATTAGCTTTTTTGGTGAAATTTTCCCAAACTACTTTGCTCTAAATTTACGTCATGAAGCAATGAAACCAATTTCCTGAGTAAAAGTACAACTGTTCATTTGTACCAAGGTCAAGTAGATAGTGGAATGGTTTAATTAAGAGCAGTGGTTAGTAGTCTAAAGGTTTCAGCCTTTTTATGCTGTGTTTTATTACAGCGACTGTTTCCTTTTTCACATAATATCCTTTGCATAAAGATTCTGTTATGTAAAGCACGTTTAATCCACTTCAAGATCAGTAAATCTGTGATCGACGGAGTGGTCTGTTAAAGAAAGCTGTCAATGCATTTATCCAAATAACTTCAACCTGGCTTCAACCTAGCTGCAGCTCCACAGCCGGGCTTAGTCTGAGTGAAACCCATTAAGCCAGGATGCTCTGACTAGACTAGATCAGGCCTCGCTTATTTAGTTATCCTTGTCTTTCACCACACATCTGTGAAGAACATCCAACACAACTAGTCCACACTTTTACAATCCACTTCTCCAGAGAAGATGATGTCGCTAATATTATTCTTGTGGTAATGTTTGATTCATGTGCGATTCTGTTTCAGATTTTTTATTTTTTTTTTAAACTTACACCACTGTTTTGCATTCCTCTGATCTTCTCCATTAGACCACATCACAACAGGGAGTCTGGTCTCAAGGCACTGTAATTATTGAGGATGTGACCGGAGCATCATCTTGAATAACAACTGTCTGGGTTTGTCAAACATGGATTTTTAGTTCAAGTGTGAGATAAAGGGGTCCATCTCGTAGATAAATTACGATGGTGTGATTGGACCGGATGGTTCATAATGTGGCAGCAGGATCAGAAATATACTTTGGCCATAAACCTCTCAGAGCCTCGTGAAAACCTGGGTGAACCCTGAAACTGCGCAATGCTGCTGGCAAGTGGTGACTTTAGTCATTGCAGACTAAGTTACATTTCCAGTGGACTCTACAGTGAGGATTTGTTTTAGAATATGTGTGTATATAAAGTGCCTGGGTCACAGAAATCACGATTAATCTCGTGCATTATTTTTTTAAAAATCACACAAAAGACCAACAACTTGCAAAATAGCCCCTTGGATTTCTCATAATGTCCAAATATTGCAGTGTTATTCTTCTTTTTGTCATAGTCCACATGAAAAATCGGCTACCGTTTGTCTTTTTCTGACTCCAGTACAAGAAATGGTTTTAGGGTGTTTGTTCTTGGGATTGAAGTAGAAGGAACAGAGACTGACGCCTTCGTTTACACGTCCACAAGCTCACCACCTGAGCAACACGCCTGAAGGCTCACATCTGTAGTTGTCATGTCGGCGCTCTGATACAGACATTAAACATACCTTTCATATAATGTACCTGTGTAACTCTGCCTGGAATAATAAATGGGATTTTTCAACAGAATCATAAGAATATTAGTTTACTTTATAATTACTTTACATGGATTCGTTTTATATGAGACCAACAAAAGAAGAAAACAAGTGAATTAATATGTATATATATGCGAGTTTGCGCACTGTTGGAATTGTGCTGGAATCAATCACATCTTTAAAGCCAAAAAAATGGAAATTGAAACATCAAGGGAACTTTAATCCTTCAGTTTATCAGTAAAACTCACATTCAGTCGCCAAATTTGGTTTTCGCTGGACCCGAACAGGATGAAAAACTACGTTAGCTTACGCTACCAGACACATGCATTAGAGTAAAAAGTACAATATTTGCCCCAAGTAGACAAATAAAGTTGCATAAAATGAAAATACTTCCTATATTTATTGTTAAGAGAACCTTATGCACGACTGACTTGTGTGCAATATTTCCACAAAAGATAAAAACAAACATTTTATGTGTTACCTTGGGGATACGGGAAGTTTTTTTTTTTTTTTTTTTTTAAACTGAAGCATCATGAAAGAGATGTAGATTTAAAAGAAGTTTCAAACAGCAGGTGTAACGTTATTTGGAAGAGACGTTTGAAGTGAGCAAACTTCAAAGTTTTTTTTTTTTTTTTTGGTAAAAAGCAAAATAAAACTCCCACATTTACTGTCATTATAATGAAAAGACATTCAGAGGAGTCTCAACCCTGAATGCTGGGGAGAACCTGCAGCTCGGGGAACAGCAGGAACGATGGACCGGGAATGCAGATTTTAGTCTCCATAAAAACAACCAAAAAAAAAAGGCAAAATAGTGGAAGCACATTATATTAGTTCTGCCTGCGGTGCCAAAATAGGGGGAGAAAGATGTACGTCGTCAACAGCATCAAAGAAAATGGAGAGATCAAACAGGATTACACAGAAATCCCAGACGCTGGCAGGCAGTAGAGGATCATTAGTGAGTTTATGGAGAAAGACAGTCGTTCTCAGCACTGAGGAGTTCACTAAGACCAGACTGAATTCTCTAAAAAAAAAAAAAAAAAGTCTATTGTTTTTTTTTTTTTTTAACATTTACATTAAAAAAAAACAACAACAACAACAATCACAAGCTGACAATTGGTGGATGCCAAGAATAACTGTTCACTGCATTTTATATTAATCCAATTCAGTTGGAAAAATAAGAAAAAAATAAACTACTGAGCATTTAAACAAAAAAAAAAACACAACAGCAAAATATATAGCCATTTATTTATTTTAATTCTATTTATTTGTTTGTTGCCCGGTCCAATGGGCTTGTTGACGTATCCCAGCAACAGCGGAAGCTTTATGTGTTGTATGGTTTAATGGTCTGTAGCTTCAGCCAACCAGATTCAACCAGATCCAGCCGCTCTTTTCCCCCCCAACGCGCCGCAGAGCGAGTATAAAACCCCAAAGCAAGATTGGGTATAGTTTCAGTGAGAATTAAATTAATCTCTTCATCTCGATTTCAAACACTTCAGGAAACATGGTGAGTACGGAGTAAAGGTTTTTCGTTTTTTTTTTTTTTTTTTTTTATTTAACCAAGCTAACAACCCACATCGATTAACACTAATTATTAATATCAGATAATATAATTATGTCTTATTAACTATTAAATAACTAACTGCTGAACTTTTACATTTCCAACTGCCGAACGTCCTCCAACTGAAAAACCTTGCTAACTGCTACACTGCTACATTTCCAACTGCCAGAACTTTAAGTCGTCTAACCGGCTCAGTTTTTAGATTACTAAACAGTTAAATTAATTAAAGTGCTTAACCCTTTTATTTTATTTTATTATTTTTAAAGCTTGCTAACATTATCTGACACACTTTTAGCTTTGTTACTGCTAAACCGTTAGCATGCTACCGTTAACTGAAAACTTTGTTTGGCTTTTCTAACTTTGACTCAAAAGGCCTGAAATCATCTGAAAAATGTGATGAAGTTTCATGTTTTCGAGCACTTGTTTAGTCGTTTCTTTTTATGAAGTGATAAATGTTATTAGACTGTAGGTTAAACAGCGATTGTACTCTGCTGGTCTGACTTTAATCCAGATTATTTCTAATAAAAATCAAAGAATCAAACACTTTATTTTAGTATATTGTACATTGTGTTGGCCCACAGCTCTGTTTGCTTTTGGGTTTGACTGCAACTATTTAAAATGATCTGTTTCTCCACAGATTAAATTAATTTTAATCCCTTTTTATTCCTGCGTTTTTAATATCCTCTGCGTGGATTATCAGCTGTGTAAATTTGCACCTACATTTTAAAAGGATAAATCCAACATTTGCTCAGTAAAGCATCTTAATTAAACATTTCTGCCAACATTTTATTGATTGATTATTCTGTTGGTCATTTTCTCGATGAGTTGTTTAGTCATTAAAAGTCATTTTCAGTTTACCAAAGCCCAAAATGATGTCCTCAAATTAGTTTTTTGTTTAAACAATCCAAAGATATTCAGTTTACTGTCATAGATGACATGAAAATGTTCACATTTGATGAGCTTAAATCAGAGAATTTGGATATTATTTCTTAAAGGACTCTAATGTGAAATCATTGATCATTGAGCTGCCACTTGATAAGTAATAGACAACTTGAACTAACTGAGTAATTGTTCCAGCTCTAGTAAATGTTTGCCTTTGTTTTCCTCCAGCGTGAATGTGTCTCAGTGCACGTCGGTCAGGCCGGTGTCCAGATTGGGAATGCCTGCTGGGAGCTTTACTGCCTGGAACATGGGATCCAGCCGGACGGACAGATGCCCAGCGACAAGACCATCGGAGGAGGAGACGATTCCTTCAACACCTTCTTCAGTGAGACTGGAGCCGGAAAGCACGTCCCCAGGGCTGTCTTTGTGGACCTGGAGCCCACTGTCATCGGTAAATTCTATAAATATCATAGTACTATGTGTGTTTGTGTTTTTGTTTTCCAGTTGTTCAAACCCTCCTATACATTTATGGTGATTTCCCTTTAGATGAGGTGCGCACTGGGACCTACCGTCAGCTCTTCCACCCTGAGCAGCTGATCACCGGCAAGGAGGATGCTGCCAACAACTACGCCCGCGGACACTACACCATCGGCAAAGAGATCATCGACCTGGTGCTGGACAGGATCCGCAAACTGGTGGGTCACTTTAGAGCGGCATTTCAGATTTTGCTCTATAATATCAAATTAAATGACGTTACTGTCTCTCATATGCAATCATTGTCTCCCTCTCTCTGTCCTCAGGCTGACCAGTGCACCGGCCTTCAGGGCTTCCTGGTCTTCCACAGCTTCGGAGGTGGCACCGGCTCTGGTTTCACCTCCCTGCTGATGGAGCGTCTGTCTGTCGACTACGGCAAGAAGTCCAAGCTGGAGTTCTCCGTCTACCCAGCTCCTCAGGTGTCCACCGCCGTGGTGGAGCCCTACAACTCCATCCTGACCACCCACACCACCCTGGAGCACTCTGACTGCGCCTTCATGGTGGACAACGAGGCCATCTACGACATCTGCCGCAGGAACCTGGACATCGAGCGTCCGTCTTACACCAACTTGAACAGGTTGATCAGTCAGATCGTGTCCTCCATCACTGCTTCCCTTCGCTTCGACGGCGCCCTCAATGTTGATCTGACGGAGTTCCAGACCAACTTGGTGCCATATCCCCGTATCCACTTCCCTCTGGCCACCTACGCCCCGGTCATCTCAGCTGAGAAGGCTTACCACGAGCAGCTGACGGTGTCTGAAATCACCAACGCCTGCTTCGAGCCGGCCAATCAGTTTGTGAAATGCGACCCTCGCCACGGCAAGTACATGGCTTGCTGCCTCTTGTATCGCGGCGATGTGGTGCCCAAAGATGTCAATTCTGCCATCGCCACCATCAAGACCAAGCGCACCATCCAGTTTGTGGACTGGTGCCCCACTGGGTTCAAGGTTGGCATCAACTACCAGCCGCCCACCGTAGTCCCTGGTGGAGATCTGGCCAAGGTCCAGAGGGCTTTGTGCATGCTGAGCAACACCACTGCCATCGCGGAGGCCTGGGCTCGACTCGACCACAAGTTCGATCTGATGTACGCCAAGAGGGCCTTTGTTCACTGGTACGTGGGCGAGGGGATGGAGGAGGGAGAGTTCTCTGAAGCCAGAGAGGATATGGCGGCTCTGGAGAAGGACTATGAGGAGGTTGGCGCTGACAGCGTAGGAGAGGAGGGTGAGGATGAAGGGGAGGAGTATTAAACAGGCACAGATTACCTTTAACTCAACTCTGCCTCCATAGTTAAAAATAAAGTTTGTTCATTGAAGTCACTTTTAATAGAGCAGTGCAGATTGTTGTGTGTCTGTAGTTTGACTGATGTTAAGAGCTGCTGTCTGGGGCAGTATCAACCTGGTTTGTGAAGTAGTTTTAGACGGTACTGTGTGTGTATGGATCATTTAACTCTGCTCACACTTGTTCCCCAGAAAAAATGTCTCTGTTTCATTCATTAAAAGTCAGCCCAACGAGAGAATGTATACGTGAGTCTTCTGTCCAAAGGTTTCACACTCGTCACTGTTCACCAGCCAATCTACAGTTCAGACTGTTACAACAGCACTGAATCTAAAGCTCATCAGATATGTGGCCCTGATGTGTGTCAGTGTGGACACGTCATTCCTAAAATAATAAAGTTAGATAAAAATGCCACATAAACCACATTTTATATCCAGTGTTTGTATTTTTAATTCAACTGCTGTTAAACTGTCAACTTCTGGGCTGAATCCATCGCACACGTGGGGATGTTTCATTATACAAAGTCAACAACTGCACACACACGCAGACCTTAAAATGAGGGAAGATTTTTTACTCTAGGCCGACATTTTTCATATTATATTCAATGCAGAACAATAACAGTACAGAGAAACTCATAAACTGTCACATGAACCCAAATAATGAGCAATAATTGCAGGAAGTTGGTGTAAAATGAGTGAGGAAGAGTTATTTTCTGTGAATATAGCGTCAGAGATGAGCTTTCCTGAACTTTTTTTTATACATTTCTACCTATAATTTACTTTACAAGCTGAGACTCTTGCCTGAGTTTGAATATAACTTGTGTTATTAAATGTGAATTTAATTTAGTTTTCTTCACAGAAATGAACAAAACGCTGATATATAGTTTGAGTGTGTATATCATTTATGTTTTCATAGCAAGGTTGGGAACCACTGCACTAACTAACAGTGCAATATTAAGTATTGTGTTGTATTTTCTGTATGTGGAGGAGAGTCTGTCGTTGGAGCTTCATCCAGTGGAGGGCAGCAACACCTCCGACGGGCTGCTAACTCTGCTGCAATTCACACAGGCGAAGAAGACATTGGCGCAACACAGCTGGCTTCATCATGCCTGCTGCTGTGATTATGGAGGAAAACTTTGATAAACTATTGGAGCAGTGTGAAGCACAAGAGCTCGAGGTAAGCGTCCGAGTCGTGACACTCGCGGTTGTTTATGAGTGGGCTCTGTCGGGGCGGGCTTTGTGTCTGTTTAAACGCGGTTAGCTGGTTAGCTGAGGAGGCTAACGTTGTGGCTCAGAAGCTATGGCTCGTTTTCAGTAGGTTTTACTTTAAATCCCTCAACGTTGGCTCGTAAAAGAGACACTGCTGGGTTAATAATAATGCCAACGAAAGCGGAGGTTGCAGAGAAAAGCTGCATCCATCCATCCATCCATGCTGTTCGATATGTAGTTATATAGATAGCCTGCCAGCTAACTCAGATGAGCCCTGGATGTGTCTGTTTCCGAGTAATCCTTCAAATATGCAACGGGGATTGTTTTAGGGATCAGCCAGAGTTTGGTTTACTGCTTGTTGTTTCAGCTTGAAGCTTTAATATTAAACCTGCGTTTGTGTTTTACAGGCTCCAGGGGGCATTGCAACTCCTCAAGTCTACGCTCAGTTGCTGTCGCTTTATTTACTTCATAATGACATGTGAGTCTTCAGGAGGTGACAGTTTCCTCTCTTTCTCTACAGGGAAGAGCAGCCTTCATGTTTTTTTTTTTGTTTTATGGATAAGGTACTTTGCAGACAGAAGTTGTTTGACAGTAAAAACTTTGGGTGTTGCAGGTGTAATATACAGTCATGCTGCATCTCTGGTAAATGTTAAACATCATAATTCAAATGCCTCCAAGTTGCTCACCCACAGTAACCGATGGATGACTTTATTTATTAATAAGGCGTTTGGTTTGGTAATGAATACGTGTAGTCTTACTCAACACCTAAAGTCTGTTCTCTGTTGCTGCAACTTTATTCTGTGTGTCGTCTAACCCGTTGATGTGGATCCAACAGGAATAATGCCAGGTATCTCTGGAAACGGGCTCCCCAAGCAATAAAATCGGTAAGATTGTTTAAACACACGCAGACACACACAGGGAAGTTCTACTGAAACCCATCTCAGTGTGGTGAATGTGATTGTCGTGCTGCGTCATATGATAGTCGCCACATTTGTTTACCTGAATCCAACTTGTAAATACCAAACACATCAACATGTAATGGTAAAAAAAAACATCTGATATACCTTACGTGACGTCTGACATCAACTTAATCAAGCTGAACACATTTTATTTGATACTTTAATACCCCTTCATAAACATATCTGAATTACAGAAGCGTATCTCAACCGTAGATACATGATAACTTGTTGTTAGTAACACGCAGTTGGTGTCTTGAGGTGTCTGAACTGATGTGTGTACAGGGAGAAATTGAACAATGATGAATAGTAATAATCACATCGTAACTTCTTGTCGGATGTTCAGCTGAGGCCTGAAGAAAATGGACCGGACAGTTAAAAGATGGAACCACTGTGGTTCAACATCCGGAGTATTTGGGTGTGACTGCTCTTTATAGCACCATGAAAATCACTGCCTTGTCATGTGTACCATGCTTAAGGTTTCTGAAATGCTTTGCCGCTTCTTGTACGCAGGCAAACCCTGAATTAACAGCTATTTGGGCGGTCGGCCAACGCATTTGGCAGCGGGACTTTCCAGGGATCTACACAGCCATCGCAGCTTACCAGTGGTCAGAGAATATCCTTCCGGTCATGGAGGCGCTTCGAGGTAACAGCCAAAGTCATGTCTAATCTGACATTACACCCTCGATTACTTCACATGTCATTAAGCGTTTTAGATTATGAAAACACTTCCAAATAATATTTCTATGTTTCACACATTTGGCTCGGGGGGCATTGAAGTGACTTAAATATTTACATTTTAGAATTACAATCAGCAGGGGGCACCAGCTGAACATGGTTTTAGTTATGATGCAACCCAGCAGCCCAGGGGAGATAACATGTTGGAAAATTAAATTACTGACTGTTTACAACACCTTTTCTTTTATAATTAAATGGTTACAATACTCAATATCAGTTAGCACACTCACATAGTTATGCTGATACCCTCCCCTAATGTAGCTGAATGTCAATTTACTGTTGTGTTTTGACTTCACACATCACCTTCTTACATCAGACGCATACATTTGAGAAACATCCTCATTTGACCTCATCGCCCTTGTGCTCACAAACGTTGGGGCATCTGCATCATGTGATGGTTTAAGAATAGCTTCTCCCTCATGTTTACCGTACTTTGTGTTGATCGGCCAGGGATGCTGATGTACGGTTATGTCGTAAGAGACACCATTGATCGTAATTTATTGGTGGATGGGCTGAATGTGGTAATTTCACAATGTCAACTCTAAATGCAAACAGTTTCTAATGAAGCAGTTTTAAAAAAAGGTCCATATAGACTGTTATTATTGTATTTACACTTTCTATTGGTTAAGACCATCTTAATGCCGTTGATTGTGCAAAAACAACATCACAAATGATTTGAACCCAAATGATGTCTTAGAATTTCTCGATTTGTCTGTCACAGTTGAACACCCCAACATACGTTTATAAAGAAACAAAGGAATACAAGCACAATGTCATATATGAAAGGCATTTATCAGCAAATGGTTGGATTTTTTTCTGAAAGAGACTTTATGTAATCAATAGTTTGATAAAGATGCAATTAATCCAAAAAAAGTGTGTATTAATATTAATATTAATATTAATGAGTGATTTAAGTTTGGGCATTAATGCCAAAAGTGTATGAAAGAAATTCTCAGCAGTACAGTTAGTGTGATTTCTGTTGTAAACAAAGCAGGTTGTATAAATAGCAAACTAGGTAAATAACAGATCCAAGGAGATGAAATCGTCCAAACAACACAGGAGTCACAGGATGTTGACATCGACTTGTTTACCAATTAGACTGAGCTCCCTCTCAGCTAGGGCATCTCTGAACCGGTCACATGGGCCCTGGTTGTCTCAGCTCAGTCCACCACTTGTGTCACTGTAAGAGGGTACACATTACCCACTGTGACATGTGACACATGCGGCACTTGGTAGGAGGGGGCCATTTCTGTGAAAAGATCCCAGGGCAGCAAGCAGGCAGGAATGTGTGCTCTGGTTGGTGGGGATCGGATGTCACCAGCTGTGAGGGGCTGGTATAAAGGACAGAGCTGCTAGCTCTCAGCCAGAATAGATATCAGCATTTCACAAGTAACAGCACACACACACGAAGGATAAGTTTGCAGAGTCTACCCTTTATTTTAGAGAGAGTGAAGCTTTTAGTTTTCTCTGGTGACAATTAGGAAGTTTCCTGGTGTAACTGTAGGAAGAGACTTTACCATTATGGACGTCCAGAGGACAGGATCTATGGTTCGGCCTCCGAGCCCAATGGATAGCCTTGAGAAGCAGCTGAGCTGTCCCATCTGCCTGGACATGTTCACCAAACCTGTGGTCATCCTGCCCTGCCAGCACAACTTGTGCCGTAGTTGTGCCAGTGACCTGTACGACTCGCGCAACCCATACCGCTTTTCTGGCGGCGTCTTTCGCTGTCCTACCTGCCGGTTTGAGGTTGTCCTTGACCGCCATGGCGTGCACGGGCTCCAGCGCAACCTGTTGGTAGAAAATATTATCGACCTCTATAAGCAGCAGCAAGAAGGTAGTGGCAGTGGAAGCACAGATACCACCCTGAAGCCTAAAGAATCCAAAGAACCGATGTGCCAAGAACACGAGGACGAGAAAATCAACATCTATTGCGTGACCTGCCAGGTACCCACCTGCTCCATGTGCAAAGTGTTCGGCCAGCATAAGGACTGTGAGGTGGCACCTTTAGCGAGTGTTTACCAGGCACAGAAGGGTGAACTGAGTAATGCCATCGATACCCTGGTGGCCAGCAACGGGCGCCTGCAGGCCCTGCTCAACCAGATGGAAGACGCCTGCCGCGCTGTGCAGGAGAATGCTCAGCGCGCAAAGCAAGGGCTAGCTGAACGCTTTGACCTGTTATATGCTGTCCTGGAAGAGCGCAAGACCCTTCTCCTGGAGCAGATTGGTAAAGAGCAAGATGAGAAGGTGGCGGCTCTGCGGGCACTGGTTCAACGCTACGGTGAGCGACTGCAGGCGAGTTCGGAGCTCACGGACACCGCTGTGAGGGCGCTGGAGCAGGGTGGCGCTGCTGAGTTTCTGTTAGCCTCCAAGGGCCTCATCACGCAGACCAAAGACGCAGCTAAATGCTCACTGGGGGAAGAGAGGCCAGAGCCGGGCTTCGAGAAGATGGACCACTTCACTTTGTCAACGGAGCATGTTGAAGCAGTCCTGGCAAAAATGGACTTTGGTGTGGTTGATGACGAAGAATTTGAGGATGCAGAAGAGGAGGAGGAGGAGGAGGAGGAGGAGGAGGAGGAGGAGGAGGAATAATGAAAATTGAAGTGGTAACGGACTTGTAGGAAATACTGTAATGTGTGCTTTTGAAAGTGTTTATGGCAGGGACTCTGCATTTGATGTTGAAAGAAATATAAGGTTACAGTGGATGTGGGCTAAAATGGCTTGCCCCTACTCTCAGTGCAATATTTAATTTCAGTGTCGTATTCGTACCTTTTCTTAACCTCTTTTTATACTTTTGTACTTCTAAGCCATTTGAGTGGAACCATGGGTCTCGATAAATGTAAATACAGAATGTCTGAAGGTTGATTACACATCATTTTCCTCATGTGTAGCTCATGGAAATGTTTATTCTCACTTTGTCTAAGTTTGTGTTGAATTGGTGACCAGCTGATCTGCCTGTAATCACCACATCTGTCTTTAATGGAACGTGGAATAAAGCTGCATGAAGTTGAGCATCGATTCGCTTTATTGCTAAACTAAAACAAGTTTAAGCCAAGGGAGCGTACAGAGGAAGAAAAGGGAAGACCCAGTATTATTTTGGCCGTATGGATTTTCTCTGGAGCGCTTCCATCAATATATTCAAGCGGTCTGATGCTGCTCTTACTTGGCAATCGGCTGTATGTAAAAATAAAAGCCCTTGCCATGTCCTGTCTGCTTTGCCTTTGCCGGTGAAAAGTGGGGGGCTATTTTTAAGAGGTGAGAGGGTGAGAAATGATAGCGGCCCTGGAATAGACTGTCACAGAAGGACAGGCCAGGTCCTGTTTCTCCTCCATAAAACTCCCGTCCTCCCACTCATGGACGTCTTACTCAGCAGCTCCGACTGCAGAGTGTCAACAGGGCAGACTAAGAAAGGCTGGTCCAGTTGCCACGCGAGTCATCTCTTAACGGTCAAGAGGCCAGTGGTAAAAATACATGTCTGCCTGGGGACTGGGTTACAAAAACCCCCTTGAGGTGACCTGCTTGACTGTGTTGGGAACATTTGCTCAGAGACCTTATTTCTTCTCTAACATGCAGCCAGTCAGGTGCAAGAAAGTTGTTCCAACACAAGAAGCCATTTTATGAAGTGTGATAAATGGTTCACATTTAACAGATGGGAGTTTTATTCTGACTGGAGAGGGGGAAAACCGCTCACTCTGTTTCCTCTGTAGTCATGGATCAATGGTGAGACACCACAATGACAAAACAATAGTATTTCATCCACATTTTTCCTCTAACCACGCCATTAAAATAATCTACTTTAATCATCAGTGTCTAAAAGAGAACTATATTATTTTACAACCATAACTTTGATTAAAACCATAACAAAATAAAAATTAAGTGCCTTCAAACACAACTGACACATAAACGCTGCTTTGACGCAGTTTTCTCAGCAGCTTTCTAGTCCTTCCACATCTTTTTAGACAAGTACAATAACAGGGAGAACAGGAAGCCCGTCGGACGGCAGACTGGGAAAGCGTTCTCGATAAATCTCCGGCCATCCCCTCACAGCTGTCTTCTCTCATCCCACTTGTTATTGTTACTGCTGCTAGCTGCTTCAACAGACCGGAGGCCGACTGTTGGTACACACGAACCGTTGCTAGGCTATAAAAACACCAAAGGCCACAACCCTGAGGCATTTACGTGATCGCTTCAGGAGCAGCGGCAAATACATGTTGTTCCGTGGCGCTGTGAGGCCCTGTCACGGTTATCTGCACAAACTACTGCACCGTGGGAGGGCAGGCTAGATAAACAGGGCAGCTTTGACGTTTTGGAAGCCTGAGCCAGTGCCTGCTGATAAAGACGTCAATGGATTGTAGTGTAAGGCCTAGGCAGCACATGACATCCGTGATTCATCATATGCATGCTTCATTTAACAAGATCTATTGTTAACCATCCTTGATTATGGAAAGTTCTTTCTTATTTTTGCTTAGAAGTTCATCACCATCAAATCAAAGGTTCTCCAGCAACAGAATGCATTATTTGATTTCAAACAAATCCAGATGCTAACTGCAATTAAAGGCAGACAAGCCAGACTTTTTGTGCAGAAGAGCTTAATTTGACTTGAACTCCCAAACCAACTCCTGCAAATTGTTTGTGACCGCGTGCTTGTTTGACCAGAGGAGGAGACGGAGTGATGAAAGGAAGCAACGTCATACTCAAACACACAGAATTACCATATCCAAACCTTTTTAAAAGAGGAATATAAAACAGACATTTTTAGTTCAGAATAGCTGCTTTTATTGAAATCCCAACTCCAACCCCTGTAAGCTGTTAGTGACCGCGTGCTTGTTTAGGAGAGGAAGCAGCGTCCTGCTCAAACACACAGAATTAACATATCCAAACCTCAAAAACAGGACATTTGCAAAAACATGAAATTTGAAATGCAGACCTCAAGCATTTACTTTATATTTTCCCAGAACACACACACACACACACACACACACACACACACACACACACACACACACACACACACACACACACACACACACACACACACACACACACACACACACACACACACACCTGTGACTGGTAATGATCACAGCAGAGTAGGCCTGCACCATAAACAATTATTGAAGAGTGCATGTTAGCTTTACAGTTCCTATATCAGCCTGGTTGTCTTTAAGCTCAGAACTGGATATGAATTAAATATTTTTAAATAAAACTTGTTTATAGAGCAGCAACTGTATTGTTTACAACAGAAAACTCACTATAAAAACTAAATATCTCACTGTGAACTAATCTAAAATGTGAATAAAAGAAATAATATTCCTGACAGTATCGGTGTAAAACAGGATGAAGGAAAGCGGACGGGAGCAGATCTCACTTCTCTACAGGTTAACATGCAGAGTACTTTTTTTTTTTTTTTCAAACAGCCCCTGGCTTAGAAAACCCCGCCTGTCACTCTTGATTAATCGTTACTCGCAGTGTACAGCCTCCAGTGCTGTTGCTCATTTGCAGCTTTGTTTACAAGAAACATAGCTTGTCATTACCATGTTTAAAATTAGGCTACATAACATGCTGTAAGGTCACAGTGAGTTGCTGTTGCCTATGTACTGTATGTACTTTAAATAGAACCAGAGCAGGGTATTAGGACGTATGCTCGCCACATGTCTGATATTAATGTGGTTCATGCATTCTTCACAGAGAGCACGCGGCAAAGGGCGTACAGTCTGGTGGCCCAGGCATACACTTCCATCCAAGCAGAAGACTTCGCTGCTTTTGTTGGATACTCTGTGGAAGAGGCAGTAAAAGGTGAATTTACACAACCTCCTCCAGGGAACGTTCTATCACTGCCGTTACTGCGTATGAAGACATCAATATGTTTTTAGTCATAAAAACAGCTGCATTGTTTCAGGGGTGTAATAAATATATTTTGCGTTTCGTAACCATTCATACATTCGCTGATGACTGTATTTTCGTCTCCTTTCCCATTGTTTTTTCGTCCGAAGGTGTGGTGAGCCAGGGCTGGCAGGCAGACCCCGCCACCAGGATGGTGATGCCCAAAAAGCCAGGTAGGTGGCAGTATTGCTCTTTTAATTTGTACCCGTCATCAGCCCGCCAAAACGGTTTTCTCTTCGCTGGTAATCCTGCACCCACCGCCCTGCTACTCTTCCTCCTAGGTTTTATTAGGCACACATAAAATATGTTGAGAGCAGGGATTTAGGATTCATTTTAATCTCAGTGAAAGATGGACGACATTTTCGTTTTCCTAGAATCTGTTGAGCTTTTTGATTTGCTAAATCTCCCTTGTCGAGTGTCCATATCTCCCAAACTTTCCCTCTCCATTCCCTTTTTCCTTCTTCTTATGCGCTCCCTTATTTTGCCTTTTTTTTTCTTATCACACGTCCTCAAGTCCAGAGAGTCGCGGATTGATCATTCTTGTAAGAGAAACCTGGTGATTTATTCATATAGTCAAAGGAGGGGGTTTGCGGTCCTTCCTCTCTGTAATCATTGGACATTACTGCTGAAGCATCTGCCGCACACATGCAACAGGCTTAACCCACTCACCATTAATCCTCACATGTCTCCTCTTTACCCTTCCACAGCGCCACTGGGACTTAAAAGTGCTTGGTAATTCTGGTTGTAGAGTGGATCTCGCACAGGAAATCACTCTGGTTTTGGGATAAGATGTAAAGTGTTTGTAATGATCTCCAGGCTGGATGTGTGTCACAGCCACATGGGGAGACTCAGACGCAGGTAGTGTTGTTAAACCGATGTCAACAGCGTGGTTAACTTGAAACCAGCGGCCTGCTGAGTCTCTGACTTGGAACACGTGGGCTGTAGCCGCCGAGCTAAAGCTGTGGAGATGCGAGAAGATCGATAGCACTTGGCACAATGAGGAATCCCCCTCTGACTCAACTTCTCCTCTCTCTCTCTCTCTCTCTCTCTCTCTCTCTCTCTCTCTCTCTCTCTCTCTCTCTCTCTCTCTCTCTCTCTCTCTCTCTCTCAACAGATCCTCCCCCTGTCTCATTGGTTCCAAATGAGCAGCAGTTGGCCAGACTCACTGACTACGTGGCTTTCCTCGAGAACTGATAACCCACCACAACCCCGCTGCCACCCTTTTTTCGCTCGCCTGGTACAGAGGGAGAGATCACAAGTTTTGGACAGACTCTTCCTCCTTCCTGCAAAGACCCACACCCAGATAGACGTACCAAAAACACACCAATCATCTTGCATGAAAGGCTGCAAGCTCTTCTCCAACACCTGCCTATTTATGTTCAACAACGAATATAGCTTCCCCTGTTAATTCCCACAGTGAACACCTTTCAGACACAATGTTGTATTATATATTTTTTTTGTTCTCTTGCTCTCTGCAACCCAGCTGATGTATAAATGTGGATCTAATTTTGAAGGAGGTATTACAGGATATATGTTTCCCATCACTGTCAGTATGTTTTTATCGCTAACCTAACAAACCCCTTCCCTCACAGTAGAGATACATGAACTAGTATGCACAGTACGTCCACTCAAAGGTTGTCTGGAAACAAATTTTTGTCAGGTAACAGAAGTCTTGGCATGCATGCATCAACGTGTGGATTTCAGACCTCATATTTTGCAGTTTATGTTTTGACTGGTGAATAAATATTTAGCTGTTTCTAATTTCAGTGTTGGTTTCTTTTATTCAAGAGTTTCAGGTTGTTCTTTCTCCACAGAGCAGGCTGGGGCTCGGGGCTTTCCGCTGTCATATTTGTCTCACATGAAAATACAATTTGCGTTTTTCTGGTGCCTGGCTTTTAACACTCACTCTCTCTCCACACACACACACACACACACACACACACACACACACACACACAGGGAAGAACATGATGTGTGTAGAAGCGTATTAATTACAGCCACATTAGACCACCAGGAAACATATTTGAGCAAATAATCAGAGTCAAAGCTGTTCTGGTTCGTCCATGTGTATAGCTGAATTGATTTGGGTAATTAAAAGAGTTGGAGTAACGCCAACCTTTAAGTCCTCAAACTTTCATGCCTGTAGCTCGACTAAACCCACCAGGTTCCACTACTGTAGCGTACAAAGCAAATCTACTGTCAGTGCAGAGAATTAAAGGTCCAGTGTGTATCATTAAGGAGGATCTATGGGCAGAAATTGAGTTTTCATTAGTGTATAATCTGCTGAAAATGAGAACTGTTGTGTTTTTGTGACCTTATAATGAGCTGTTTTTTATCTACACAGTAGCAGATCCTCTTCCACAGAGACTGCTGTGTTGAACTGTCTTTCTACAGTAGCCCAGAGCGGACAAACCAAACACTGGCTCTAGAATAGGCCCTTCAGAAAGGCTGAGCTGTATTCAAATGGTTGCAGTCTGTAACTTCACCACCAGATGCCACTGAATCCTACACAGTGGCCCTTTTTAAATATTCATGGTTCCCAGGGGTCCTTGAAATCCTTGAAAGTTTGTATATTTGATCGGTAAAATAATTAAGCCCTTGAAAGTTTTTGAAGCTAAACATGAATAGAAATAGGTAATTGGAAGTGCTTGAATTTACATATTTGGTACAAGAAAAGAAATGTAAGTTCTTTTGATATTTTACATGAATTATTATTATTATTATCAAGTAACCTTGATCCGCGTCTCAAACTGTGCTGTGTTTGGTCTTTGAATTTGAAAGAACTGCGCCTGTGAACCTTATTACTATTAAAATTAACGCTCTCTGCATCTGTAATTACCGTGACAACAACATCATGGAGAAGTGATGGATATTTTATTTTGTAAAGGCATAACTGACGCTCCAAAATAAAAGCCTAGTGGGGTTTTTATTTAATTTCTTTTAGTTCCGTCTGCATCCTATTATGAAGAATTTGAAACATACACTACATATTTACTTTGAAGTCATTTGATGTGCGCTGTATAGCCTGACATTAAAAGGAAGGGGCAGACATTTGATGTGATTTAGTGTGAAACCACGTTCATAGGATCCATTCCTTTACATGTCTGCGCAGGCGAGGAACTCATTTAATTTATGGCATGGTTTGCTTTGTTTTTCAAAGTGTTACATTAGAGACGACTGCAAACATGGAAATTGTCGTTTTTATATTTGCTTTGGTTGACTCTTGTTAAGTCTTTCAGTAACATTCAAGGCTACATTTCCCTTTGAGTGCATGTGTTTTGAATGCATGTTTTGCTGGTGCAGATTGCTCTCTCATATATATATATATATAGAAATGTTACATGTGTTTTTTGCATTTGCTGCGTAAACACGTGTGGACTCCGACCCCTGTCCAGGCATGTGTTGAACCAGCATTGGCCTCATGACAGCACAGCTTGCCAGAGACAGTCAGCACAAGTGTGAGGAGGTAAACTGACCCTGATCCCCCTGCTGTGCTCCTGCGGATCTCAAGTCTGCCACAACACGACTAAATGTGTACACAGACGCACATGCAGCCACAAATAGATCTGAACTGTACTGATACGGATAACCTCAACGTGTTTCTGGTGTTAAAAGTCAAGAGTTCAGTACATGTTATAACCTGTATTCCAGCTGGTTTAATGCAGCAGATACTGACACAGCTCTAATTATAGCTTTAAAAATACACGTAGATGTGATCGTCCCAACAAGGGGCCTCAGTTTTGCAGGAAGCTTTCCATGTACAGTACATATCACAAATGTGGCCGGTTAGCTCAGTTGGTATATCATGGACAACTCTATCTGACAACGTAGTCCAAGTCTGTGAAGCACAAGCCACCTTGGTTAACCTCTCTAAATTGGTCAATTTGTACATAAATGCAGTAAAATATAGAGGATTTAAAAATCAGTATTAATACATACACGGACAAAGAAACAAAAAGCTGCAATATAATACAGTATATTTAATTAGTCAATGCAAAATTAATGTTAATCATGAATTATATCAATTAATTTCAGGCTATTTCTTTATTTCTTCTAGTATGTATTGTTGTAGTGTTGGGCAGTAATACATTACTTAGTAACATGTTACAGCAATACAAATTACAAAGAGAGGTGTAAGGGATTACAATTTCAATATACATGAATAAATAATTATCCTCCATCCTCCAAGCGCTTTAGATTTCAGATGTTTGGCCAGTCCCTTGCATGCCAGCCCCCCATCGGTGTGTGTGTGCTTGCATGTGTGTGCATTGGTGAATTATGTAATAAATTGTAAAGTTTGTTTTGGATAAAAGCATTCCTTAGCTCTTTAAATGTGGTGAATGAAAAGTTATAATATTTACAGTTTTACACAGACCAGAAGTCCTATATAGCACAAAACTGAACATCCTTGAGTCAACAAACTTGACTTTGTATCCTGCGTGTGGACACTACATCAGTCTTTACAGTACAGCCTTGGTGCTCTTTAAAACCCTTTCAGATCATTAATACTGAGTAACTTGATGCTTGCGGATAACCAAAACAGTTTTACAGGTTCATAGGATACATAAAATATGTCAAGGCTCTGTTGTGAACCAGCTGGGAGAACACTTTGAAGTGAGGACACAAGGTCATACTGTATTTTCTTGAATAGGCTCTAAGCATTTTTACTGCAGCAAGTTTAATAGTCACATGTTGCTTCAATGAAGAAGGCCGGTGAGATTTTGGACTCTGAGACTGATCTTTTCTGTTTGTTCCATGGTTGCATGACCCATAACTTCAGCCTGAAAGTGAAGTGTCCCACAGAGGCAAACAGCAGTAACTACTAGCTGTAGTAAAGGTTAAAGGTTGTGACCTCATGTCAAGTTAAACTCTAATAATGATATATGTATATGTGTAAAAACAATACTATTTATATATATAAAACAATACAATACTTCATTTTCACTAGTCACTGCTGTTTGTAGTTTGCACCATGAAATATCAACTACTACCATGTGCTGTTCTGTAATGAACTACAGCCGTTGTAACAAAAATAATCTTGTTGTCAGCGCATAAAAAAAGTCTTCCATTTGCCGATTCCTCACCGCTGCACACAAGGGGCCAGCACATTTTAAAAGTATTTAACATTCACATGTTTCCACTCCAACCTGCCGCCTTTGAAGTGGCTGAGATCACCGTTTTGTGTTATTTGTACCTTCCTCCTATTGGTGTTTGCAGTGAGCCTTCAGACAGATAGCAGCTTTTTTTTTTTTTTTTTTTACTAAGAAGAACACAAAAGAAACAGAACAGCAGACGGAAAAAGTTGCACATTCGTTTTCATTCTTTTCTTTCTGTTTTCTTTTGTTTTAAAGTGTGGTATGTTTGACTGCAAAAGGGAACTCTCATGGGATCTTAACCGAGGCAATGGCCTGGCGTCCTTTACACAGATGCTCACAAAGAGCTGGGGGCTCTCTCTCTCTCATGAGGTCATTTTTTCCTGGGGTCAAAGGTGACTTCTGCCTCGCATCATAGCACATGCCACTGACATGATGTTACAGAGGACTGCGAGGGTGGTATACAAACACAGCTCTGCTAAAACAGGGGTTTTCAAAGTCTGACACTCTGGGCTCTGCCTCGGAAAATAATTAAGACAACTGCGTGCTGTTGTTTTTGCTGTTTAGAGAAAGTAAAGTGTTGCCCTGGAGTCTGTTAGTTAGCTGTGGGCTACATATTGAGCCCCATTTTTTTTACTCTTTATTGTTTGAAATGTTTGTATTAGCAGTCTGTCTGTAATGTACTCATGGATGTACACACACATTATTAGCCTACAAAACTAATGTCATTCCCAGCAGCCTCAGCTATAATGTTGTCATGCGTATGAATGTGTAGTCTTACAGAGCCACTATAGCCGTGCTGTAGACTTTAAAGGACCCATGTGTAGGATTTAGTGGCATCTAGTGGTTGCAGATTGTAACTTCCTCACTTCACCCTCCCCTTCCAAAGGAGGAACTGCAGTGCTACTGTAGAAACATGGCGGTTCAACGCGGCGACCTGCCGCATCTGTAAATAAAAACGTCTCATTCTAAGATAACAAAAACACAACAATTCTTATTTTCAGGTGATTATGCACAAATGAAAACACACCTATGAATATTATATGCAAACAGATCCTCATAAAAGTTACACACAGGACCTTTAAGTCTTGTTTTAGTGTGTCGAATCAGCTATTAGCCATTCCTGTTTGTAATGACAATAATAACTACCCATTAGCACCTGTCCGTTTCATCTCCCTCCCACATCTGGAAATCCTCTATCCTCTTAATAAGCTCCAAATGTAGTCTCTTTTAATATTTATCATTTGTTTGCTAAACACTTTTGTGGGTTTTAGTAACACAGTTCACATGTGCTATCTATAATCTATTTATTCTGGAACCTAAATGGAGTTGTGTGGTTTGAGTCTGGAAATGCTCTTACATATTTTGATAACATAACTCCGCAGTTCTGGCTGTTCTAAATCAGGTGGACATAGCTGGAGAGGTTTAAACCCAGCTGGGAGTGCCTTCGATCAAGTGGGGGGCGGAGAGGTTACGTAAGAGAGAAGACGAACCAGCAGGGGGCAGTGTTCACTCACAGTTGGTGTGTGATCTCAGAGCGAGCCGGTCATGCTGCTCTCTATTACCAGATACCAAGATGCAAAATAGATAGTTTATAAAACCTCCATCAAAAGTAGCAATATTTAGATAAGAGAAAAAGCAGATTTCCTTTTTTACTCCCCCTTTTTTCCTTTTGCTCCATCTTGGGGGTGGGGGGTGGGGGTGTTGTTTAAATTTTCATTAACAGCAGTAAAAGCTCCCTCACATCCACAGAGAAAATGTTTCCATGTGGGATGATGAGTCATGAGCATGAGACCAGGAGAAGACTCCAAGAGGATGTGGGAGACTGAACAGAGGATGGTGATGAGAAAAAGAGGGGGAGATCAGAGAGGAGGAGAAGAGAGATTGGTGAGAGGGGCCAGTAGGAGCCAAAGCCCGAGAAGTGGTGGGAGGAAGAGAGAGGAGAAGGAGAGCGAAGGAAACGTTGCAGAGGGATTGCTGCACGAGTGCCAAGTGGACAAATGTCTGCTGCAAAGAGGATGAAACCCAAAGATAGAGACTGGAAATTGAATATAGCTGAAGTAAAAGTGGATTTTCCAGCATTATATCACTGAGGTCATGGGACATTTTAGAGATTACTGCATAGTTACATTGAGAAGAATCTATGTTTCAAGTAAACAAAGTGTAAATGTAGGACTCTTTGGCAGCGTTGTAACCGTTTGTGTCATCCATACAGATGGTTACCCTGAAAAAAATTTGCTTACATTTTTCTTAAATACGGTCTAAAAAAAAACCCCCCGCAAGGATTCCCCAACTCCGTGTAGCACCACCAAGTCCTGCATCCTCAAACAAGCTCATGAGAACCAACAGAACGTGAAAATTCATTCTCACGAACGGAGAATTAGACACAGTTTCTCGATGCAGCTGTTTTCCAAGCCATGTGACCTTGGTAAGAGTTCCCAGATAATGGCCACGGGCTCCAGGTCCTCACATCTCTCATCCAGGAGATTTCCTAATCCACTATTAAAAGTAAAGATATCTAGCGGGACTTGACTTGGCTTAAGAGGGGTTCTGCTGCCAGCCATAACTCAATGGGTCTTTTATGAGCCCACCATGTACCCTTCATTCATGTCCTGCTCGTGGGGACGTCACCTTTAGACTCTTTAGTGTAATTGCAGAGGAAATTAAGTGAGGAAAATGAATACAGATCACTGGCAGAGTAGAGTGAGGACGCACACAAGTATGTTTTCATTTTATTCAGCTTTAGAGTCTGCTCTTATTTGAAAAAGGACGCAAAGTTAAATATAAATTTCCTCTGAATGCCAGAAACCTTTTTCAAATTAAGAATGTGTTAGTGTTATATAATACCTTTTGGAAAGCATTAGGCTGAGAGAAGGATATGGTCAAAGGGACACAGCAGATGACAGTCAGTGTGTAACTTCAGCCAGCTGGAATACAGACATTGTTCCTCTTTACTGACTGTCTATTCCAGCCATGACTCCTTAAATAGTTTGTTTGCTTTCAAAAACAATAGGGAATGTTATGTCTGGCAACATTCTGTATCTACTGTATGTCTTATTGTTAACAAATACCATGAAATATAATCATACTAAAACCAACCATGAACTGATCCACTTAAGAAGTACTGTGTGTGTATCTGAAGCCTGATATGCCTTATTCTCTTGTGCCATAGAGCTCCATTGTTGTCCAAAAATGATCATAAACACATGAGTGAGCCACGCTGTTGCACTGGGTGACACCTTCCTTCATTGCCATGAACACAAACACTGTAGTTTATTTTGGCTCAATCCCACATACACCGTCCTGCTGCAGCTAATACTATAAGAATGCACAATTTACTTAGGGAAAGTTTGCACAGAACTACAGTGCCCAGCTGTGAGCCCTTTTAGCCTAGTGGTGTACTCTAGGGATGGCACCATCCATATCTTAACAACTGTTGCATGAATTTCCATGAAATTCCTTGCAGACATTCATGTTCCCCTCAGGATGAATTTGAATAATTCTGATGATATATTTAGCTTTTGTCCAATACCTTTGGTTTTTGACCCAGACCTGCAAAACTAACATGCATTAAATCAGTATATTGTCATTGCCATGTTTCCTTACAGAGCTGCTAACCTGGCTGTAGACTTTAAGTCTTGCTTTATAATGAAACCATACATTTTACTATATACGAGTGACAGAAGTGACACAGACAGGATGGGAAAGGTATCGAGATGCAAAATAACACATTGTTGATTTTGCTGTTTTTATGGGATTTGTTGACAATAACAACAATATAATAACTCCAGCCTTATTCTTCCAGGAGCTCTAGAGTTTTAACATAAACTGCTAGACGACGAAATTGTAACAAGGCTCTACTGTAAGTTTCTTTAACTCACCATCCTGCACTGTATGAACTTGTGTTCCCAAAGGATCAATCCAAACATCTCATTGTGGTTTACAGCGAGCCACAGCCTCCCTGTCCTGTGTTATTATTTTTCACTTTCTCTGAATTCTCTGGATATTTGAAGGCGTGAGTCACTCAGCGAGCCTCAGGAACGTGACGCCACGTGACGCCACGTGACGCCACGTAACGTTACATTACACCACAGTTACCTTTGATGTTGAATATTATTTTTGTCAGATTTCTACTCTGTCTCCCGTCTCCTCTTTGTTTTAAAAGATTGGTTGTGCCAGTGCCTTAAGCCTTTTTTTTTCAGCTTTTTCTTACCACTACACCAGGTGCAGAGGCACAAATCCAATTCCCCCCTGCCGGAAACTGCAGTGCTATTAGCCTCATCTGTCTGCCACTTCCAATCAGGGCATTTAACTGGCTTCTTCACATGTTGAGAGATTATTTGTGAGCCTATAAATTAAAGAAAATGCTGATACAAATAAAACTGGCGCTCCAACACTTTGAGACTACTACACTTCAGATGTGTGCATTTACAAGGTGGTAGGGAGGCTGTTGAGTTGCATGATGGGAAATGTAGGAGTGTTTTTGGAGCTGGACCCATATGTCTGCTTCGATTTTGGCCCTTCTGTTTACAGTGTATCACTCGCAGGTCAACCCAATTAATAATACATTGCTGGAGTTAAATCAGTGGTTCTAATTAGCCTAAACATTAGGCTAAGGTTGAGGACCACTGCTTTAAATCAACTTAAATAATAATATATAATAATAATAAACTATGATGTTCTACTATGACTGAAATTTCCAACTGGGTTTCAGCATTATATTTGTAGTATTGTAGTTCCCTTTATCCTCGTAAAACAAATACTACAATCTGTATTTCATTGTACAACCCTGCGCTGTGAATGACAATTAAATAACCTTGTATTATTGAACTGTGCAATAATGCAATCTGAATTAATATGCCAAGTATCAGTTTGGAATTGTTTGTTTGTATGAGTTCACAGAGTTTAACAAGAACAGCTGCACAAGATACAAGCGTGCTAAAAAATGTTGTGAAATTGTACCGATTAAAGAATGTGCTTCAGGGACAGTTTTTTTGAACCATATTTACATAAATCCTGCTTTAACAGATTTTAGGAATATGTGATGGGATCAAAGAAAATAAACTGAAGAAAACGGTCTGGGAAAGCACTGAGCTGGCATTGACTCCCACTTTACACAGCAAAGGAGACGGGTTAATTCCCACAGACAAGGTCACGCACAGAAGAGGGGTCCACTTAAAACGGTATAAATTATTTTTTTTCCCCTTTTAATTAAGTTGTGGTCAGTGCAACTTCCATTGGTAAACATGTCTACATCTTAGATCAGTCTCAGGCTAATTACAATACAAGGGCTTGAGGTTGCTTTATATATCAACTGCTGCTCCCTAATTAAAGTCAAATATACATAAAAAAAAACATAAATAATTATATCACTCCAATTTCATTCATTCCACAGAAAGAAAATCTGGAAATAGTTAGGTGTTGTGTGATTGTAATTCCATCCAAGTTGCTGCTTATTTTTTGCTGCATTGCTTAATCTACTTGTTTCACCTCCACACGCTGCATCACTAACTGGTTAGGCGTGGGCTGAAGTATGACAATGCAACAGTAATGTCACAGGGTCCTTGAGTACACTTCTACATCACTGCAGCCAGGTGAGTCAAAGTCAAACCACTGGAGGTCAGCAAAGACAAGATTTACAGGGAGTGTCCTCCACTGATTTACATTACACTCCTATAACACCAGAGTGTTTAAGAGAAAGATCAAAATTGACGCAGAAGTAGAACAGAGTTATCGTCTTTTTTATTCCACACATTCTTCTTTCTTGTCAATATATGGTGCCTACACTACCCACAATGCAACTCGATTGCAGACAGTTTGGTCAGGCATTTGGGTGTTACGCTAGCAGCGGCCTCAGACCTCAAGCAGCCATGTGGTGCAGCTAGTCGCCTGGCAAGATCACTAACTTCCAACCCCCCAGAGGTTTTTCATTTTCAAACTTGTAGTCTTTAGACTCAAGTGACATCACTTGAGGACATTCATCAGATTTTACGCAGCTCGGGAGCCACAAAAGGTGTCCTACAGCTTTTTTTTCACATATACATTAATTGGTAAATGGACAAGTCGCCGACCTGCTCATCAGGAGTAATACAATCCTTCCTATCTGAAGCATTCACAATGATATTTAACTCACCCATACACACACACACACACTGAAGACACAGCTAAAAAGAGCAATGCCCAAGGACGCTTCGGCTGGACTGGGGGAGCTGGGAATCAAACCAGTACTTATACACGTATAAACACAGACTGTGATGTGTAAAATCTGTGGAATTCCCCTGAAGTTACCCTTTAAACATCTGCCAGTTTTTGATGAAAACATCACTGGAGATAAATACAGGTTACACTAAGCATACACTAAATAAACACTAAGCATATAAAAGACAGGTGATTTTGCTGTTGAATTTGCTTCAGGAAATTCAATAGAGACAAAAATCTGGACTGCTGGCTCATGCTATTAGGAAACAAGTCAACAAAACCACTTCTGGCATTAATATTGTCAAGGCAAAAACTTGAACTGACAGAGAGAGCTGCTCGAAAGAAAGCTGTTGTTGTTCTCTGTTCTTTCTGTGCCAATATCCCTCTTTGTTAGGATGATTGTTTCCATTTGTGAATAACACGACGACTGACAGAGAGTAAAGCGAGGCAACCTGTCACTGCAGTCTAATTTGTAAAGTCAATCACTGCGGCACAAGGTTCATGCACTGTAACTTTATATGAAATCATGAGGGAGCTGGACAGTCAGTCCTACCAAAGTATCCACAATGTAATATATATAATAATATAGAATGTAATATTCAGACTGGGACAATATTCCACCAATGACGTAATTTGTTATTAGCAATCCTTCCTGTTTTCTTAGACATCTCAAATTAATCTTTTGATCTAATTATGTTCTCTGAGAACACTTTTCACACCACTGACTCAGGATGGAAAGAATGTTTTCCTGTCAGGCGAGAACTGAGGAGGTTGGGTTGAAGTGAAGTTTTACTGCTGTCTGATTAAACTGCCACAGCGTGAAGTGCACAAAATGGAAAATAGAGACATGAAGGTGAAAAAAGATGTCTTTAAATGTTTTTTGAAGTAAGAATTTGCTGTTTTTTGTAATTACAGAGCACATAACGATGGGAAAATCCATCATTTTTATTCTCAAGGTAATTCTTAATTGTCTTAAGTGCATCATTAGCCTTTCAGCAAGAACCAGTCTACATAAAATATATATATTTGGCGGTTGACCGAAGCACCTTATTACACATTTAAGTATTTTTTTTACACACCCACCCGTCACACGTGATTTCCATTTTTCGGATGATTGGACTTCTGCTCAGGTTAAAGGTGGGCTGGTTTGACATGAGCCAGGCCTGCGCAGAATCGATCCCCGGCGACTGCCACTCAATGCATGCCGGTTAGATTTGTGTCTGATGTCATGCACACGTGGGCAACGGTAACTTCAAGAGATCAATCAGTTGCTCTCCACCGACTGCAGGACCCAGGGCATGACGAGAAACGCCTGGCTGTTGCCTGGTCAAAATGCTGATTGGCTCTTAGTTTTGACAACAAACACCCAGTTTTTCCTAATTTTCTGTGTGATTTTAATATTTAACTTTAGATTCCAGCTCTTTCACGTATCATGTTGTGCGTTGTAGGTTTAATCTGTTAAAATATCTTGTGTGGTTGATAATAGTTTATTCATATATCTATACATGGTCTAAAAACGACAGATCGCCTAAAGATGCAGGATGCAATCCTTCCTGTGGCTTCCTGTATAGATTATTCCCATCCAGATGCAACAAAGCTAACAGGAGATCAATCTCTTACAGGACACATTCTCACACAGTCCTGAGAAGAGGTCTAATCAGTCAGATTAACTGCACCTGTGTGGGTGTTTGGAGGCAGCCCGGGCACACCCACACAGGTGTCTTCACTTCTGGCTCATTAGACCTCTGCTGCTCAGGTTGAAGAAGATAAAAGGTGTGAGTAAAGGTCTCCCTACCGAACAATAGGGGGAACATCAATCAAACACAGACGTTACACAACCACTTGGTGTGTATCAGCTCTAAATGCACTGCAACACATTGGTGAACATTAACACACCTTTCTGTGATTGTCAAACATCCTAAAAATATATAACATTTTTGTTTTGAGTAACTAAACCTCCAAATTCGTATGAATACATTTTATTGCAAAGTGTTTGAATTTTACATACTGTGCTATAAATATGCATACATTCATTGCAATTGAATTTTGCTACTGGCTGGCAGTTGACGTACAGTATGTGGTGGCAGAGAGGATACTGAGAGAGAATTGATTAATGTCATTGTTCTTGATTTTTATTCATTGATCAAATTGTAGAGATTAGAACAAATTTAAATCACCATGATATTTCTGAGATTGTTTTTGATTGCAACAAATCTTGAAGATCCTTACTGAGTGACTGAGTAAAGAGCATATCCAATAGTTTTACACAGCTACTACTAAACATACATAAGTGTGTAGAAATGACATATTGTTGGAAATGCTAAACATTGCCAAACTTGGATCTTGTTTGTGTAGTGTCAGATGAGATGAGAGAGCGTTTTACACACTGGTGTAACTAAGTCCAATTCAACTTAACACCGCTGGGACTGCTCATAAACAGCCTAATGTAGTGTTTTGTTGAGGTTGTCTACTCTTTCATAGCAACCTTTACGCACATTTGACGGATGTCAGAGTGAAAACATCTGTCGTCCTTGGGAGAATCTGAAGAATGCAGTCAGAAAAGATTCCTCTTATCGGAGTGTGTTTTTAATCCTTCACTCTGGAGATCCAGCAGAATTCCTCTTGCGATGCTGGTGTTACCTTAACTGGAGGTCAGGGGCCTCGAGGAGTCAGTCACTGTGAATAAGCAGGAATTTCTTGTCCTCAGTGCTAATTAGGTTTCTTAACAGTCCAGTTCCAACGTATGTTTAAGCCAAATGTGCGTTTATGCTTTTAATGTATGTGTTTTTGCCTTTAATCGACTCCCTTTGAACTGACTGCATTCAAAATGGTATTTAATCATTCAGTTCTGTTATGCGTTTATTGTTGGAAACCTCAATGGGAACTACATGCAGATCATTTAAGCAAGCTAATTGAACATGGATGTAAAACTCATTTGCAGAAATAAAATTGTACTCCATAAAAGTCTGGGAAAATCATTTCTGAAATTCTGCAGTTAGGTGTGTTTTATGGAGCATAATCACAACGCAATAAAAAAACATCATTGACGGCAACCAGTTAAAGGATATGTATTCTTCCTGTTCAGATTTCAGAGGGAATAATGTGTTTTAAGAGAATACAAAATATACTCTACTGCTAAATTAGGTGTTATTCGTCATATTTTTCTGTTAGAAATAACTCTACTGCTAAATTAGGTGTTATTCGTCATATTTTTCTGTTAGAAATAACTCTTCCTCAAGCAAAAACTAATTGGTTATTTCATAGTTTTTCTTTGTGTTCTGCTTCTGCATTATGTAATATTATTAAGATAATCCAACACAACTCTGGAAATCTGAACACATTTTTCAACATTCTTTTAAACTAAACTATCCGTGGTATTTTCAATTGAACAAACATGGGAGTTACAGGTACATTACACAAGGGGCTGAGCATTACTGCAAGTCACTGAAAATGAGTAATTACTTACAGAGACTAGCTCCTATTCTGAAAAGTAATTGAATTACTTTACCAATTACTGCATATTAAAGTAATTAGTTACTAGGGACAGTAAGTTTTGCATTACTTTTAAATATCAGCTTCAATTCTCTAACACAGCAACACTAAAATAACATAACTGTGTGCACACTGTGGGACAAGACAGCTTTATCTAGTCATGAATCCTCCCAAACACCAGAGGGCAACAACAAATAACATTCCCACCTGTAAGCTACACTTATTGTCTTGATTAAGAGATCTGAAGAGTGGATCCACATGTTAACTGAGCTTTGCAGTAGTTATATTAGATGAACCCAAGTATCTTCAGAAACATTACAATCCATGTGATGGAAAGCAAGCTCACTTTGGCTAAACTGTCTTCAGTCACTGTAAGAGGATACACTCGGATGCGCTGCGTTTGTGTCTTCTGCATTTGTCCACTATGTTAAGACAAAATTAATGAGCCCATTTATATTACAGTAATTGTAAATGCATTATTTTTGAAAATTTAATTAATCACATTACTGTTTACGGCAAAAAGAAGTGGAATTACAGTAACACGTTACTCCCAACACGGCTGCCTGATATTAAAGTGAAAAAGTCTCCATTTGCTGTAAGTATGAATCCAATTTCATTCATTATCTTTCTTTTCTGTAGACGAAGGGTGTAGGTCATCGTTTCCACAGAGCGTAGATAGGTGACAGTGCCAATGGAAAAAGGTCCATGCTGGCGTTTTTTTTGAAGCCAGCATTTGGTAACAGCTTTTTTATTTGCAACCATAAAAATCTTCAGCAAGTAGATATCACTTTTGCACAAAACCTTCCAGAGTAACGCCAAGATACAAAAAGAAAAATGACACACTGATAATAAAGCCCAGTATCCATTATAGTTAGTGTCCAAAAAGTCTAAATATGTGGACAATACCGAATTATGTGGTCAAGGTCCATTTGTACTGTTCCAGACCTCCTCCAACTTCTGGCTCCAAGTTAATTTGGATTAATGTGTAGGGTTTACAAAGAACTACAATTAACATTTTCCAACAAAAATCCTGTCCTGTCAGTGAATTGGTGGAGGCCCACTGAGTTTATTGTATAATCAGTTCAAATGAAATGTCAAATGTCACAGATTCTGACAGTTATCAAGTTCCCAGTTTAGATATAGTTGTGCAGAACATTTGACTGTTAATCAAATGTTAAAAACTGCATTTATATTGAACATCGGAGGTTCATCCTTGACCTTGGGAACAGACATCTGTAGTAACATATTCAAAACTCAAGGTTCAGGTACTCGAAGCTGAAGAAGGTATTCAGTTGAAAGCTCTGGAAAAGGCTTGTGACTTGCGGCTGGAACAGTTAACAACACCCACCTTACATTGCGTGGGTGATACTGAGCCCAGTGGGTTATGGTTGAGTCAGACCTGGAAAACCAGAACACGCTGATTAAGTGGAAGATTGTCCTTGTTTTTCAAATTTCCTGCAGTAATGTTTGGTCACATAATACCAGTGTTGTGTGATGAGCTTTAGATAACAAACAGCTTGGAGTCTAGAGTAAATTATGTATCTTATGCAAGTGTTTTCTAGGCCAAAATGAAGCATATCTGTTTGCATTTTCCACCAGGGCAATAAGTTTCTGTTTTATTTTCTTATTCTTTTTGGGAAACTGCCTGATGCAGGTATTTATTTATCTGAAAGACAAAATAGTGGATGTTTCCTGATATTCTCCAGGACAAATGTTCAGTCTGGACTTTAAACTGCTAAACAGAGTTAATCGCAGAGAGTAATTTAAACCTATACTCATAGAGAAATTTAGTAACATTTTCTCTGGTTTACACAAAAATGTTAATTGTCAACTTGCAGATTTTCAAAACACTTATCTTTGGTTTTGTGACAATCTATGAGAACCATGACAAACTCGGCTGTCACCACAAAATTATAACATTTTGAGGACAAAAAGTAAAAAGAAATCCAGGAGTTAAGCAACTTTGGCTTCTTCTGTTCTCTCAGATCTCTTTGCCCTTCATGTTAGACATTTAACTTGGCAACATTCACCAGTCCACAGAGATTTCCAGTATGCTCAGCATTTAGCCTGACCATGAATGGGCAATAGCTGACAAGCATGTTGGGGATGCCACAGAATGCCCGTTTTAGGCCAAGGGAGCCAAAGGATACAGTGGGAGAGGGAAGAGATGAGTCTGCTGGTGGTTTCTGCTGTGACTCAGGAGCTGCAGATAGTGGGAGTGCATTTACAGCTCTACTGCTCAATGTGAAAGTCATTACAGGCCCCTGACTTTTATGGCTTTTGTGGAAAGATGCAGAGCCAGCAGTGTGAGTCATCGATGGAACGACTGCATGTGTACTGCTACAGCAGTAAAAAATCCTCACTGCTTTCCCCACCTCTTGTTCTTTTGGCTGCTCAGAGTATAAAGCCACCAGGGACAGAGCCGAGCTCCCACGCTCGTAGTTTAACCTTGCCAAATCCATCAATTGGAAAGTAGTTGAGCAAACCACAACTACATGATCCCTCACCAGCAGGATCTCTTCGGCTTCAAGGCCCCATTAGAGGGTCTTTTGCTTGGGTTTCCTGACATCAAAACACAGTTTGAGCCCTCAATTATTATTTCGCTCATCTACAAAAAAGTTAATGCAGACAAAACCAATGCACTTTCAAAGTTTCTCCAGTTATTCAGTAAAACCACACATTTTCAATGATGTCTTTGAACAGTTTAGGTTTGTGGCACAAAGCTCAGAAACTGTCTTTCCTCCAACAACGTTTATCCTGGCACTAACATGGCCCTATATGAATCATCAGCCTGTGGAAATTGCCACACAACCACTGGTTTGGTAAAGGAACCATATGGACCGGTTCAGTTAACCGAAAGCGATGAGAGCCTCACTTGTCTATTCAGCTCCTGATAATATTACACTGTGTGGATAGGAAGATATTGCACATGAGGCTGACATGGTTCCTGTTAGTGAATTAGAGAGTAGTGTAAATGAAAAGGCTTTACACTGGAAACAAATGACTTCTGCAGCCCCAGATGCAAGATTCAGTCTTTATCTTTTTTTAAATGTATTTATCAAAACACTCAAATCAAAATATCCGCTGGGAAATCTACTGTGGAAACTCTGAAGAGAGTTCAGGTCAACAAAAATCTACAAAATCACTACCCTCAGTGGCTTATTATGTGAAACCATTCATACTAACCTAATGGTCCAGAGGATTCCCGAACAATGGATACAGTACATTCCTGTATCCCAAGAATGTCCAAATATATTGAGACAGAAAAAAAACAACCAGAGAGGAATAAAATACCTTTTAAATGAAATAATAAAGTCTCAAACAAAGGGAGAAAGCAGTGAAAGGGTAGCTTGAATTATCCGAGACAGAAAGGGAGGAGAGGTTAGAAAAGGATTCCCATTATTTCACATGTTCTTTATTATAACCAAAATAATGATTTGCTCTGTTTAACGGAGCTGAGGTTATTTGTTTTAATTCATATTCTGCTGGGTGGTTGCACGTCGGAAGAGAGAGGGCGGTTTGCTTTGGCATGTGCTGAATGCCTCGGCAGTGTACCACAGTGAGCTGCTCTTAGTCACTTTCTGCTCATTGTGGAAATTCTGACACAGAATTGCCGGTTGCTGTGGCCTCTGTTTTTTTTTTTTTTTTTTTTTTCTTGTAAACTGACGACTGGCAGCGCTTTTCCTTTTTTCTCTCTACTTTTTAACTCCTGTAGCTCCTGTAGTCAAGTCAAACAAATGTGGAAATTATGGATACATTTAAGGGAGATGACAGTGTGTCCGCAACCAGGTCTGTGCTGGTGGGTACGTGTTGCCCCACAAGTGAGAGGATGAGGAGAATTTCTGAAGAAGCACTTAGATCAGTGTAGAAATACTACATTAATCCTGGATGTTTAAGCAAAATTTACTTAAAATATCACAAGTAAAAGTACACAAGCCACTCTGACTGATTGCTGTACAGTATTATTCTATATGGTATTGTTAGATGGACGGTAATATTAATGCATCAATGTGTAAGCAGTATTTTACTGCTGTAGCTGCTCAAGGTGGAGCTAGTTCTAACTACTTTGTATTGGATGTATTATAACTAAAGGTAGGTAGTTTAGTCCCATCTCAGGGTCAGGTCCCTCCAAAGGTTCACACGATAAGCAGAAGGGGCAATAGTTGATTAATAGGATGATTAATCCATCGAAATTGGGGAATTTTTTTTATTTTGTATGAGCCACAAACTGTTTAAATGAAACAGTTTGAGGGGTTTGATGCAACATCTGAAACATGACAAAAGGGTTTTGTATTTTATTCCATAAGCTTACCGTATGTGTTTTTTTATGTAAAATAGTTGTAACTCCATAAATCAAATATACATAGTAGAGTAAAAAGTCTCCCTCTGAAATTTAGTGGAGTAGAGGTATAACGTATTATAAAAGTACCTTACAATTACTGTATTTGACTAAATGTACTTAGTCACTGTCAGCACTTTGCCGGAAGACATCTCACTGAATTGCAGCGAAGGTTAAGACGCACCCCTGTTGCATCAATGCAGAGGCCTCACTAAAATGCCTTTCTTCTCGCAATACTTAGCTAGCTTAGCATAAAGACTGAGAACAGGTGGAAACAGCTTTACGCCAATTACAAGCCATTAAATCTGATCTATCTTGTAAAGTATGTTCAGGAAAGATTATATGGAAATGCTGAGATACCCTCTGTTAACACTAATGTGGTGTTGGCTTTAGCAGTGCAGTGATGACTGCATCAGTTGGCGACTCACTGTATCAGCTTTTCCATACTTAATCAATTTGCAAAGCACATTGCGCTGTCATATCTCAGTCAAGCTGGTATGGTTGTGCTGTGATAGATGCACACATATAGGAATGGCTGCTGAGACAAGTGTGTTACTGATCAACTCCAACTGGATACACAGTGCACCATGTCAATGTATGTACTGTATATGCAATTAGTTTTGCATGTGCATACATGTAAATTAGAGTTATTACATACCCCATACAACTGTTTGTGCTTTTGGACAGATGTGATAAAGATCCAAATTCCCACCCACAGAGAGAAAGACACAGCGCTGGTGTAAATATATCAAGTCTCACCACTAATTGTGAGCAGTTGTTTTCGGTTAGGGTTTTGGATTTGAATAATTGTCCTCTAGTGTGATGTTTTAATGTGCTAACGAGATTTAACTCTACATGATGTGGGACATTCAAAGCACTGAGTCCCACAATAAAGGCTTGAGCAGCAAAATATGCAAAACCAATGCATGGTGATTGGAAATCTGTGTATACTAGTCCATTCGCCTGTCACAGTTGTTCATATTTACATTACATGGCCATAAGTATGCAGACACCCTAACATCTCACTCCAAAACCGTGGGCATTAATGTGCCGCTACAACAGCCTCCACTCTTCTGGTTTCAGTCTTTCCACCAGATGTTGGAAGCTGGCTGCAGGGATTTGCTCCCATCCAGCCACAAGAGCATTAGTGAGGTCCAACAGTGAGGTTGTGCGATAAGGCCTGGCTTGAAGTCAGTGTTTCTGTTCATCCCAAACTGGGAAAATAATTTCTTCAATAGACTTGGCTTTGTGCGTGGGGGCATTGCCATATTGAAACAAGAAAGAAACACAAACTGTTGCCACAAAGTTTAAGGAAGATTTTGGAATTGCGTGTCCCACAATTGGAGCGACTCCTTGTGGAAAGGGGTGTCCACATACTTTGGGCCAAATTGTGTAAATTGTATATTTAGTTCGTAAAATGTAAAACTAAATTTAGAGTCCTTGTTTTGATCACAATATGATTTGTTTGATTCATTACAAATGTCAGACTGTGTTCGATGTTGGGGAAAAGTGGTGGGCCGTGATGTGAAAAGAAGGGGTGATGAAATGCAGAAGTGAAGTGATGAGCATGGGAGGAAATCAGAGGAGTTTATCAAAACAAGGAACTATTTCAAACACCCGGGAGAAATGACATCTGGAGGTTTTGCTGGGGTTGGAGAGAGAGCACATCCAAAGGTCATTTAAATTCACTGACCAAATATTTAATCTTCTTCACTCCAGACAATGACAAAGTAAAGAAGTGAGAAGTTCAAGCTTTGTTTGCTTATAAATTGTTTAGGTCTGATCTCTCAAGGGCTGTGTACAGTTCATCCTTGTTCAAACAGTCCAAATCTTGGAGTGTGACAGTCATTTTTGTAGTGCCTAAATACAATTTATTGTGTGTTTGAGGACTTATGATGGACAGTAACTACTGCGCACACGTGCAAACTTTTTCATATGAAAAAACGAAACAAATTTGCTGTTGCTGCTGCGAACCAAGAGGAAAGCAAAACCCATTGAAACTAATGGAGAATGGCCCCTCAAGGGAATGTTTTCAGCTGCTGTAGGACTAATAATAACCTTAATTTATATTGAATATCTAGATAGGAGCCTGTCGCATTTGTGTACTGAAAATAATAAAAATCCCTCCATTTTTATTGCTCATTCTAGGGCATTTTCTACCATTTTAGGAAAAAACTGTAGTCTTGTGTGCCCAAAGACTAAATATAGTATGACAGAAACAACAAGGAGGATAAACAAGTATTTTGTATCTCTAAACTCTTAATATCTGTGCATCTCTTTGACATTTATCTTGTTGAGTTTAAAAAGTATATTTCATATGGAAAGAATTTAGTAAACACAATGTTTCCTCATTTTTGACCTTTTCATGTCATCTATAAATTTCAAGTTGTACTATTAGATCTTTTCCCCAAGTATGTCGGCCCCAAATTTAAAAACTTTAGACCAACCAGAACAAATGTAATGGAATTTGTCTTTATCATACAAAATATAGTTGTTTTTTTTGTTCAGCTGGGTTAAAAGCAGGATTTGTCAGCTTGTCAAAATAACAAAATCTTCAACAGATACTGTGAAATCTCTCTACATCTGATTTTATCATGTGTTTTTTTTTTTTCAGGGCCGTAGTGAGGATTTTAAAAATACAGAGGCCATGTGAAAGAGTAGGTTGAATTCCCGCAGACTGTCAGCACTGAATTTATTATACACACTGCGCTCTATCATTGTCATCAGGCATCCTCACAGACACAGAGGTCCAAATTCCCCCGGTGCAAACTCCCCTCCCGAAGAAACGTTTGACCAGATCCAAAACCCCCTCCAAAAAAAACACTCACTTATATTTATATTTATTAATGAAAGTCATATTTTCTAAGTGGTATCTGTGTATGATGTTGTAAATACTATAAATAAGTATCCACACTGCTTAGAAAATAGTTCAGTTATTAAAGATATGTCCCTTTATTGTGTTAATTGTAGAGTGAAACTCCTCCTCAGGTTGAACTTGGATATATTGTTTAATAGAGGCCTTATACTGTACAGTTGTATTGTTACACTTTGCTTCTGTAAACACAGATATCGGGAAACTTTCTGCACTTTCTCAGCTGTCTGACAACAGCTTTATTTGTTGTTATAAACTGACTTTACAACTTAAATATCACCCAAACACACCATTAGTTTGCAGCTAGACTGTTTTAGTCAGGAAGGAGGTGCAGGTGCAGCCCGGCCTTCAGATCCTCTGAGGGACCCACGTTAGTGAGCCACAAAGTTCAGTTGATCCAGCCTCTGGAGGTGAACACATTATACGTCTGTGTAAACTTTTTATGGCTGAGATCTTCTTTATCAAACCACAGGTCGCGGCAATAAACACACACACCTGGAGCAACAGAGAGCTCATAAGAGAGACAAAAGGGATGCATGAACACATTCTGGATCATGGTAATAGTTATTTTGGACAGAGGACATTTTCACTTGTCACAGTAAAAGCACAGAATAATGGCAGAATTCCATTCAGCTGCTTCAGTTTCATGGTCCTGGTGTTGTTGCTGGCTCACTTTCACATTGTCATGATGCTTGAGTAGGACAGAGCCACTGTTAATCTTACTAGCAACCTGTGATTTTCACATTATGACAAGTGATTTTGAGATGACTTCATATTTACTGAATGTTCATTCAAATAACCTAAACTGGAGAGTTAATATTTCCCCCTTTTTCTAAAGTGATGTCTTTATACAGATGACAGGGGTATTTCAGAGTATAACTGATTTGTGTATTACATAGAAAATTACCGGAATAATAAAAAAAAAATGAGCATCTGGTTACTGGGAAATGTGACTCTAGCTGATCTCATAAATGAGGAAATTATTTGGAACAAAAATCCACTAGGAGTATCAAATGCATGACCCACGGGGACCACAACTCAGAATATGCTCATGTCTTTTGACCGAATGCCCCAGGAGTGAAGTCTTTCTTGTAACCTTTCAGTTTTCAATAGCTTATTATTTAGGGAATGTTTTTAGAAAGTTGTCAAATGTTAAACTAAACACAAGCACGCATACAAGAATTAGTATATAAATGTTTAGCATACGCATCCTACAGATCTCAGTTTGTTATGACTCATGATTCACAACTGTATCTGCCCCGTGAGTTTACGGCCACTATTGTCACTGTTTACATTCCTCCATTGGCAGTAGCGGCGCACGCCTGTGACGTTATCCACTCCACCGTTGCAGACCTGCAGACACTTCATCCCAGGGAAGCTGAAAGCCATCATGGACAATCCCTCTCATCCTCTCCACGCTGAGGTGAGACAGCTCAGGAGCATCTTCAGCTACAGACTGACCCAGCCCCGAGCCTCAAAGCTCATTTGTACCATCTGCCATCAGACTACACAACGCCACAGCTCCCAGTTCCTCCAACCCCAGCAGATAAAGACTGGTTTAGAACTCCTACCTATAACACACAAATCTTTTTGCACTATTTATATTTAATTTCCACTTTAGTAGTTTGGTAGTTTTAGTTTAGTTTTAGTTTTTTTATTTTTAGTCAAGTTTAATTTTCTGCTCATCCTACTTGAACAACAAATAGTGTATATATTTTCATTTATAGTTTTTATATCTTCTAATATTAATAATATTAGGAATATTTTTACTGTGATATTCTATTGTATTTCTATTCTATTCTTTGTTTTCTGTTTTTGTGCTGCTTTGTCAAAATTAATTTCTCCTTAGGGGGATAAATAAATGAATTATCTTATTTTATTATATCTAGACAATGAATAAGTTATTACTACATACCACGGAGAATGTGAAAGAGGTTTCAAATGTTGGTGAAACTTTCTAAATTTCTGTTTCTAAGAGTTGTTTTAACAAAACTTTTGGAGTTAAATCCCATTTACTTTACCCCCCAAAACTGTAAATCTTTTAAGAAGAATCACAAATTTAACCCTAAAAATATCCATGACATTAAGGGTATTATGGGGGAATTACTGTGTTCTTCATAAGGCTTTGTTAATTACAACTAAATATTATTCAGCACTCTTAACTTACAGTGAAACATTAATATTAATGAGTTTGGTAAGATGAGACCAACATTAAACTTTAGATTGATTTCATTAGATCATTTCACAGTCAGAAAGATAATATTAGTTGCTGCTTGAAAATGTAAGAGTATTTATACGTCAATATGTCGGTTTTAAATGAACAAGAAGAGTAAAAGGCAGTAACATATTACTCAATAAATGAAAGATGACCTTTTTATTAACGTTTGGTTTCATACAATCTTCAGCCCCTCTTTGAGCTGCACCTCTGAAAGGATGTCAAATATCATTTGTACATCTGAAACTGTTTCATGTGTAAAAGTCTTAATTCAAAACAAGAAAGAAAAGAATCAGTTGCTCATGTTTATTAGAAAGTCTAATTCATTTTTATTTCCCATATACCCCGATGAAACACAATTTTCAGTAAAACCAAATGCAAAACAAAAATTAAAAAAAAAACAGCTTGACAGATACATTCCTTTTCTCAAAAGCTGGAACGTGTGTGTTTGAGGCAGCGGATCCAGAAGTGCACTTAACATTACATTAATGTTGTAGCATCCGAGCAGTTGGTCACTGTCGTTTAAATACACACACCGCCATACAAGACTTTGTGTAAACATTGCTGTGGATTGTGTGACTGTAAAATAGTGAAGTAATGATTCCACAGGGATCAAGTGAAAACAATATAAATCTATAAAAGCCAATGTTGTAAAGTGTGAATGAATGTGGAATGTAAAAAAAAAAATATATACATAAAAAAAAGACTGCATTGAGTAATGACAGTCCTGCATGTACTGATTTATTGCTAATCTCTGTCCAAGATATTCATATATGTTTCTTGCTTCATTATAAAACTGAATTTTAAAAAATATGAAAACTCATAAGATGTCATTGTTCCAGAAAAACTTGAACTGAATGCACTTAACAACTCATTTGTAAAACGAACATACTATGTAGCACCAGTAGGTTAAAACAAATCATGCAGCAAATCGTGTTGCCTTCCTTCTTGTTGTGAAAAAGACTACTTCAAGAATTTTGGGGATAAAGTCCATTTTGTTGTGGAATCCAGTGCAGCCACCATTGCTTTGGTATTGCATCCTGACAGTATGGCCATGTTGGATGGTTCTCCTCAGAATCCCCTGAACAGAGGTGAAAGCTGGCCACGTGTGTCACTTTTGTCCTATGTTCTTATTGCAGCGATGACTCCTTGTTTGACGGGTGCTGGTTGCGAATGGAAAAGAAAAAGCATGTTTAGCGATATGTGGAATTGTATAAGTTCATTTACAGTACTTAACATACAAATCCATTTACATTTTGAAGTTTTTCTTGACACAAGTAAGTCACAAGAGGTAGTGAGGGAGTTGCAATCTGCATCTACACCACTAGATGTCAATAGATTTGTTAAACTGTCTTTTTTGGAACCTTTAAAAGAAAATCAACTGTGTCTACCAATTAAAGGAGGCTTAACGTGGAATCAAACATTTTGATTTTGTCATGTGACCACATGTCGACAGTTTCCACAGCAGATATTGTCTTTCCAACTTTAACAGAAAATAATCTGTCGGGCTTTTCCTTAACATACTAAATATAGTTGTTAGTCATTAATGGGTTCTTGGTAGGTAGTGTAGACTTACAGTGTATGCATCATTATAACTGATAATTGAAGTGGCACATTTTTATCAAACGATCTGCAGAAACTTATGGAAGTGCAATGTATTTACAGAAGAAAAGATAATGTGAGACAATACCTCATAATTATGACTTCTGTGTCTCATAAATATGATTTATCTCAAAGTTACAAGATCTTTATGACATAATCTTTGTTTATTGTCTTTTATTGTGAAGCAATAGCCGTTTATTAGGTTAATGCTTCTCAGTGAAAGAGGTTCCTGACCCTTGAGCCGTTGACTGACGGGCCTCGGAATATTTGCTGCTGAGAGAGAACGATATGATTTGGCAAGAAAAGTTGAATTTCATAATTTTAAAAAGCCTATTTTATAGTAATTTTGTGGTGATAAACTTGAATTTGGCACAGTCTTTGCTACATTTTTCATCATCATTTCCTCTCAATGTCCCAACAACGATATACTGATTTCTAACTAGAGTGGGTCAGAAAACGAAGAAACCAGTCTGTCATCAGAGATAAGGGACGTTACTTGAGTGTTGCTGAGAGATCTGTCTATTTATACTCTAATTTTGTAAGTAAGCAGAATGAAACACAAACCAAACTATGTTAAGTTTCATTTTTTGTTTAGTTTTGATGGTCGCCCAAGTTTTCTCTGGTGCTCTCTCTTTCTCTCTCTGCCATTTTGTAACTTGGTATTAAGGCTTATTGGTATACAGATGTAAAAAGCCGCAGAAAATAGAAACCTAAAGTACCTCATAACTGTACTTAAGTACAATGTGACAATGTTACATTTCTTGTCTTTAAGGGATGCAATGCACTTCCATAGCAATTAGGCTGAGAGAAGACAGTGAAGCAGTTCATCAGCATGACTCATCCTGTGTATACCGTGAATGCTGTAATTGCTCCCACAGAGATGGTAAATGGGTAAAGCTGTGCTGGCAACTTTGCATGCCAACTCAAACTGCAACGCCTTAGTTAATTTGGCTCGCTGTATCAGACTGGCAAAATAGAAATTAAGAGCACAATAAAGTTTTTTTTATATTTTGTTACTGCTTTTATGATGTTTGTGAATCAAAAATTACTTCCTACTTCCTTGTATGTTGTATTTATTGGGACTTGATGTGTTGTTGTATCCTCTACTCAAGAAAAGCCACCCTTCGGCATAATCCACGGTGCTGTTTTCTGTCAGTTTCCTGTTCACTGACAATAACTAATTACGGATTATAACTGTGAACAAGACAAGTACCTGGTTTTCCACAAGCCTTCACACACTGCTCGTGCGTGTCAAAGCGATTCTGGTTTCCACCGCAGCCTCCATACCAGAAGCGTGTGCAGCTCTTACTCGGGGCATCGTAGTGCCACTTGAGGACAAATTTGGCACAAGTACCTTCCTCCTTGGGAAGCTGGCAGATGTCTACGGCTGTAGAGGCCGCTGTGATGGATGTGATAAAGAGTGACAATCAGGAAAGTGAATGCCTGCAACTAAAATAGCACATATCTATGGCAAGGCCTGCTTTAACTAATTGTAAATGCACTAAATTAGACTTTAAATGTGAACAACAATGAGTCAGAAGTAAATAAAGCATTACTATTGTACACAATGAGTAGTAATAAGTGGGATAATGCTTATAAATGCTTCAAGGAGAGAACAAAAGCACTTCCATCACGGCAGAGTTTTATTCTTCCACAATCATGAGATATGGCGCATTTGGTTTAGAGTACACTTTGTATTACTGTAAGTATCTTGTGCCAATTTACTCTACAGGGACAAGGTACTGACAAATTGAACTTGCTCTGTATGAGGCCTGCTGCCAAAAAAAACAATGAACCAGTGAACAAGGCTTTCCATTCATTTTCTCTGTGGTTATGACTTGGCTCGCTCCCGTGACAAAAGCATAACCTTCTTGTTTTCCGTGCTTGGCCCTTTACTTGTTCCGTCAGTCATTTAGATCATCTGAGGGCCAGTGGAGAGGGTGGGTGGGTTTACAGTTGAACACAAAGGACTTGCTGTTTTGCAAAGGGAGCATGTTTATGGAAATGGTAATTATATAACAGTAATATGACCAGCAAGGCTGGTGACTTGATGTACAGATATATGCCCAACATTAGGGGTGGTCTGAAAACGTTGAGGACGTGGATGTGCTTGTTGAAAACTAGACAAGGAAGGAAGTGCTTTTTCTTTCCTACTGGTTGGCATTTGCATTGCATACACATACACGCACATCAAAGTCAGTTATGTCTTAAAAACAGGGAGCTGGAAAGAAAGGAACAGTAACATAATACTGTAGGTTTATAGAAAACTATTCATGCTATTTAGTGACTGCATATCAGATCTCACCAGGAGCCGGGAGGATCTCCACCTGTTCAATCTTCTGCACTTCTGGCTGAGGCTCTGGCACTGTGGAAATAATGACCACAGACAGTTACTCAGATGCATTCCTCATTATCAGTCGCAAATTGGCAGGTCGCTTTTATTTTCCTACTTTAACTCCCCAGCACACTCATCACTCCTCTGTATGAAGATGCAATGCACATTTTACCTCACGTGATCAGTGGCAGTTCAGAAGTTATATCGGGAGTAAGATTCCTTTAGCTTCTAGGAGTTGTGTGTATTTAATTGACTGTTTGCTAAGCCCCACCTCCCTAATTACTGTTCCTACCTCTGTCAAGCTTTCCATTCTCACACAGCATGCAGCTTACAATGATAACGGTGGCAGATTTTCTATTGACAATTCTTCAGTCTTCCCACATAAGTGAATAAAACAACAATAAAAAAGTGAATTCTGTCCGCTGAGATGCCAGCTGTGGCCATTTGATTTTATCAGAGGTGTTGCTAACCAGCAGACGCTAATGCTAAAAGCTAAAGGTTTGTGAGTTGATTGAAAACTCTTTTAAAACAAAAGCATATAAAAGAGACATGGTACATGTATGACACCATGTTAAAAGACTGAGGCTACATGTTGCACAAGTCAGCATCCTCCTGATCCAAGTAGAAGACGTGAAAATGAAGGAGCAGCATTCTTTGTGTATTGCAGGGTGAAGTTAGTTAGTCCTATAGTGCAGGGATAAACACGTGACTGAATTGTTGACATAACCCTTGGATGGATTAAAAGCTTACAATGGAACCTGGACATGCAAGAGACTACGCAGACCGTGCTTGCATTTATCTTGAGATCACTGATTAATTTATCTCGTTATCTCACTGTCGGGGCTGATTCATAACTGGAATGAAGAGAGTTGTTCACAGAATGAGAGATATGGGAGTTGATTTAAGATATTATTTTCTTGGCAATGTGATGCAGTGCTGACAAAATATATCAGCAGAGGATTTGGGTCGTTTGGGTCAATATAAAAATGGATAGTAGCTGGCATTCCTCCATGCATTGTCCATTATGTTACAATGCTACATCTACCATCTGTGCATGCTGGTATGTCACTCCTGATCTCTGAAGAACATTATGAGAGACAGGAGGAAACAACCTTTTGTTTTCTCATGATGATGGGTTGATTATCGTTATCTCCAGAATTTATTTTTCAAGCCAGCTGTTCTCAGCTTCTGTAGTTCGATTTATGCCTTAAGATTTGTATTTTCTTAATTTTACAACCTGGCTCAAGGCTGGACAAAGAAGGGGAGAACACACACGAGTTGTAACTAAAAATAAGTTTTTTAACATAACTAAAAGAGAAATGAAGCTTAAAAACTAAATTCTACCAAACCAAACAAGGTGGAAGCCAAGGGAGCACAAGAGACTGGCTAATTGCCTCCAGTCTATATAGTCTTGCCACCAGACCAGGTGAACTTAATCTTGCTGATTAACCGACTCCACCCACCAGGCTCTTGGAGGGAGAGACCTGCTCAGAGGGTCATCACAAAGAGTATGCCGGGCATAGTTACAGTTTTTGGACTATGATTGGGGGGCTTTAGCGGACAGTCATCTGTAGGTTTTGTAACCAGAGTTGAAGCTCATTATATGTTGAATTATATTATACCATCACACCAGAGGGCAGCCCATTCCCTCACAGGGCCTGGCACTGACGACACTTACCTGACCTCATGCAGTTTTTCAAGCAGAGGGCCTCTGTCTCGAACCTATTTTCATTGCCTCCACAACCTCCATACCAGAACTGTGTACAGATCCCGTTCTTTCTGTCAAAGAACCACTTAGCCTGATAGTCTTTGCACGGGCTTCCAGGGTCATAGTCAAGTGAGCATGGGTCTGCAAATTCATTAACTAGAACATGCAAAAAAACAAAACAAAAAAAAACAGCAGTGATGGAGAACAGAGAGAGAGGATGAGTTTGCGTTAGGAATAAATGCACAACTATATGAGGCAGACAGCAGTTATATTATGCTGTTAAAAAGTTGCTGCTAGTGGATAAATTCATATTAGAAGCTTGGGGGTGTCCAAAAGGGGCTTATAGGGTGAAATGAGTCTTAGTGCTGATATGGTTCATTCTTATAGTGCATGCTACAGAGGGTTCTTGCATTATTAAGGGTTTGGACATTTGAAAACTAAAGTCAGTAGAAAGAAACAGGTTTATAAATCTGTTGGTGAATTGAAAAGTTAGTTTGTTATAACTACAGTTAGTTCATTTAGTCATCTAAGATTTGCAAGGCTGTGTGGTCCGTGTTATCTGCATGTAACCAATCCCAGAAACAGGTAGTTACGATAAAAAAAAAGGTGCTAATAAAAAAAACGTGTTGCTCACACTGGGGTATCTGAGTTACAGCACTCACTGACTTTTTTTAAATGAAGACAGCATTGCTATCACTGAATGATATGAAGCTGGCAGCCTCAAAGAGTCTCCTGAATTTACAGCCAGTATAGATGTTCTCATGTCTCAGTTATGCCTCAGTGTCTTCGTTAAGAAGCAGCAGCTGTAAGGCTTCACTCCTAAAACTATGTGCATTGTAAATCTTCTCCAATCCCACTAACATGATACATTTTTCTCCAAAGTGGCACAGATATTGCAACCTCAACTCTTTTGTTTGTCACAACACATTATGGAAAAGATTAAATCTATAAACTCCTCAAGTTTGAGCAGTAGATTTCGCAAGTTCTCCTGAATGACCCACAGTATATTTTGGCAATAAACAATTGAGTTGATTAATAGCACACTTGTGTAGTAGTTTAAATATTGCTGCATTACAGCATAGCATGTTATGTTGAGTTGAACCCTCAGGTTTTATTTATATGACTAACATTTATGCCTAGGAAACACAGCCAAACATAACTCCACAGGGACCGTTAGCTTTAATGCACCAGGCCACTATAGACAGCACACTGTTGAACCCTTTTTGGTTCCATTGCAGTGTATTGTTGTTCTAATATGCGGTTGATGAGGCCAGCAGAATTTATTTCCTATTTCCCGGCTGAGCTCAAAGTCATATTTACACTCTTCGGGTATCACTTCAAGCTTCCACAAAGCACAGGGTACCTTGCACTGCATCAAATTCATAAAGCGATACAGACATGTACAAATCACATGATTCTACAAAGTTTCCTCAATATATATGTCTAAAGAAGCATCTTTTCTGCTAAATAACAAGTTATGCAGGTTAAAAAGTACAGAATACAGGTCAAAGTAGAAAAAAAAACATGATGTGCCATCACTTACCAGTTTCTGGTTTGTCCAATGGTGCGGTGTTTACAGTACTGGTGACTTGGCTGGCTGGCTTATGCTGTGGCTTAAGCTCTGCTGCTTCTGTCAAAGTGAAACCAGCGGTCATGGAGCAGCTACAATAATATGAAGTCTGTGATTCATTCAAGACAACTGCCTGAGTGTTTAATGTCTAGTTTTAGTTTTAGTTTAGCTTTAGTTTACTTGATTGTACAAATACCAGCCCCCACAAAGAGATGCAAAGTCCCAAAACCTAGAAATATTATTACTTGGTGGTACTGATCAAGTTACTGTCAACCAACATATTTAGTATGTTGCTTTCTTTAGTGTTAAGGGGCAGGGAAAATATTGTTTATTCTTGTGAGATATAAAGGAAGCTTGCAACATATCCGTGTGGATGTATTTATGGACTCACTGGTGGTCATGATTCCTTTGCGGGTGGAGACAATTTGACCCTCTGCAGTGTGGGCAGTGACAACAGCATGATATGTTTGAGAACTCTCTAAGTTGTCCACGGAAAGCTCTGTTCCCGACACGTTGGTCTTCAGCACCAGGGCGTGGTCGTGCAGCCGTGTCACCACTACCTCAAAATAGACAAAGAGCTTGGGGTTTGAGGTGCTCCAACGGAGTTTCAAGCTGCTGGAGGTGACGTTGTAGACGTGTAGCTCGTCACCTGCATCTGAGGGGGGAAGATAAAGTTGGGTGAATGCAGGAGAATGCACAATGAAATCACATGTACACAGTTAGCAGAAGGCCAGTAGCTGTTGTGGATCAACGTCAGTGTGAAAATGTTACTTTTCATGTCCAGTTATAATATTCAAGGTAATTTTTTCCTATTGTGAAGTGTGTTTCAACGAGTCTGAGAGAAGTGTGAACAATGGTGCTGATTGTTGATTTACTTGCAGGCGGTGTTAGCGGTTAGCCATACATGACTCACAGTGAAGAAAACATAATCAGCAGTCCAAATCAAACAGTACTTATTAAACTAACTTTGCCCACTGAAAGCTCTTTTTAGTACATCCAATCTTACCTTTGTGCTTTCTTTGTTGAACTGCTTGGTGATTTTCATGATGTTTCTGATGTTTCCTATAAATGGACCAATAAAGAATAAATTAAACTATCAGTATTTCCAAGATATTAACAGCACCCCAAAATATGACAATACTTACTCCTGTTGCTGTGGTGACGTGAAGGGGTTTTTAAGGGGCTGGTCACTTTGGAACCACTTGCAGTTTTTGGAGACTTCAGGGGACATGTAGAAAGCATTTTCAACTGAAAAGAACACAGCAAGTCAGCATTTCGATTAACTGATTAAATTAATGACATTAAGTAAATAAAAAAGTGTGTAAAAAGCAATAAAATTGATTGACAGATTGATATCTATCTTGAACTTACTGCTGATATACTTTGGCATCAGCTGGCCGAAGTTCTGGATGTGTTTGTCGTAAAAGTGCGAGATGCTGTCCAGCCGCTTGAAGAAGACATCTGACGGCTCACTTGCCATGCGTGACAAGACACGACTATCTCCAGCACTCAACTTCTCACCCACGCCCAGGATGACCAGGAAGTAGCCTTTGCACTTGACCTCAGTGGCAATACGCATCAGCTGCTTCTCGTCTTCTTCCACACTTCCCGTCACAAAGAGCATCAGCACTTTCTTGTCACGTTGTAGAGGCGCCTTCTCAAACACATGCTCCACTGTCGATTCAATAGCTGCCGCCAGTGCCCGACCGCCCTCCAACTGCGGTGTCTTCTCCAGCAGAAATTTGACAATATCCTGAACTGAGTTGTGCTCAGTCAAACCGATATCCACATGGATGGGAGAGCCAGTTTTGTTGTTGAGGAACTCGTAAGGTGCTTGCTGGATCACAGACACTCTTGCGTGGTGAACGGATGATGTTGGATTTGAAGACACATGTAGATGCTCCACTATCTGCGCTATGTAGCGTTTAATCTCTGTAAAGAATGTTGGGTAGGTAGACTCAGAGCTGTCCATGACGAAAGCCATGTCGATGTCCACGTCTATGGCGGGAGACCTCCTATCTCGGCTGGACGATGGGGGCACATAGTCACACATTTGGTCGGGAGCGCAGAAGTCTAAAAAAAGGAGAACATATGTAATTTCATTGCATTCATTGCTGCGTTGTTGTATTTGATGGATGTATTAGAATTTACCTTGAGCCAGTGTATTGTCATACATTGGTTTTTCGTACAATTATTATCACACAAGGTTAAACTCGTTTTTCTTATTTTTCAAGAAATAAAAATCTAGCAATGTACTCATGTTTATTATATAAATAGGATAGAATAATGAATAATACAAACAAATAATGTCAACCAAACCGAATTTACTCATAACAGGACATAGAACAACTATTTGATGTGTGAGGGATCAATAAAGTGAAAAATAAAAACTATAAGCTCTTACCTAAGCAGACATGGCAGTTCATAACCTTTTGGATGACTGAATTGTACTGGGCACTTCCAGGGTTGGGAAGGACAATAACCTGGGCCAGTACTGTGTTGTTGGCCTGGTGTACAAAGAGAAGCAATACATGTTGAAAATACAATGTACACTGTATGTTTTTCCTTTGAAGACAGACTGTAAATATGCCTTACAAAACCTATGTACTACTTCCCTTTTGAAATACCTGCGTTGTTTTTGATTTGTTTTACCTGCAGTGCTCTGCTGAGTGCTCTGTCCTCACGGCTGACCAAGAACAAAGTAGCGATTCCAGCATCATGGAGGCGAAGGGCTGCATTGGTAAGTCCTCGTGCCTGACCGACTGCTCCACCGACGAAGAAGATGGCCACCTTCCTCATGAGGAAACCACTGCGCACTCTCTTGAAGGTGTTCTGGGCCACAAAGCTCATGGCAGACTCCAAGTTGCGAGTCTTCTTGGTCTGCAGCGTCTGCAGTCCTTCAATGTGCTGCAACAGGGCACGTTTCTTCATTGCATCAGCGAATCGGATCTCCGTGGTCACGTCATCATTGTACAGCGCCAACGCAACACGAGCTCCTCTTGGACAGTTACTCTCAGAGATGGTGATATCTCTGACTAGGCGCAGGACTGTGTCACGCATGTTGTTGAAGGGTTGGCGGCCATTGGCCTCAGAGACATCCAGGGCGAAGGCCAGCTCAGTGGGGTAGAGCGGGCATTCCTGCTGACCTAATGGTGTACACATAGAGGATTTAGCTTTCTGTATAGTTGTGCATACAGTACATTCACAGTCATTCAAACATGTATCTAATTTATATTATATATATTTTTATTTTCTTTTATATCTTACCATAACAGCAAGCTGATGGAAAAAAAGACAAAAAGACAAAGTGTGGTGAGACATTAGTATAACACGTGAATATCTATACTCTTCATTGTCATCAAATTACATTGTTGATACTCATTGAATTATACTCACGACAGTTGTCCCTGATTTTCTTGACCAGGTCACATTGCTGAGGACAACAAGACATTTGGAGAAAACATTTTTAATAATCTGATCACAGGCACCAGAAATTAGTTTTTTTCTGTTCATTCAATACAATTTTAAATAGTTTGAAAAATGAGCACATACCACGACACCTGGTCCTCTCGGTCCTTTCTGACCCTATGGGAACCGCAACAACAGATGTGTTAACAGCTGGATGTGGCCAGCAATAAAAAAACACTTTATATTGTGTATTGCTTACATAACACAATTGTTTTTGTTAAATCATGTTAACTTAAAAGTATTACACTGTGCAGTATAAAATATGTGAATTTATGAGACAAGGAAACACAGATCACTCAAGTATGTAAACCATAGTCTGCTATGATGGCACCGTGTCATTTATATGAAATGTATACAGCTTATAAGCAAAAAGTAGAATTTTAACTTCCTTACATATGGCCCAGGATATCCAACCTCTCCCTTCTGTCCAGGTGTGCCAACATTCCCAGAGACACCCTAGAAAGAATTAACAGTAAAATTAATACAATTTACTTTTAAAGATATTCAACTGTCAATAGTTAAAAAACATAACTTGATTTAAAAGATTCCCTCTATTCAGAAATGCTTGTGCAGCTCATTTGCCACCAGACCAGACTGCATACAGTCTAGTCACCAAACACATGTTGAGTGATTTCCAGTCCAGTTGAGAGACTCTGCAAAGCAATACCATTTATTAATCTAATCTAACTGGGAGTCTGAAAACTTACTCTCTGCCCACGATTCCCGCGGGGTCCAGGTCCACCCTTAGTGCCGGGGTCACCAGCAGCTCCCTGAAATGGAAGAAAGTAAAGAGAATGGATGCCAATGATCATAATCAAAAGGAAGGCTCATTGACCAGACTGTACAATTTAACACTACAATTTGAAATCTCTGTTGTATTACCTTTGGTCCTGGGAATCCTGGGAAGCCCTCATCACCCTGTAGATTAAAATGCAGGCATACTTTAAGTGTTATTTGTCAATTATTGTCCCATTTAATGAGTGCATAACTGCATATGTTACACTGATAATATATCTATCCCTAAATGGGCTACAGCCATGGCATACTTTACAGAACTATTCATTATATTCTGTAACTCCCTCTTATAATTATTAAGACATTCCTTGTTATTGCTATATATACATATATATTACAAGAGGTAAAAATTAACTTACCTTTCTTCCTTTAGGCCCTGTGACACCAAAGCCATCTCTACCATCTTCACCCTATAAGAAAAAACAAGAATGGCTCATCAAATCTTCTTTATCAAGTGTTATTAACGTAGCTGCATGCACTCCTGGTACTAAAGGGGAAACAGGAGAAACACCCTCCTTATCCATGTCCCCTTTCTCCCAACAGTTATGCACTGTTGTTATACTAAGTAGTGTTATGGTACTTTTTCAATACAAAACTCAGCAACAATGCCAGTTCCCTGATCAATAAAACACCATTCATTGTCATATAAAAGACAGTAACATAAGTTTTTCTTTAAACCACACATGGCAGTGATGCAAAGAAAAGCTTTTTCAATGTGCAGCAGAAGTTATTTTGCCAGAGGTGTTCTATTTCACAAGGACAGTTATTAGGTATAAGTTCAAATGATCATCTTCTGTATTATAATGTGACTAAGATTGTAAGTCTTATATTTTGGATAGTGGAGACTTCTTATTTTGGTCATTTTTCACCAGTTTTACATTGCGGTACATGCGAAGAAGATGTGGATTCATTCTTACAGGCTCTCCCCGGGGACCAAGAGGTCCAATAACACCCTTCGGTCCTGGCTCTCCTGGCTCTCCCTACAAAGGCAGAAATACACAGAATGGGATAGAGGCAGAAATAGTTAAGGTTCATAGACAATGTCAAAGCTTTAAATTAAGTGTGAAATATTTCTTTAAACTGTCAAGTCAGTTTCTATAGATTTAATTACATTCATATGCAGTTTTTTTTTTGCAGTATATTTCAAGCAGAGCCTTGATGTTTTCTTATAGCGCTTTCATGTTTGTTCAAATAGACTACACATGTGTGTCCAGTAATGTGAGAGAGCTGGGCTTAGGCCAGTGTGTTTATAAATTAAACAAGCCTGTTATGGAAGAACATAATCCACACCAAATTATGTTCCAGTCAGTACCTTGCGACCAAGTCCTCCTCTTCTGCCATTTTCTCCAGGGGAACCTGGGCTACCTCCGGGACCCTAGAAACAAAACATTAGGACATTAGAAGAATTTCCTTTTCTCAAAATTAGGTATAATGTGTACATGATTTTTAGCTGTTTAAAGCCGTACGCTGTTGAAGTTGTAATGTGTGGTAGATGTCTGCTTGGTATTCTCTATCTGTATTCTACTATGTTTAAAACTGACACTGGTGCTCCCTAAATATATATGACTTGACTTGAATCAATATGCGTTTAATATGTTGCCGAAAGATTTTATTTAATAAAAATAACAGGTTCACTTACCCTGGGTCCAGGGTTCCCATCTTCTCCTCTCGGTCCTGGTGCACCAATCGGTCCAGGTTTACCCTTAAAAAAAAAGAGAGACAAACCAGACATCAATGATAAATGAAGTTTCTTGCATATTTGACAAAGACTTCCAACCAATGAGTAAATACTGAACAAACATTTCTAGATATAGAGATAATCCACGCACAGTCTAGTCAAATGAATTTGTCATGTTGCTAATGTAGCCAAAAAAAGAATTAACAGTAATGACATTCACTATGATACGTGTTGCCATTTGTAGCCTGAATAATCTGTAAAAAAAAAAAAATGAAAAGAAAGACAAACTTACTCTAGATCCTCCAATACCAGCCTCTCCCACAAGACCATCAGCTCCTGGTTTTCCGGGATTTCCCTATAATGACGTGAGCAGCATAATTACAATTTACAATTACTGCCAGGACAGATAAGAAATGTGTGTTAACACCAAAAAGGGACTTACAGCCTGTCCAGGTGGGCCTCTTCTGCCATCAGCTCCCTAATGAAGTGGGAGTAAGTCTTGATTAATAAAAAACAGTGGAAAGTAAGTATTTAGCAAAGATAATAAACTTAATAAAAAATTGTTTACCCTTCTTCCAAAGTCACCAGGGTCTCCCATCTTTCCATCTTCACCAGACACTCCCTATCATTGCAGAGCAGTCATCAAAGTTATCCAAACAAACCCATACAAACAGAGACAACCATGTAATGTTAAACTGCTAAAAGTATTGTATTGAAAATGCATTGGTAGGATTTTTTCTATAGCAATACAATACATGAAGAGGAAAAATTACCACTGGTCCAGCATCACCAGGGTCTCCTTTAGGTCCTGGTTGGTTGTTATCTTGTCCACTTGTACCCTATTAGACAGATTATTTTCATTTACATTCAAACACCCTTAAACACAATTTGCCCAGGAAACCAAGAACACATTCTTATTTTGACAAACTGCCTGGGGGAGCAATGGATGGCAAGGTGAGGGAGGATGCATACTTAACGATCGGACACAGCAATTTATACAACAGCCACTGTTGGGAGCCCTGTTCAAGGAAAGTTGAACAGTTGCCACTGAAGAATGGATTAATGTAATTTATGACAGTCTAAACTAGCCTTCTCTGACTGTCATTCTATTGTATACATGCATACAAACATGCATATGCATACAAGCAAATTTACAAATATTCAACAAGTAATGAATATGCTAATACTTTACAATCAGCCTAGATCAGTTCAGGTATCCATGCTTAACACAACATGTAAGTATGGATGGTTGAAAAAAGGGTTTCCATAATACTCACTGGGTCTCCTCTGATTCCAATTTCTCCGATGTCTCCTGCTTGTCCTTTGATACCTTTGGGACCCTGTAAGCAATAAATACGTTTAGTGAGCATTGAACAGCATTGGCAATAGAAGATTTTTCTTTGCTCAAGGAAGGGAAGAACAAACGTGATGCTAAAATTGCATCTAAACACTGACTCTTCTGCCAGGATTTCCACTGTCTCCTGGGGGTCCAGCCACTCCACTTTTTCCCTGAAAACAAAGAGCAGAGGCCAATTAAAGCTCCTAATCATGCATAAACCAGAGCAGATTCACGTCTTTGCCACATGAACACATTGATGGGACTCACTTGCCACACAGATTGACAGCCAGCAAGAGAAGAAGAGATTGCACATCATTCTGTATATAAAACAGATTGACTAAATGACAGATTCTAATAAAACACACACACTTACCTCTTCTCCATTGATTCCATCAAGCCCGATTTCTCCAAATTCACCCTGCAACATGGTAGCAGTTGGTTAGGTAATCAGTGTGTTAGCCTTTTTTCTTTTTACAGCTTTATCTAATGATGAAGACTTTTTTTTAAAGAAAGATTAACACTTACCTTTTCTCCTGAATAACCACGAGAACCCTGAATGAAAGAAAATAGTAATATAATATATATATTTATAACAATAAAAAATATGTTCAAGTTGAATGTTAAATTTAATATCAAAGCCTTTACCTTGACACCTCTCTGTCCAGGACATCCCTGGAAACCCTGAGTTCCATTCACACCAGGATGACCTCTCTCTCCCTGTCATCACAAAATAAACACAATAAAACAACAAAATACAGTAGGGTTGCAATAAGAAGGAACATGAAGTGTGGAAAACAGTGAACATTGGACAACATTAATAGTTGTCAATGTACTTCTTGAGAAAACAAAGCATGGTTAAACAACAGGTTTAGATCAGGGCACTTAACAGCAGGTCTGATATTCAGCTCATGGAAACTCAGCAAGGCATTAAAACTTACAGGTCCACCTTCATCTCCAGGATGTCCTTGGCTTCCTGGTAATCCTGGACCTCCCTAAAAAAACAAAACAACAAAGTATTAGCTTCTGATAAACAATTATTTTCTGGTATTATTAAAGGAAGAGTATTTGTATATTTTCAAGTACTTATTTTTGGATACCTTAGACCCTGAAAGTCCAACTGCTCCTCGGTCTCCTCTGGTGCCGATACATTTGCATGGCACTCCACAGCAGTCCCTTTCTGCGATATTGTCCTACACAGCAAAATAAAACAAATATTAAGTAATTCTAGGGGAAGAAATAAAGCTCACAATAGTCGTCTTCTTCTTCTTCTTCTTCTTCTGACTGATTAGTACTCACCAGTTCTTCCATAAGTTCATAGTCCAAGTCCATGATATTGACTCGTAAGGGTCTGGTGTACCTAAAGCCGCGGCCAAATTCCAGTAGCAAAGCCTCCTCAAATTTGGGCACTCGCTCCAACCCGACCAGGATGAAACTGTTCACTCCTGTTTTGTACATACAAAAGTTTCAGGAACACATTTATCATCAAAAACGACTTCTGAATATGATATTGCTATATTTCACACAGGTTTAAGTATAGATCGTCTTCAAGGGCTGTTTACTGTATCATCTTTTTACCTGAAAGCCGTAGTTCCTCAACTCGCCTTTTCATTTCAGCATATGGGGCATCAAGGCCATCAGTCAGATGAATGACAACCTGCAGGGGAAAAATACAATTCAATTTGACACTTTCTTACATTTCCCATGAGTATTTCTATTGGTAAGTTTAAAATAGGGATGTTCCGACGCAGTTTTTTGGCATTGATCTTGATGTGATTCCTTTAATATTGTGTATCTGCCAATACTGGGTCAAGTTCAATACTTGTTGGTTAAATGTTGATTAAAATATGTATCCGACATATTTATATAATAGCTGTAGATCTGTAAAAAAAAAATTTTCCTGAGCTATTTGATCCAAATACTGAAAGTCCTGTTTCAGCCAATGCAGATCCTTTAAAATATGCCTTTATTGGCCCCCATACTGGGGACTGGGTCGGGATATCTCTAGTTTAAACTGTTTCAGTAACCAACCTTGACAACATTGTCCTGTCTGGTTTTGAACCTATTGGTGTAAGCTGAAATGGTCTTGCCATTGAGGACATATGGGCCACGAGTCCGCAAGCCTCTGAAGACTTCAAAGAGTTCATCAGCATTGTTTGTGAAGTCCAGTTGGACAGGCTCAGAGGCAGAGTCCATGGCCAGCATGCCCACTTGCACAGAAGGAATCTGTCCAGATGAACAACTGATAGCTGCCATTTTGGAAATTCTCTGCAGAATGGCACCCATCTTACTCTGGAGATTGGTCTGAGCACTGAAGATGTTCTGAGCAGAAACATCAAAGCCCACCAACACCTCTATCTCACAGGCTGTAAAACAGAGCATGGTTATATTTTAGGCATTTTTGTGAACCACATAAAACATCTGGAAACTGAAACATTGAATTATAAGCTGCAAATCAAATGTGAAACAACTCAAGTCCATTTGTAAGAAAAAAAAACTATCACTTACTTTTAGAAGTTTCTGGAGCACCAACACACAGCTTGCCCTTCACTTCATCATCCATAGTCTCCAGGATTTGCTCATTGAGCTCTGAAAGTTCCTGAATGGTTCTTGCTCGAGCCACTGTGGTGGACTCGCTTGCTAGGTTTTCTAACTCATCCTCAGTGTCGCCCACTCCTACAGCAAAAATTCTCACACCCTTTTTCTTCAGACCAAGGGCTGCTGTTTTGCTGTCATCAGCTGAGCTTCCTCCGGTGATAACCATTAGGATCTGAGGAGTGCCCTCATCCACCCTACTGCCTTTCTCTTTTGTAAAGTAAACGTCTTGAATGTGACGAATGGCTGCACCAGTGTTGATTTTATTTCCACCTTTGTACTCTGCTTGACCGATAGCATCTATAATGGCTTGCCTGTCCTTGTATGTGTTGAGGTAGAAGACATCCGTCACATCTGCGGCGTAATGTGCCAGACCAATCCGCAGGTTGTCTCTCTCAGTGTAGAACAGATCAATTAGGTTGGTGATAAACATCATCACTTCATTGAAGTTGTCCCTGCCCAAGTTAATGGAGCCATCCACTAAAAACACTATGTCAGCCTTTTTGGGTGGAGGCAGGTCTGAATGTATGACAAGGAAGGTGAGATATTGAAGAGGGCAGGGTAAAGAAAGAGGAGAACAAGAGAAGAAATGGAGAAAAAGCGATTCATGATTTTAGCATTCCAAGGCCATATAATTAGTTTAAGATAAAACATGCTATCTTAGTATTATTGGTTTGTGTAAATTTCTGCATAACCTACCAGAACCACCGTTGAAAGAGTCAATATTTGTGTCAATGACTGGGATGTTCCCTTTCAACCTGGTAATAAACCTGTCCTTGATTGCTGGCAGGCCAGGGAATGTAGGAACCTGAAGGACATCCTCTGAGGTGGTGGCAATTTGGGTTAGCTGCTTTGTGTTAGTACCACCAGCTCCAACACCAATGCAGTTGACCCTGGAATCCTTAAGCTGAGGTCCATAAATGGAAACATCTTGGGAGGAACGTCCACCTGTGAGAACTACAAGATGCTGTGAGGCCTCAGCCAGACGAACCCCGGAGGAGGGTTTTAACTCATTCTCCATAACATACTTAATGGCGTCAGCCAGATCTGATGACCTGCCACCCATCTGACGAAGTCGTTTGATAGCAGAGACAACAGCTTGCTTGTTGTTGTGTGAGTTGAGTGAGAACTCTGTTTTTACTCTGTCTGCATACTGGACGACAGCCACACGCACTTGATCAGGCTGCACATCAAGTTGTTGCACAATATTGAGGATGAAGTCACGGATATGAGCAATTCCAGCAGCACCTGTGTTGTCTGAGCCATCAATGAGGAAGAGTATGTCCTTTTTCCCAAGATCTAGGATTTCTGCAAAATAAACACAAGACAGGGAAAGGGAGACATTTATTCGTTTATTCTGAAGTATATTAGAAAAAGACTGATGCATTTATTTTATTTCATTTTTTTTCATTTCTACCACTATAACAGAACTCCATAACAGAATCAAGCTCCAGGGCTTTGTAGTCGTTGACAGGAACTTTACCCCTACACAACCAGTGCACTATGATGCATTTTATTCAGTTATATGGGTAATGAAAAACTATTCTAAAAAGCAACCAGTTAATACTTTGAACACTTAAACCTTGAATACTAAGAACAGGATTTCTTACCTCTGAAGACTGTGGGAGGAACATAATTGGTGATATCAGTGGTAGATATTGTTTTGACTGAATTAATCAGCTGTGTTTCCACTCTTGGAAGCTGCTGGAAACTATCAACTGTGTATACAAGTTCGGGCCTCAGGGAAATCTGTCTCAGTTCATCAGGATCTGCATTCCTTGAACCAATGGCAAGAGGTGCAACCTGGTTTCTCTTAAGTTGGTCAGCTGCAGTGGACACATCATCTGTAGACTTGCCACCTGTAACTAGAATGAGGAACTGAGGCACACCATCCTCAATGCGGCTTCCTGCTGACCTCTGGTAAATGTTTCTGGAGACCCACTCAAGAGCACGGCCTGTGTTTAGACGGTTACCACCTATGCTTCGAAGTTTTGTCACAGCTTGGCGTACCTCTTCTTTGGTGGAGAAATTATTCAAAAGAAATTCTAACTTTGGGTCATCACTGTACTGCACCACTGAAACTCGGACCTTGTCCAATCCTACATCCAGCTTGTCCACGACTCTTTTTATCATTTCACGGATGGAGGGGAACTCGCTACGCACCGCTGTCGTGCCATCAATTAGAAATACGACATCCCTCTTGTCGCCTCCCACTGGTGCTGGTGTGGTTTCTGCTCAGCAAGAATGAAAGCACAGTAACATTGTATGATTACAAACTGCAGAGTTCCTAACAAATATAGAGGACATACAGTATGACTGGGAGGGGCAATTATCATGTATTAAGTCAAATGTGTGAAAATGTGGTTAAGCTGTAAATAACTTTTTAGACTTTGATAGAGTAAAATTACCTTCAGTGGTTGGGAATACTGGACGCATCCTGGCGATGTCATCATCTGACATCTCAGTGAGAGTGTTGATTAGGTTTTCTTGGACTGTGTACAGGCCAGGGAGGTCATCTACAGTGAAGGCAAAGTTAGGCACGTATGACACCACCTGGAGCTCCCTACGGTTAACATCCCTGGTCCCAATGCTGAAGGGAAGAACTCTAGATTGTTTAAGGGAAGTGGCTGCTCGACTGATGTCATCTGTTGAAGACCCACTGGAGACGACAATTAAAAACTGTGGTACACCCTCTTCCTTTCTGCTACCACGTGCTGCTGTCAGAATATCCTGACTGACAAACTGCAAGGCCTGACCCAGGTTACGTTGTCTTCCTCTTCGTTGCCTCATTCCCCTGACACCATTCAAAACACCTTCTTTGGTTGTATGTGTGTTCAGATACATGTCAGCCTGAGCATAGTCGCCATACTGGACCACACCAATCCGGATCTTATTCTCGCCCACATTAAGACTATCCACAACCCTGCGGATAAACTCCTGGATGATAGGAAATTCCCGTCCAACACCATCAGATCCATCAACAAGGAAAATGACATCCTTCCGGGGGCCCTGCGACTCAGCTGAAAGAGAAAGAGAAAATACAATATTATGTTCTGCTACAGAAATGATCAAACACAGAACCAATACTCAAAGGAAAATTACAGCAGCAATTATAACTGATGCATAACAGCCTTTTAACAGACTGTTGGACATCTTCTTGTCTTGATTTGTGGTAACAGGGTTTCTTGAACTGTAGTGAACAGTGTCTTCTTGCATCATAAAATCTGAATGACAATAAAAATCAAAATTGTTGAGAAAAAATTAGCGGATGGATATCAACAGGAGCTTAGAGAATTCTGCCTATATCTCACAACTTTTTTTTTTCAAGTTTTTCATTACCTTAGATCCACATCTTTCTTTGGTCCCAAAGTTTCAAGGAATATTTTGTCAAATATGGAGATTAACCCAACAACCCTATTTTCATCATCTTTCAGACAACTTTCTCACATAGTGGAGCATCCACAGCACTGACTCTTTGGCTGTGGTATAATTCCTACCATATAAACCACTTCAAAAATTCTTTTTTTATTAAAATATAAAAATAAAATATAAAATTCTTCACTTTATTTCTTAATTTAATTTTATGTGTATACTAATTTCTATGCTGTTGCATATTTGTCATTTATTAGATAAAATAAAATATAGTGAAGGCTGATATTATCCTTCAATCAGACAGTGTGCCTGTGAGTTTAGTTTTCCAACAACGCAGCATATGTATGCAAGCTCTTTTGCAGCCAACTTTCATGTCTTGAGTGTCAAAGCTGAATTCACAACGTCAATTGTCAAGCCAACCAGACTGCACAAATGAGAAGGGATAGTTTTTTTCCCAAATTACACTTTTTAAACCATTAGCAGAAAACAACACAAATCCAATTTAATTTAAAACACTACAATAAATCATATCCTATTTATTACCAGACTTTTGAGTTGGCTAATATGTACAATGATTAAGGCAGGAAGCCAATTATTTCTTTTTTTCTTGTATTAACTGTAGCATGTGGTTTAAATATCATGTATGTCTTAAAAATGTATGTTAGCTTTTTTTTTTGCTGATTACATATAAACACAGTATGCATCATTCCTTGGGCTACCAACTTAATGATGATAATATTCAGCTGTCTGTGCCTATTGTGAATACAACTAAAGTTGTTTATGGGGCTCTCCGTCCATGATAAAACCAATATCCTGTAATTTGGTGCATATTTCAAAAATGAAATAAGCCAAAGGAAATGAAAAGATGAATGAACATCATTCCAAAGAACTTCTTGAATGTAAGAAGACAGACTCTTGACAATGTTTGAAATAGAAATAATGAGTGCTCTCTTCCACAGACGCAACATTATTTTACAAAGACATAGTGATAAAAGTTGTGGATGTGGATCGAAATGAAAAATAATAAAAAGAAGAAACCTGAATAGAATAAAAAAACGTTAAGAATATGGATGAGATGAAAAAGAGAATTATTTTTCTGGCATAGGAAAGACTGCGGGTATGAATTTGTGAGATGAACGTTGCAACTTGTTTTGCCAAGACTCAGAATCAATAGCATCCTCAGACTCAAGTATGTCCCTGTTGTTTGAAGAGTGCTTCTCTTCGTCTTGGCCAAACTGAGAGAATATTTTCTATGCCAAAATAATGGCAGTTAAAAGATTACAATACATGAACACTTAATAATTGCAACATATTAAAAACTACAAAAAAGAAGGTTCATTAGGGTGAAGTTGTGTTCAGTGGTGGGAGCATAACAATGCACTTCAAGGTGAAAACTTTTACGAATGAAGTTGGATGGAATGCAATCATAGACAAAATTACAATTAGACAAAGGGAACCAGGCATTGTTCAAAAGAACTGTTACAAAACAGAGAAGTAATTGACTGGTCTTACACCCACTAACAAAGGGGGAGGTGAGGTTCAACTTGTGGCAGCTTAATATTTGAGTGTTTAGATCAAAATAATCAAAGCAAAGGGAAATGCTGAATAGTAGTGGGATGCATTGCAGCACTTCTCGTATAGGAGGTGTATTTAAAAAACATGAATTTAACAACGCTGCGATGTCTGTATGAAAGCAAACAGTTCAATCAGATCCATCCAAAAGGAACACAACATCCTTTCCTGGTGAATAGGGAACATAAAATGTTCAAAATATCAAGAAAGAGGCTGTGCTTGTTAACATACCAGGGACTGTTGGTGATTCTGGGGAGGCGTCAATAACCACAGTCTCCACAGAGGACTGAAGTTGCTGTTGGACACTGGGAAGGTCGGTGAATTCAGACACAGAGAGAGCATAACTGGGATCGTTTGATATCTCCTGCAGTTGTCTGCTATCAGCACTCCTGGTTCCAATTGCAAAGATCAAGACACCCAGCTGTTTGAGAGCAGAGGCTGGTGCATCAACACTGTCAAAAGACCTTCCACTACTTAGCAATATTAGGACCTGTGGAACTCCTTCCTGACGCCTGCTTCCGGCAGAGGCCGTGAAGACATTATCCCCCAGGTACTGGAGGGCTGCTCCAGTGTTGAGGGGCCTTCCCCCTTTGTGCCTCAAACCTCTGACAGTGTCGAGGATCTCGGCTTTTGTGGTGTACGTGTTCAGGTAGAACTGGACAGCTGGATCTCTGCTGTACTGAACCACTGAGACCTGGTCTTTGTTGTCATCCACACTTAGTGTCTCTACTACTCTTTGGACAAAGTCTCGCATAGCTGGGAATCCACTTCTAGTACTATCAGATCCATCCAACAAAAACACAACATCCTTTCCTGGAGCCTTTCTCTCCACTAGGGAACATAGAAATTCAGACATATTTAGGTTCATGTGTTGAAAACGTTTCCGATGTGAAAGTCATATGATGAAAGCTAACCTCCATGTTTACACCTTACTTAACAAATTGCAGGCAAACTTCTTTTGTCAAAGTGGCACCAGCTGACCTCAACTTAGTAAAATACGCTTTAATACAGTTCATGTTGCATCCTACCATGCTTTTTGAAGGTAAAAATCAGTAACTTTCTTACCAGGTACTATTGGTGTCACAGATGGGGCCCTCACTTGCACTCTGCTCATTACAGAGGAGAGCTGTTCTTGGACACTGGGGAGGTCAGTGAACTCAGTTACCGATAGAGCGTAACTAGGGTCATATGATATCTTCTGCAGTTCACTCTTGTCAGAGCCCCTTGTTCCAATGCCAATCACAACGACGCCCTGCTGTTTGAGAGCAGAGGCTGGGGTATCTACATTGTCAAAAGACCTTCCGCCATTTAGCAGGATCAACATCTGTGGAACACCTTGCAGGCGTCTACTCCCGGAGGAGTTTGTAAAGACGTTGTCCCTGACGTATTGGAGGGCTGCCCCGGTATTGAGGGGTCTGCCTCCTCTGTGTTTCAGCCCTCTGACCGAATCCAAAACATCCTCTCTTGTGGTGTACGTGTTCAGATAGAAATTGACCTCTGCATCTCTGCTGTACTGGACCGCAGAGACACGGTCTTTGTTTTGTCCCACATTGAGTTTCTCCACAACTCTCTCAACAAACTCACGCATGGCGGGGAAGCCATACCTTGTGGAATCAGAACCATCCAGAAGGAACACGATATCTTTTTTGGCAGTGTCAACTGAGAAAAGACAGGAAGACAAAAAAAATAAACACCTTTTCAAAGACTGCGCTACTGGACTAGTCATCAAGTGGTGGACGATTTATTTCTGTTTTTCTTTGTGAAAGAACCTAGCACTGACTTCTTTAATTGTAAAGAGTAGCTATGCAGACCACCAACTATCTTTAAATACTCATGTGGAGCTAAACACGTATCAAACTTAATTCTTTTCTTTTCTCTCAATCTAGGTTAAACAGGTCAGGTAGCCTTTCAGGCCAGCAAGAGGCTGTGCTTGTTAACATACCAGTGACTGTTGGTGATTCTGGGGAGGCGTCAATAACCACAGCCTCCACGGAGGACTGAAGTTGCTGTTGGACACTGGGAAGGTCGGTGAATTCAGACACAGAGAGAGCATAACTGGGATCGTTTGATATCTCCTGCAGTTGTCTGCTATCAGCACTCCTGGTTCCAATTGCAAAGATCAAGACACCCAGCTGTTTGAGAGCAGAGGCTGGTGCATCAACACTGTCAAAAGACCTTCCACCACTTAGCAATATTAAGACCTGTGGAACTCCTTCCGGGCGCCTGCTTCCGGCAGAGGCCGTGAAGACATTATCCCCCAGGTACTGGAGGGCTGCTCCAGTGTTGAGGGGCCTTCCGCCTTTGTGCCTCAAACCTCTGACAGTGTCGAGGATCTCGGCTTTTGTGGTGTACGTGTTCAGATAAAACTGGACAGCTGGATCTCTGCTGTACTGAACCACTGAGACACGGTCTTTGTTGTCATCCACACTGAGTGTCTCTACTACTCTTTGGACAAAGTCTCGCATAGCTGGGAATCCACTTCTAGTACTATCAGATCCATCCAACAAGAACACAACATCCTTTCCTTGTGCCTTTCTCTCCACTAGGGAACATAGAAATTCAGACATATTTAGGTTCATGTGTTGAAAACGTTTCCGATGTGAAAGTCATATGACGAAAGCTAACCTCCATGTTTACACCTTACTTAACAAATTGCAGGCAAACCTGTTTTGTCAAAGTGGCACCGGCTGACCTCAACTTAGTAAAATACGCTTTAATGCAGTTCATGTTGCATCCTACCATGCTTTTGGAAGGTAAAAATCAGTCACTTTCTTACCAGGTACTATTGGTGTCACAGATGGGGCCCTCACTGGCACTGTGCTCATTACAGAGGAGAGCTGTTCTTGGACACTGGGGAGGTCAGTGAACTCAGTTACCGATAGAGCGTAACTAGGGTCATATGATATGTTCTGCAGTTCACTCTTGTCAGAGCCCCTTGTTCCAATGCCAATCACAACGACGCCCTGCTGTTTGAGAGCAGAGGCTGGGGTATCTACATTGTCAAAAGACCTTCCGCCATTTAGCAGGATCAACATCTGTGGAACACCTTGCAGGCGTCTACTCCCGGAGGAGTTTGTAAAGACGTTGTCCCTGACGTATTGGAGGGCTGCCCCGGTGTTGAGGGGGTCTGCCTCCTCTGTGTTTCAGCCCTCTGACCGAATCCAAAACATCCTCTCTTGTGGTGTACGTGTTCAGATAGAAATTGACCTCTGCATCTCTGCTGTACTGGACCACAGAGACACGGTCTTTGTTTTGTCCCACATTGAGTTTCTCCACAACTCTCTCAACAAACTCACGCATGGCGGGGAAGCCATACCTTGTGGAATCAGAACCATCCAGAAGGAACACGATATCTTTTTGGCAGTGTCAACTGAGAAAAGACAGGAAGACAAAAAAATAAACACCTTTTCAAAGACTGCGCTACTGGACTAGTCATCAAGTGGTGGACGATTTATTTCTGTTTTTCTTTGTGAAAGAACCTAGCACTGACTTCTTTAATTGTAAAGAGTAGCTATGCAGACCACCAACTATCTTTAAATACTCATGTGGAGCTAAACACGTATCAAACTTAATTCTTTTCTTTTCTCTCAATCTAGGTTAAACAGGTCAGGTAGCCTTTCAGGCCAGCAAGAGGCTGTGCTTGTTAACATACCAGTGACTGTTGGTGATTCTGGGGAGGCGTCAATAACCACAGCCTCCACGGAGGACTGAAGTTGCTGTTGGACACTGGGAAGGTCGGTGAATTCAGACACAGAGAGAGCATAACTGGGATCGTTTGATATCTCCTGCAGTTGTCTGCTATCAGCACTCCTGGTTCCAATTGCAAAGATCAAGACACCCAGCTGTTTGAGAGCAGAGGCTGGTGCATCAACACTGTCAAAAGACCTTCCACCACTTAGCAATATTAGGACCTGTGGAACTCCTTCCGGGCGCCTGCTTCCGGCAGAGGCCGTGAAGACATTATCCCCCAGGTACTGGAGGGCTGCTCCAGTGTTGAGGGGCCTTCCGCCTTTGTGCCTCAAACCTCTGACAGTGTCGAGGATCTCGGCTTTTGTGGTGTACGTGTTCAGATAAAACTGGACAGCTGGATCTCTGCTGTACTGAACCACTGAGACACGGTCTTTGTTGTCATCCACACTGAGTGTCTCTACTACTCTTTGGACAAAGTCTCGCATAGCTGGGAATCCACTTCTAGTACTATCAGATCCATCCAACAAGAACACAACATCCTTTCCTGGTGCCTTTCTCTCCACTAGGGAACATAGAAATTCAGACATATTTAGGTTCATGTGTTGAAAACGTTTCCGATGTGAAAGTCATATGACGAAAGCTAACCTCCATGTTTACACCTTACTTAACAAATTGCAGGCAAACCTGTTTTGTCAAAGTGGCACCGGCTGACCTCAACTTAGTAAAATACGCTTTAATGCAGTTCATGTTGCATCCTACCATGCTTTTGGAAGGTAAAAATCAGTCACTTTCTTACCAGGTACTATTGGTGTCACAGATGGGGCCCTCACTGGCACTGTGCTCATTACAGAGGAGAGCTGTTCTTGGACACTGGGGAGGTCAGTGAACTCAGTTACCGATAGAGCGTAACTAGGGTCATATGATATCTTCTGCAGTTCACTCTTGTCAGAGCCCCTTGTTCCAATGCCAATCACAACGACGCCCTGCTGTTTGAGAGCAGAGGCTGGGGTATCTACATTGTCAAAAGACCTTCCGCCATTTAGCAGGATCAACATCTGTGGAACACCTTGCAGGCGTCTACTCCCGGAGGAGTTTGTAAAGACGTTGTCCCTGACGTATTGGAGGGCTGCCCCGGTGTTGAGGGGTCTGCCTCCTCTGTGTTTCAGCCCTCTGACCGAATCCAAAACATCCTCTCTTGTGGTGTACGTGTTCAGATAGAAATTGACCTCTGCATCTCTGCTGTACTGGACCACAGAGACACGGTCTTTGTTTTGTCCCACATTGAGTTTCTCCACAACTCTCTCAACAAACTCACGCATGGCGGGGAAGCCATACCTTGTGGAATCAGAACCATCCAGAAGGAACACGATATCTTTTTGGCAGTGTCAACTGAGAAAAGACAGGAAGACAAAAAAAATAAACACCTTTTCAAAGACTGCGCTACTGGACTAGTCATCAAGTGGTGGACGATTTATTTCTGTTTTTCTTTTTGAAAGAACCTAGCACTGACTTCTTTAATTGTAAAGAGTAGCTATGCAGACCACCAACTATCTTTAAATACTCATGTGGAGCTAAACACGTATCAAACTTAATTCTTTTCTTTTCTCTCAATCTAGGTTAAACAGGTCAGGTAGCCTTTCAGGCCAGCAAGAGGCTGTGCTTGTTAACATACCAGTGACTGTTGGTGATTCTGGGGAGGCGTCAATAACCACAGCCTCCACGGAGGACTGAAGTTGCTGTTGGACACTGGGAAGGTCGGTGAATTCAGACACAGAGAGAGCATAACTGGGATCGTTTGATATCTCCTGCAGTTGTCTGCTATCAGCACTCCTGGTTCCAATTGCAAAGATCAAGACACCCAGCTGTTTGAGAGCAGAGGCTGGTGCATCAACACTGTCAAAAGACCTTCCACCACTTAGCAATATTAGGACCTGTGGAACTCCTTCCGGGCGCCTGCTTCCGGCAGAGGCCGTGAAGACATTATCCCCCAGGTACTGGAGGGCTGCTCCAGTGTTGAGGGGCCTTCCGCCTTTGTGCCTCAAACCTCTGACAGTGTCGAGGATCTCGGCTTTTGTGGTGTACGTGTTCAGATAAAACTGGACAGCTGGATCTCTGCTGTACTGAACCACTGAGACACGGTCTTTGTTGTCATCCACACTGAGTGTCTCTACTACTCTTTGGACAAAGTCTCGCATAGCTGGGAATCCACTTCTAGTACTATCAGATCCATCCAACAAGAACACAACATCCTTTCCTGGTGCCTTTCTCTCCACTAGGGAACATAGAAATTCAGACATATTTAGGTTCATGTGTTGAAAATGTTTCCGATGTGAAAGTCATATGACGAAAGCTAACCTCCATGTTTACACCTTACTTAACAAATTGCAGGCAAACCTGTTTTGTCAAAGTGGCACCGGCTGACCTCAACTTAGTAAAATACGCTTTAATGCAGTTCATGTTGCATCCTACCATGCTTTTTGAAGGTAAAAATCAGTCACTTTCTTACCAGGTACTATTGGTGTCACAGATGGGGCCCTCACTGGCACTGTGCTCATTACAGAGGAGAGCTGTTCTTGGACACTGGGGAGGTCAGTGAACTCAGTTACCGATAGAGCGTAACTAGGGTCATATGATATCTTCTGCAGTTCACTCTTGTCAGAGCCCCTTGTTCCAATGCCAATCACAACGACGCCCTGCTGTTTGAGAGCAGAGGCTGGGGTATCTACATTGTCAAAAGACCTTCCGCCATTTAGCAGGATCAACATCTGTGGAACACCTTGCAGGCGTCTACTCCCGGAGGAGTTTGTAAAGACGTTGTCCCTGACGTATTGGAGGGCTGCCCCGGTGTTGAGGGGTCTGCCTCCTCTGTGTTTCAGCCCTCTGACCGAATCCAAAACATCCTCTCTTGTGGTGTACGTGTTCAGATAGAAATTGACCTCTGCATCTCTGCTGTACTGGACCACAGAGACACGGTCTTTGTTTTGTCCCACATTGAGTTTCTCCACAACTCTCTCAACAAACTCACGCATGGCGGGGAAGCCATACCTTGTGGAATCAGAACCATCCAGAAGGAACACGATATCTTTTTGGCAGTGTCAACTGAGAAAAGACAGGAAGACAAAAAAAATAAACACCTTTTCAAAGACTGCGCTACTGGACTAGTCATCAAGTGGTGGACGATTTATTTCTGTTTTTCTTTTTGAAAGAACCTAGCACTGACTTCTTTAATTGTAAAGAGTAGCTATGCAGACCACCAACTATCTTTAAATACTCATGTGGAGCTAAACACGTATCAAACTTAATTCTTTTCTTTTCTCTCAATCTAGGTTAAACAGGTCAGGTAGCCTTTCAGGCCAGCAAGAGGCTGTGCTTGTTAACATACCAGTGACTGTTGGTGATTCTGGGGAGGCGTCAATAACCACAGCCTCCACGGAGGACTGAAGTTGCTGTTGGACACTGGGAAGGTCGGTGAATTCAGACACAGAGAGAGCATAACTGGGATCGTTTGATATCTCCTGCAGTTGTCTGCTATCAGCACTCCTGGTTCCAATTGCAAAGATCAAGACACCCAGCTGTTTGAGAGCAGAGGCTGGTGCATCAACACTGTCAAAAGACCTTCCACCACTTAGCAATATTAGGACCTGTGGAACTCCTTCCGGGCGCCTGCTTCCGGCAGAGGCCGTGAAGACATTATCCCCCAGGTACTGGAGGGCTGCTCCAGTGTTGAGGGGCCTTCCGCCTTTGTGCCTCAAACCTCTGACAGTGTCGAGGATCTCGGCTTTTGTGGTGTACGTGTTCAGATAAAACTGGACAGCTGGATCTCTGCTGTACTGAACCACTGAGACACGGTCTTTGTTGTCATCCACACTGAGTGTCTCTACTACTCTTTGGACAAAGTCTCGCATAGCTGGGAATCCACTTCTAGTACTATCAGATCCATCCAACAAGAACACAACATCCTTTCCTGGTGCCTTTCTCTCCACTAGGGAACATAGAAATTCAGACATATTTAGGTTCATGTGTTGAAAACGTTTCCGATGTGAAAGTCATATGACGAAAGCTAACCTCCATGTTTACACCTTACTTAACAAATTGCAGGCAAACCTGTTTTGTCAAAGTGGCACCGGCTGACCTCAACTTAGTAAAATACGCTTTAATGCAGTTCATGTTGCATCCTACCATGCTTTTTGAAGGTAAAAATCAGTCACTTTCTTACCAGGTACTATTGGTGTCACAGATGGGGCCCTCACTGGCACTGTGCTCATTACAGAGGAGAGCTGTTCTTGGACACTGGGGAGGTCAGTGAACTCAGTTACCGATAGAGCGTAACTAGGGTCATATGATATCTTCTGCAGTTCACTCTTGTCAGAGCCCCTTGTTCCAATGCCAATCACAACGACGCCCTGCTGTTTGAGAGCAGAGGCTGGGGTATCTACATTGTCAAAAGACCTTCCGCCATTTAGCAGGATCAACATCTGTGGAACACCTTGCAGGCGTCTACTCCCGGAGGAGTTTGTAAAGACGTTGTCCCTGACGTATTGGAGGGCTGCCCCGGTGTTGAGGGGCCTGCCTCCTCTGTGTTTCAGCCCTCTGACCGAATCCAAAACATCCTCTCTTGTGGTGTACGTGTTCAGATAGAAATTGACCTCTGCATCTCTGCTGTACTGGACCACAGAGACACGGTCTTTGTTTTGTCCCACATTGAGTTTCTCCACAACTCTCTCAACAAACTCACGCATGGCGGGGAAGCCATACCTTGTGGAATCAGAACCATCCAGAAGGAACACGATATCTTTTTTGGCAGTGTCAACTGAGAAAAGACAGGAAGACAAAAAAAATAAACACCTTTTCAAAGACTGCGCTACTGGACTAGTCATCAAGTGGTGGACGATTTATTTCTGTTTTTCTTTGTGAAAGAACCTAGCACTGACTTCTTTAATTGTAAAGAGTAGCTATGCAGACCACCAACTATCTTTAAATACTCATGTGGAGCTAAACACGTATCAAACTTAATTCTTTTCTTTTCTCTCAATCTAGGTTAAACAGGTCAGGTAGCCTTTCAGGCCAGCAAGAGGCTGTGCTTGTTAACATACCAGTGACTGTTGGTGATTCTGGGGAGGCGTCAATAACCACAGCCTCCACGGAGGACTGAAGTTGCTGTTGGACACTGGGAAGGTCGGTGAATTCAGACACAGAGAGAGCATAACTGGGATCGTTTGATATCTCCTGCAGTTGTCTGCTATCAGCACTCCTGGTTCCAATTGCAAAGATCAAGACACCCAGCTGTTTGAGAGCAGAGGCTGGTGCATCAACACTGTCAAAAGACCTTCCACCACTTAGCAATATTAGGACCTGTGGAACTCCTTCCGGGCGCCTGCTTCCGGCAGAGGCCGTGAAGACATTATCCCCCAGGTACTGGAGGGCTGCTCCAGTGTTGAGGGGCCTTCCGCCTTTGTGCCTCAAACCTCTGACAGTGTCGAGGATCTCGGCTTTTGTGGTGTACGTGTTCAGATAAAACTGGACAGCTGGATCTCTGCTGTACTGAACCACTGAGACACGGTCTTTGTTGTCATCCACACTGAGTGTCTCTACTACTCTTTGGACAAAGTCTCGCATAGCTGGGAATCCACTTCTAGTACTATCAGATCCATCCAACAAGAACACAACATCCTTTCCTGGTGCCTTTCTCTCCACTAGGGAACATAGAAATTCAGACATATTTAGGTTCATGTGTTGAAAACGTTTCCGATGTGAAAGTCATATGACGAAAGCTAACCTCCATGTTTACACCTTACTTAACAAATTGCAGGCAAACCTGTTTTGTCAAAGTGGCACCGGCTGACCTCAACTTAGTAAAATACGCTTTAATGCAGTTCATGTTGCATCCTACCATGCTTTTTGAAGGTAAAAATCAGTCACTTTCTTACCAGGTACTATTGGTGTCACAGATGGGGCCCTCACTGGCACTGTGCTCATTACAGAGGAGAGCTGTTCTTGGACACTGGGGAGGTCAGTGAACTCAGTTACCGATAGAGCGTAACTAGGGTCATATGATATCTTCTGCAGTTCACTCTTGTCAGAGCCCCTTGTTCCAATGCCAATCACAACGACGCCCTGCTGTTTGAGAGCAGAGGCTGGGGTATCTACATTGTCAAAAGACCTTCCGCCATTTAGCAGGATCAACATCTGTGGAACACCTTGCAGGCGTCTACTCCCGGAGGAGTTTGTAAAGACGTTGTCCCTGACGTATTGGAGGGCTGCCCCGGTGTTGAGGGGTCTGCCTCCTCTGTGTTTCAGCCCTCTGACCGAATCCAAAACATCCTCTCTTGTGGTGTACGTGTTCAGATAGAAATTGACCTCTGCATCTCTGCTGTACTGGACCACAGAGACACGGTCTTTGTTTTGTCCCACATTGAGTTTCTCCACAACTCTCTCAACAAACTCACGCATGGCGGGGAAGCCATACCTTGTGGAATCAGAACCATCCAGAAGGAACACGATATCTTTTTGGCAGTGTCAACTGAGAAAAGACAGGAAGACAAAAAAATAAACACCTTTTCAAAGACTGCGCTACTGGACTAGTCATCAAGTGGTGGACGATTTATTTCTGTTTTTCTTTGTGAAAGAACCTAGCACTGACTTCTTTAATTGTAAAGAGTAGCTATGCAGACCACCAACTATCTTTAAATACTCATGTGGAGCTAAACACGTATCAAACTTAATTCTTTTCTTTTCTCTCAATCTAGGTTAAACAGGTCAGGTAGCCTTTCAGGCCAGCAAGAGGCTGTGCTTGTTAACATACCAGTGACTGTTGGTGATTCTGGGGAGGCGTCAATAACCACAGCCTCCACGGAGGACTGAAGTTGCTGTTGGACACTGGGAAGGTCGGTGAATTCAGACACAGAGAGAGCATAACTGGGATCGTTTGATATCTCCTGCAGTTGTCTGCTATCAGCACTCCTGGTTCCAATTGCAAAGATCAAGACACCCAGCTGTTTGAGAGCAGAGGCTGGTGCATCAACACTGTCAAAAGACCTTCCACCACTTAGCAATATTAGGACCTGTGGAACTCCTTCCGGGCGCCTGCTTCCGGCAGAGGCCGTGAAGACATTATCCCCCAGGTACTGGAGGGCTGCTCCAGTGTTGAGGGGCCTTCCGCCTTTGTGCCTCAAACCTCTGACAGTGTCGAGGATCTCGGCTTTTGTGGTGTACGTGTTCAGATAAAACTGGACAGCTGGATCTCTGCTGTACTGAACCACTGAGACACGGTCTTTGTTGTCATCCACACTGAGTGTCTCTACTACTCTTTGGACAAAGTCTCGCATAGCTGGGAATCCACTTCTAGTACTATCAGATCCATCCAACAAGAACACAACATCCTTTCCTGGTGCCTTTCTCTCCACTAGGGAACATAGAAATTCAGACATATTTAGGTTCATGTGTTGAAAACGTTTCCGATGTGAAAGTCATATGACGAAAGCTAACCTCCATGTTTACACCTTACTTAACAAATTGCAGGCAAACCTGTTTTGTCAAAGTGGCACCGGCTGACCTCAACTTAGTAAAATACGCTTTAATGCAGTTCATGTTGCATCCTACCATGCTTTTGGAAGGTAAAAATCAGTCACTTTCTTACCAGGTACTATTGGTGTCACAGATGGGGCCCTCACTGGCACTGTGCTCATTACAGAGGAGAGCTGTTCTTGGACACTGGGGAGGTCAGTGAACTCAGTTACCGATAGAGCGTAACTAGGGTCATATGATATCTTCTGCAGTTCACTCTTGTCAGAGCCCCTTGTTCCAATGCCAATCACAACGACGCCCTGCTGTTTGAGAGCAGAGGCTGGGGTATCTACATTGTCAAAAGACCTTCCGCCATTTAGCAGGATCAACATCTGTGGAACACCTTGCAGGCGTCTACTCCCGGAGGAGTTTGTAAAGACGTTGTCCCTGACGTATTGGAGGGCTGCCCCGGTGTTGAGGGGCCTGCCTCCTCTGTGTTTCAGCCCTCTGACCGAATCCAAAACATCCTCTCTTGTGGTGTACGTGTTCAGATAGAAATTGACCTCTGCATCTCTGCTGTACTGGACCACAGAGACACGGTCTTTGTTTTGTCCCACATTGAGTTTCTCCACAACTCTCTCAACAAACTCACGCATGGCGGGGAAGCCATACCTTGTGGAATCAGAACCATCCAGAAGGAACACGATATCTTTTTTGGCAGTGTCAACTGAGAAAAGACAGGAAGACAAAAAAATAAACACCTTTTCAAAGACTGCGCTACTGGACTAGTCATCAAGTGGTGGACGATTTATTTCTGTTTTTCTTTGTGAAAGAACCTAGCACTGACTTCTTTAATTGTAAAGAGTAGCTATGCAGACCACCAACTATCTTTAAATACTCATGTGGAGCTAAACACGTATCAAACTTAATTCTTTTCTTTTCTCTCAATCTAGGTTAAACAGGTCAGGTAGCCTTTCAGGCCAGCAAGAGGCTGTGCTTGTTAACATACCAGTGACTGTTGGTGATTCTGGGGAGGCGTCAATAACCACAGCCTCCACGGAGGACTGAAGTTGCTGTTGGACACTGGGAAGGTCGGTGAATTCAGACACAGAGAGAGCATAACTGGGATCGTTTGATATCTCCTGCAGTTGTCTGCTATCAGCACTCCTGGTTCCAATTGCAAAGATCAAGACACCCAGCTGTTTGAGAGCAGAGGCTGGTGCATCAACACTGTCAAAAGACCTTCCACCACTTAGCAATATTAGGACCTGTGGAACTCCTTCCGGGCGCCTGCTTCCGGCAGAGGCCGTGAAGACATTATCCCCCAGGTACTGGAGGGCTGCTCCAGTGTTGAGGGGCCTTCCGCCTTTGTGCCTCAAACCTCTGACAGTGTCGAGGATCTCGGCTTTTGTGGTGTACGTGTTCAGATAAAACTGGACAGCTGGATCTCTGCTGTACTGAACCACTGAGACACGGTCTTTGTTGTCATCCACACTGAGTGTCTCTACTACTCTTTGGACAAAGTCTCGCATAGCTGGGAATCCACTTCTAGTACTATCAGATCCATCCAACAAGAACACAACATCCTTTCCTGGTGCCTTTCTCTCCACTAGGGAACATAGAAATTCAGACATATTTAGGTTCATGTGTTGAAAACGTTTCCGATGTGAAAGTCATATGACGAAAGCTAACCTCCATGTTTACACCTTACTTAACAAATTGCAGGCAAACCTGTTTTGTCAAAGTGGCACCGGCTGACCTCAACTTAGTAAAATACGCTTTAATGCAGTTCATGTTGCATCCTACCATGCTTTTTGAAGGTAAAAATCAGTCACTTTCTTACCAGGTACTATTGGTGTCACAGATGGGGCCCTCACTGGCACTGTGCTCATTACAGAGGAGAGCTGTTCTTGGACACTGGGGAGGTCAGTGAACTCAGTTACCGATAGAGCGTAACTAGGGTCATATGATATCTTCTGCAGTTCACTCTTGTCAGAGCCCCTTGTTCCAATGCCAATCACAACGACGCCCTGCTGTTTGAGAGCAGAGGCTGGGGTATCTACATTGTCAAAAGACCTTCCGCCATTTAGCAGGATCAACATCTGTGGAACACCTTGCAGGCGTCTACTCCCGGAGGAGTTTGTAAAGACGTTGTCCCTGACGTATTGGAGGGCTGCCCCGGTGTTGAGGGGTCTGCCTCCTCTGTGTTTCAGCCCTCTGACCGAATCCAAAACATCCTCTCTTGTGGTGTACGTGTTCAGATAGAAATTGACCTCTGCATCTCTGCTGTACTGGACCACAGAGACACGGTCTTTGTTTTGTCCCACATTGAGTTTCTCCACAACTCTCTCAACAAACTCACGCATGGCGGGGAAGCCATACCTTGTGGAATCAGAACCATCCAGAAGGAACACGATATCTTTTTTGGCAGTGTCAACTGAGAAAAGACAGGAAGACAAAAAAATAAACACCTTTTCAAAGACTGCGCTACTGGACTAGTCATCAAGTGGTGGACGATTTATTTCTGTTTTTCTTTGTGAAAGAACCTAGCACTGACTTCTTTAATTGTAAAGAGTAGCTATGCAGACCACCAACTATCTTTAAATACTCATGTGGAGCTAAACACGTATCAAACTTAATTCTTTTCTTTTCTCTCAATCTAGGTTAAACAGGTCAGGTAGCCTTTCAGGCCAGCAAGAGGCTGTGCTTGTTAACATACCAGTGACTGTTGGTGATTCTGGGGAGGCGTCAATAACCACAGCCTCCACGGAGGACTGAAGTTGCTGTTGGACACTGGGAAGGTCGGTGAATTCAGACACAGAGAGAGCATAACTGGGATCGTTTGATATCTCCTGCAGTTGTCTGCTATCAGCACTCCTGGTTCCAATTGCAAAGATCAAGACACCCAGCTGTTTGAGAGCAGAGGCTGGTGCATCAACACTGTCAAAAGACCTTCCACCACTTAGCAATATTAGGACCTGTGGAACTCCTTCCGGGCGCCTGCTTCCGGCAGAGGCCGTGAAGACATTATCCCCCAGGTACTGGAGGGCTGCTCCAGTGTTGAGGGGCCTTCCGCCTTTGTGCCTCAAACCTCTGACAGTGTCGAGGATCTCGGCTTTTGTGGTGTACGTGTTCAGATAAAACTGGACAGCTGGATCTCTGCTGTACTGAACCACTGAGACACGGTCTTTGTTGTCATCCACACTGAGTGTCTCTACTACTCTTTGGACAAAGTCTCGCATAGCTGGGAATCCACTTCTAGTACTATCAGATCCATCCAACAAGAACACAACATCCTTTCCTGGTGCCTTTCTCTCCACTAGGGAACATAGAAATTCAGACATATTTAGGTTCATGTGTTGAAAACGTTTCCGATGTGAAAGTCATATGACGAAAGCTAACCTCCATGTTTACACCTTACTTAACAAATTGCAGGCAAACCTGTTTTGTCAAAGTGGCACCGGCTGACCTCAACTTAGTAAAATACGCTTTAATGCAGTTCATGTTGCATCCTACCATGCTTTTGGAAGGTAAAAATCAGTCACTTTCTTACCAGGTACTATTGGTGTCACAGATGGGGCCCTCACTGGCACTGTGCTCATTACAGAGGAGAGCTGTTCTTGGACACTGGGGAGGTCAGTGAACTCAGTTACCGATAGAGCGTAACTAGGGTCATATGATATCTTCTGCAGTTCACTCTTGTCAGAGCCCCTTGTTCCAATGCCAATCACAACGACGCCCTGCTGTTTGAGAGCAGAGGCTGGGGTATCTACATTGTCAAAAGACCTTCCGCCATTTAGCAGGATCAACATCTGTGGAACACCTTGCAGGCGTCTACTCCCGGAGGAGTTTGTAAAGACGTTGTCCCTGACGTATTGGAGGGCTGCCCCGGTGTTGAGGGGTCTGCCTCCTCTGTGTTTCAGCCCTCTGACCGAATCCAAAACATCCTCTCTTGTGGTGTACGTGTTCAGATAGAAATTGACCTCTGCATCTCTGCTGTACTGGACCACAGAGACACGGTCTTTGTTTTGTCCCACATTGAGTTTCTCCACAACTCTCTCAACAAACTCACGCATGGCGGGGAAGCCATACCTTGTGGAATCAGAACCATCCAGAAGGAACACGATATCTTTTTTGGCAGTGTCAACTGAGAAAAGACAGGAAGACAAAAAAAATAAACACCTTTTCAAAGACTGCGCTACTGGACTAGTCATCAAGTGGTGGACGATTTATTTCTGTTTTTCTTTGTGAAAGAACCTAGCACTGACTTCTTTAATTGTAAAGAGTAGCTATGCAGACCACCAACTATCTTTAAATACTCATGTGGAGCTAAACACGTATCAAACTTAATTCTTTTCTTTTCTCTCAATCTAGGTTAAACAGGTCAGGTAGCCTTTCAGGCCAGCAAGAGGCTGTGCTTGTTAACATACCAGTGACTGTTGGTGATTCTGGGGAGGCGTCAATAACCACAGCCTCCACGGAGGACTGAAGTTGCTGTTGGACACTGGGAAGGTCGGTGAATTCAGACACAGAGAGAGCATAACTGGGATCGTTTGATATCTCCTGCAGTTGTCTGCTATCAGCACTCCTGGTTCCAATTGCAAAGATCAAGACACCCAGCTGTTTGAGAGCAGAGGCTGGTGCATCAACACTGTCAAAAGACCTTCCACCACTTAGCAATATTAAGACCTGTGGAACTCCTTCCGGGCGCCTGCTTCCGGCAGAGGCCGTGAAGACATTATCCCCCAGGTACTGGAGGGCTGCTCCAGTGTTGAGGGGCCTTCCGCCTTTGTGCCTCAAACCTCTGACAGTGTCGAGGATCTCGGCTTTTGTGGTGTACGTGTTCAGATAAAACTGGACAGCTGGATCTCTGCTGTACTGAACCACTGAGACACGGTCTTTGTTGTCATCCACACTGAGTGTCTCTACTACTCTTTGGACAAAGTCTCGCATAGCTGGGAATCCACTTCTAGTACTATCAGATCCATCCAACAAGAACACAACATCCTTTCCTGGTGCCTTTCTCTCCACTAGGGAACATAGAAATTCAGACATATTTAGGTTCATGTGTTGAAAACGTTTCCGATGTGAAAGTCATATGACGAAAGCTAACCTCCATGTTTACACCTTACTTAACAAATTGCAGGCAAACCTGTTTTGTCAAAGTGGCACCGGCTGACCTCAACTTAGTAAAATACGCTTTAATGCAGTTCATGTTGCATCCTACCATGCTTTTTGAAGGTAAAAATCAGTCACTTTCTTACCAGGTACTATTGGTGTCACAGATGGGGCCCTCACTGGCACTGTGCTCATTACAGAGGAGAGCTGTTCTTGGACACTGGGGAGGTCAGTGAACTCAGTTACCGATAGAGCGTAACTAGGGTCATATGATATCTTCTGCAGTTCACTCTTGTCAGAGCCCCTTGTTCCAATGCCAATCACAACGACGCCCTGCTGTTTGAGAGCAGAGGCTGGGGTATCTACATTGTCAAAAGACCTTCCGCCATTTAGCAGGATCAACATCTGTGGAACACCTTGCAGGCGTCTACTCCCGGAGGAGTTTGTAAAGACGTTGTCCCTGACGTATTGGAGGGCTGCCCCGGTGTTGAGGGGTCTGCCTCCTCTGTGTTTCAGCCCTCTGACCGAATCCAAAACATCCTCTCTTGTGGTGTACGTGTTCAGATAGAAATTGACCTCTGCATCTCTGCTGTACTGGACCACAGAGACACGGTCTTTGTTTTGTCCCACATTGAGTTTCTCCACAACTCTCTCAACAAACTCACGCATGGCGGGGAAGCCATACCTTGTGGAATCAGAACCATCCAGAAGGAACACGATATCTTTTTTGGCAGTGTCAACTGAGAAAAGACAGGAAGACAAAAAAAATAAACACCTTTTCAAAGACTGCGCTACTGGACTAGTCATCAAGTGGTGGACGATTTATTTCTGTTTTTCTTTGTGAAAGAACCTAGCACTGACTTCTTTAATTGTAAAGAGTAGCTATGCAGACCACCAACTATCTTTAAATACTCATGTGGAGCTAAACACGTATCAAACTTAATTCTTTTCTTTTCTCTCAATCTAGGTTAAACAGGTCAGGTAGCCTTTCAGGCCAGCAAGAGGCTGTGCTTGTTAACATACCAGTGACTGTTGGTGATTCTGGGGAGGCGTCAATAACCACAGCCTCCACGGAGGACTGAAGTTGCTGTTGGACACTGGGAAGGTCGGTGAATTCAGACACAGAGAGAGCATAACTGGGATCGTTTGATATCTCCTGCAGTTGTCTGCTATCAGCACTCCTGGTTCCAATTGCAAAGATCAAGACACCCAGCTGTTTGAGAGCAGAGGCTGGTGCATCAACACTGTCAAAAGACCTTCCACCACTTAGCAATATTAGGACCTGTGGAACTCCTTCCGGGCGCCTGCTTCCGGCAGAGGCCGTGAAGACATTATCCCCCAGGTACTGGAGGGCTGCTCCAGTGTTGAGGGGCCTTCCGCCTTTGTGCCTCAAACCTCTGACAGTGTCGAGGATCTCGGCTTTTGTGGTGTACGTGTTCAGATAAAACTGGACAGCTGGATCTCTGCTGTACTGAACCACTGAGACACGGTCTTTGTTGTCATCCACACTGAGTGTCTCTACTACTCTTTGGACAAAGTCTCGCATAGCTGGGAATCCACTTCTAGTACTATCAGATCCATCCAACAAGAACACAACATCCTTTCCTGGTGCCTTTCTCTCCACTAGGGAACATAGAAATTCAGACATATTTAGGTTCATGTGTTGAAAACGTTTCCGATGTGAAAGTCATATGACGAAAGCTAACCTCCATGTTTACACCTTACTTAACAAATTGCAGGCAAACCTGTTTTGTCAAAGTGGCACCGGCTGACCTCAACTTAGTAAAATACGCTTTAATGCAGTTCATGTTGCATCCTACCATGCTTTTGGAAGGTAAAAATCAGTCACTTTCTTACCAGGTACTATTGGTGTCACAGATGGGGCCCTCACTGGCACTGTGCTCATTACAGAGGAGAGCTGTTCTTGGACACTGGGGAGGTCAGTGAACTCAGTTACCGATAGAGCGTAACTAGGGTCATATGATATCTTCTGCAGTTCACTCTTGTCAGAGCCCCTTGTTCCAATGCCAATCACAACGACGCCCTGCTGTTTGAGAGCAGAGGCTGGGGTATCTACATTGTCAAAAGACCTTCCGCCATTTAGCAGGATCAACATCTGTGGAACACCTTGCAGGCGTCTACTCCCGGAGGAGTTTGTAAAGACGTTGTCCCTGACGTATTGGAGGGCTGCCCCGGTGTTGAGGGGTCTGCCTCCTCTGTGTTTCAGCCCTCTGACCGAATCCAAAACATCCTCTCTTGTGGTGTACGTGTTCAGATAGAAATTGACCTCTGCATCTCTGCTGTACTGGACCACAGAGACACGGTCTTTGTTTTGTCCCACATTGAGTTTCTCCACAACTCTCTCAACAAACTCACGCATGGCGGGGAAGCCATACCTTGTGGAATCAGAACCATCCAGAAGGAACACGATATCTTTTTTGGCAGTGTCAACTGAGAAAAGACAGGAAGACAAAAAAAATAAACACCTTTTCAAAGACTGCGCTACTGGACTAGTCATCAAGTGGTGGACGATTTATTTCTGTTTTTCTTTGTGAAAGAACCTAGCACTGACTTCTTTAATTGTAAAGAGTAGCTATGCAGACCACCAACTATCTTTAAATACTCATGTGGAGCTAAACACGTATCAAACTTAATTCTTTTCTTTTCTCTCAATCTAGGTTAAACAGGTCAGGTAGCCTTTCAGGCCAGCAAGAGGCTGTGCTTGTTAACATACCAGTGACTGTTGGTGATTCTGGGGAGGCGTCAATAACCACAGCCTCCACGGAGGACTGAAGTTGCTGTTGGACACTGGGAAGGTCGGTGAATTCAGACACAGAGAGAGCATAACTGGGATCGTTTGATATCTCCTGCAGTTGTCTGCTATCAGCACTCCTGGTTCCAATTGCAAAGATCAAGACACCCAGCTGTTTGAGAGCAGAGGCTGGTGCATCAACACTGTCAAAAGACCTTCCACCACTTAGCAATATTAGGACCTGTGGAACTCCTTCCGGGCGCCTGCTTCCGGCAGAGGCCGTGAAGACATTATCCCCCAGGTACTGGAGGGCTGCTCCAGTGTTGAGGGGCCTTCCGCCTTTGTGCCTCAAACCTCTGACAGTGTCGAGGATCTCGGCTTTTGTGGTGTACGTGTTCAGATAAAACTGGACAGCTGGATCTCTGCTGTACTGAACCACTGAGACACGGTCTTTGTTGTCATCCACACTGAGTGTCTCTACTACTCTTTGGACAAAGTCTCGCATAGCTGGGAATCCACTTCTAGTACTATCAGATCCATCCAACAAGAACACAACATCCTTTCCTGGTGCCTTTCTCTCCACTAGGGAACATAGAAATTCAGACATATTTAGGTTCATGTGTTGAAAACGTTTCCGATGTGAAAGTCATATGACGAAAGCTAACCTCCATGTTTACACCTTACTTAACAAATTGCAGGCAAACCTGTTTTGTCAAAGTGGCACCGGCTGACCTCAACTTAGTAAAATACGCTTTAATGCAGTTCATGTTGCATCCTACCATGCTTTTGGAAGGTAAAAATCAGTCACTTTCTTACCAGGTACTATTGGTGTCACAGATGGGGCCCTCACTGGCACTGTGCTCATTACAGAGGAGAGCTGTTCTTGGACACTGGGGAGGTCAGTGAACTCAGTTACCGATAGAGCGTAACTAGGGTCATATGATATCTTCTGCAGTTCACTCTTGTCAGAGCCCCTTGTTCCAATGCCAATCACAACGACGCCCTGCTGTTTGAGAGCAGAGGCTGGGGTATCTACATTGTCAAAAGACCTTCCGCCATTTAGCAGGATCAACATCTGTGGAACACCTTGCAGGCGTCTACTCCCGGAGGAGTTTGTAAAGACGTTGTCCCTGACGTATTGGAGGGCTGCCCCGGTGTTGAGGGGTCTGCCTCCTCTGTGTTTCAGCCCTCTGACCGAATCCAAAACATCCTCTCTTGTGGTGTACGTGTTCAGATAGAAATTGACCTCTGCATCTCTGCTGTACTGGACCACAGAGACACGGTCTTTGTTTTGTCCCACATTGAGTTTCTCCACAACTCTCTCAACAAACTCACGCATGGCGGGGAAGCCATACCTTGTGGAATCAGAACCATCCAGAAGGAACACGATATCTTTTTGGCAGTGTCAACTGAGAAAAGACAGGAAGACAAAAAAAATAAACACCTTTTCAAAGACTGCGCTACTGGACTAGTCATCAAGTGGTGGACGATTTATTTCTGTTTTTCTTTGTGAAAGAACCTAGCACTGACTTCTTTAATTGTAAAGAGTAGCTATGCAGACCACCAACTATCTTTAAATACTCATGTGGAGCTAAACACGTATCAAACTTAATTCTTTTCTTTTCTCTCAATCTAGGTTAAACAGGTCAGGTAGCCTTTCAGGCCAGCAAGAGGCTGTGCTTGTTAACATACCAGTGACTGTTGGTGATTCTGGGGAGGCGTCAATAACCACAGCCTCCACGGAGGACTGAAGTTGCTGTTGGACACTGGGAAGGTCGGTGAATTCAGACACAGAGAGAGCATAACTGGGATCGTTTGATATCTCCTGCAGTTGTCTGCTATCAGCACTCCTGGTTCCAATTGCAAAGATCAAGACACCCAGCTGTTTGAGAGCAGAGGCTGGTGCATCAACACTGTCAAAAGACCTTCCACCACTTAGCAATATTAGGACCTGTGGAACTCCTTCCGGGCGCCTGCTTCCGGCAGAGGCCGTGAAGACATTATCCCCCAGGTACTGGAGGGCTGCTCCAGTGTTGAGGGGCCTTCCGCCTTTGTGCCTCAAACCTCTGACAGTGTCGAGGATCTCGGCTTTTGTGGTGTACGTGTTCAGATAAAACTGGACAGCTGGATCTCTGCTGTACTGAACCACTGAGACACGGTCTTTGTTGTCATCCACACTGAGTGTCTCTACTACTCTTTGGACAAAGTCTCGCATAGCTGGGAATCCACTTCTAGTACTATCAGATCCATCCAACAAGAACACAACATCCTTTCCTGGTGCCTTTCTCTCCACTAGGGAACATAGAAATTCAGACATATTTAGGTTCATGTGTTGAAAACGTTTCCGATGTGAAAGTCATATGACGAAAGCTAACCTCCATGTTTACACCTTACTTAACAAATTGCAGGCAAACCTGTTTTGTCAAAGTGGCACCGGCTGACCTCAACTTAGTAAAATACGCTTTAATGCAGTTCATGTTGCATCCTACCATGCTTTTGGAAGGTAAAAATCAGTCACTTTCTTACCAGGTACTATTGGTGTCACAGATGGGGCCCTCACTGGCACTGTGCTCATTACAGAGGAGAGCTGTTCTTGGACACTGGGGAGGTCAGTGAACTCAGTTACCGATAGAGCGTAACTAGGGTCATATGATATCTTCTGCAGTTCACTCTTGTCAGAGCCCCTTGTTCCAATGCCAATCACAACGACGCCCTGCTGTTTGAGAGCAGAGGCTGGGGTATCTACATTGTCAAAAGACCTTCCGCCATTTAGCAGGATCAACATCTGTGGAACACCTTGCAGGCGTCTACTCCCGGAGGAGTTTGTAAAGACGTTGTCCCTGACGTATTGGAGGGCTGCCCCGGTGTTGAGGGGTCTGCCTCCTCTGTGTTTCAGCCCTCTGACCGAATCCAAAACATCCTCTCTTGTGGTGTACGTGTTCAGATAGAAATTGACCTCTGCATCTCTGCTGTACTGGACCACAGAGACACGGTCTTTGTTTTGTCCCACATTGAGTTTCTCCACAACTCTCTCAACAAACTCACGCATGGCGGGGAAGCCATACCTTGTGGAATCAGAACCATCCAGAAGGAACACGATATCTTTTTTGGCAGTGTCAACTGAGAAAAGACAGGAAGACAAAAAAAATAAACACCTTTTCAAAGACTGCGCTACTGGACTAGTCATCAAGTGGTGGACGATTTATTTCTGTTTTTCTTTTTGAAAGAACCTAGCACTGACTTCTTTAATTGTAAAGAGTAGCTATGCAGACCACCAACTATCTTTAAATACTCATGTGGAGCTAAACACGTATCAAACTTAATTCTTTTCTTTTCTCTCAATCTAGGTTAAACAGGTCAGGTAGCCTTTCAGGCCAGCAAGAGGCTGTGCTTGTTAACATACCAGTGACTGTTGGTGATTCTGGGGAGGCGTCAATAACCACAGCCTCCACGGAGGACTGAAGTTGCTGTTGGACACTGGGAAGGTCGGTGAATTCAGACACAGAGAGAGCATAACTGGGATCGTTTGATATCTCCTGCAGTTGTCTGCTATCAGCACTCCTGGTTCCAATTGCAAAGATCAAGACACCCAGCTGTTTGAGAGCAGAGGCTGGTGCATCAACACTGTCAAAAGACCTTCCACCACTTAGCAATATTAGGACCTGTGGAACTCCTTCCGGGCGCCTGCTTCCGGCAGAGGCCGTGAAGACATTATCCCCCAGGTACTGGAGGGCTGCTCCAGTGTTGAGGGGCCTTCCGCCTTTGTGCCTCAAACCTCTGACAGTGTCGAGGATCTCGGCTTTTGTGGTGTACGTGTTCAGATAAAACTGGACAGCTGGATCTCTGCTGTACTGAACCACTGAGACACGGTCTTTGTTGTCATCCACACTGAGTGTCTCTACTACTCTTTGGACAAAGTCTCGCATAGCTGGGAATCCACTTCTAGTACTATCAGATCCATCCAACAAGAACACAACATCCTTTCCTGGTGCCTTTCTCTCCACTAGGGAACATAGAAATTCAGACATATTTAGGTTCATGTGTTGAAAACGTTTCCGATGTGAAAGTCATATGACGAAAGCTAACCTCCATGTTTACACCTTACTTAACAAATTGCAGGCAAACCTGTTTTGTCAAAGTGGCACCGGCTGACCTCAACTTAGTAAAATACGCTTTAATGCAGTTCATGTTGCATCCTACCATGCTTTTGGAAGGTAAAAATCAGTCACTTTCTTACCAGGTACTATTGGTGTCACAGATGGGGCCCTCACTGGCACTGTGCTCATTACAGAGGAGAGCTGTTCTTGGACACTGGGGAGGTCAGTGAACTCAGTTACCGATAGAGCGTAACTAGGGTCATATGATATCTTCTGCAGTTCACTCTTGTCAGAGCCCCTTGTTCCAATGCCAATCACAACGACGCCCTGCTGTTTGAGAGCAGAGGCTGGGGTATCTACATTGTCAAAAGACCTTCCGCCATTTAGCAGGATCAACATCTGTGGAACACCTTGCAGGCGTCTACTCCCGGAGGAGTTTGTAAAGACGTTGTCCCTGACGTATTGGAGGGCTGCCCCGGTGTTGAGGGGTCTGCCTCCTCTGTGTTTCAGCCCTCTGACCGAATCCAAAACATCCTCTCTTGTGGTGTACGTGTTCAGATAGAAATTGACCTCTGCATCTCTGCTGTACTGGACCACAGAGACACGGTCTTTGTTTTGTCCCACATTGAGTTTCTCCACAACTCTCTCAACAAACTCACGCATGGCGGGGAAGCCATACCTTGTGGAATCAGAACCATCCAGAAGGAACACGATATCTTTTTTGGCAGTGTCAACTGAGAAAAGACAGGAAGACAAAAAAAATAAACACCTTTTCAAAGACTGCGCTACTGGACTAGTCATCAAGTGGTGGACGATTTATTTCTGTTTTTCTTTGTGAAAGAACCTAGCACTGACTTCTTTAATTGTAAAGAGTAGCTATGCAGACCACCAACTATCTTTAAATACTCATGTGGAGCTAAACACGTATCAAACTTAATTCTTTTCTTTTCTCTCAATCTAGGTTAAACAGGTCAGGTAGCCTTTCAGGCCAGCAAGAGGCTGTGCTTGTTAACATACCAGTGACTGTTGGTGATTCTGGGGAGGCGTCAATAACCACAGCCTCCACGGAGGACTGAAGTTGCTGTTGGACACTGGGAAGGTCGGTGAATTCAGACACAGAGAGAGCATAACTGGGATCGTTTGATATCTCCTGCAGTTGTCTGCTATCAGCACTCCTGGTTCCAATTGCAAAGATCAAGACACCCAGCTGTTTGAGAGCAGAGGCTGGTGCATCAACACTGTCAAAAGACCTTCCACCACTTAGCAATATTAGGACCTGTGGAACTCCTTCCGGGCGCCTGCTTCCGGCAGAGGCCGTGAAGACATTATCCCCCAGGTACTGGAGGGCTGCTCCAGTGTTGAGGGGCCTTCCGCCTTTGTGCCTCAAACCTCTGACAGTGTCGAGGATCTCGGCTTTTGTGGTGTACGTGTTCAGATAAAACTGGACAGCTGGATCTCTGCTGTACTGAACCACTGAGACACGGTCTTTGTTGTCATCCACACTGAGTGTCTCTACTACTCTTTGGACAAAGTCTCGCATAGCTGGGAATCCACTTCTAGTACTATCAGATCCATCCAACAAGAACACAACATCCTTTCCTGGTGCCTTTCTCTCCACTAGGGAACATAGAAATTCAGACATATTTAGGTTCATGTGTTGAAAACGTTTCCGATGTGAAAGTCATATGACGAAAGCTAACCTCCATGTTTACACCTTACTTAACAAATTGCAGGCAAACCTGTTTTGTCAAAGTGGCACCGGCTGACCTCAACTTAGTAAAATACGCTTTAATGCAGTTCATGTTGCATCCTACCATGCTTTTGGAAGGTAAAAATCAGTCACTTTCTTACCAGGTACTATTGGTGTCACAGATGGGGCCCTCACTGGCACTGTGCTCATTACAGAGGAGAGCTGTTCTTGGACACTGGGGAGGTCAGTGAACTCAGTTACCGATAGAGCGTAACTAGGGTCATATGATATCTTCTGCAGTTCACTCTTGTCAGAGCCCCTTGTTCCAATGCCAATCACAACGACGCCCTGCTGTTTGAGAGCAGAGGCTGGGGTATCTACATTGTCAAAAGACCTTCCGCCATTTAGCAGGATCAACATCTGTGGAACACCTTGCAGGCGTCTACTCCCGGAGGAGTTTGTAAAGACGTTGTCCCTGACGTATTGGAGGGCTGCCCCGGTGTTGAGGGGTCTGCCTCCTCTGTGTTTCAGCCCTCTGACCGAATCCAAAACATCCTCTCTTGTGGTGTACGTGTTCAGATAGAAATTGACCTCTGCATCTCTGCTGTACTGGACCACAGAGACACGGTCTTTGTTTTGTCCCACATTGAGTTTCTCCACAACTCTCTCAACAAACTCACGCATGGCGGGGAAGCCATACCTTGTGGAATCAGAACCATCCAGAAGGAACACGATATCTTTTTTGGCAGTGTCAACTGAGAAAAGACAGGAAGACAAAAAAATAAACACCTTTTCAAAGACTGCGCTACTGGACTAGTCATCAAGTGGTGGACGATTTATTTCTGTTTTTCTTTGTGAAAGAACCTAGCACTGACTTCTTTAATTGTAAAGAGTAGCTATGCAGACCACCAACTATCTTTAAATACTCATGTGGAGCTAAACACGTATCAAACTTAATTCTTTTCTTTTCTCTCAATCTAGGTTAAACAGGTCAGGTAGCCTTTCAGGCCAGCAAGAGGCTGTGCTTGTTAACATACCAGTGACTGTTGGTGATTCTGGGGAGGCGTCAATAACCACAGCCTCCACGGAGGACTGAAGTTGCTGTTGGACACTGGGAAGGTCGGTGAATTCAGACACAGAGAGAGCATAACTGGGATCGTTTGATATCTCCTGCAGTTGTCTGCTATCAGCACTCCTGGTTCCAATTGCAAAGATCAAGACACCCAGCTGTTTGAGAGCAGAGGCTGGTGCATCAACACTGTCAAAAGACCTTCCACCACTTAGCAATATTAGGACCTGTGGAACTCCTTCCGGGCGCCTGCTTCCGGCAGAGGCCGTGAAGACATTATCCCCCAGGTACTGGAGGGCTGCTCCAGTGTTGAGGGGCCTTCCGCCTTTGTGCCTCAAACCTCTGACAGTGTCGAGGATCTCGGCTTTTGTGGTGTACGTGTTCAGATAAAACTGGACAGCTGGATCTCTGCTGTACTGAACCACTGAGACACGGTCTTTGTTGTCATCCACACTGAGTGTCTCTACTACTCTTTGGACAAAGTCTCGCATAGCTGGGAATCCACTTCTAGTACTATCAGATCCATCCAACAAGAACACAACATCCTTTCCTGGTGCCTTTCTCTCCACTAGGGAACATAGAAATTCAGACATATTTAGGTTCATGTGTTGAAAACGTTTCCGATGTGAAAGTCATATGACGAAAGCTAACCTCCATGTTTACACCTTACTTAACAAATTGCAGGCAAACCTGTTTTGTCAAAGTGGCACCGGCTGACCTCAACTTAGTAAAATACGCTTTAATGCAGTTCATGTTGCATCCTACCATGCTTTTGGAAGGTAAAAATCAGTCACTTTCTTACCAGGTACTATTGGTGTCACAGATGGGGCCCTCACTGGCACTGTGCTCATTACAGAGGAGAGCTGTTCTTGGACACTGGGGAGGTCAGTGAACTCAGTTACCGATAGAGCGTAACTAGGGTCATATGATATCTTCTGCAGTTCACTCTTGTCAGAGCCCCTTGTTCCAATGCCAATCACAACGACGCCCTGCTGTTTGAGAGCAGAGGCTGGGGTATCTACATTGTCAAAAGACCTTCCGCCATTTAGCAGGATCAACATCTGTGGAACACCTTGCAGGCGTCTACTCCCGGAGGAGTTTGTAAAGACGTTGTCCCTGACGTATTGGAGGGCTGCCCCGGTGTTGAGGGGTCTGCCTCCTCTGTGTTTCAGCCCTCTGACCGAATCCAAAACATCCTCTCTTGTGGTGTACGTGTTCAGATAGAAATTGACCTCTGCATCTCTGCTGTACTGGACCACAGAGACACGGTCTTTGTTTTGTCCCACATTGAGTTTCTCCACAACTCTCTCAACAAACTCACGCATGGCGGGGAAGCCATACCTTGTGGAATCAGAACCATCCAGAAGGAACACGATATCTTTTTGGCAGTGTCAACTGAGAAAAGACAGGAAGACAAAAAAAATAAACACCTTTTCAAAGACTGCGCTACTGGACTAGTCATCAAGTGGTGGACGATTTATTTCTGTTTTTCTTTGTGAAAGAACCTAGCACTGACTTCTTTAATTGTAAAGAGTAGCTATGCAGACCACCAACTATCTTTAAATACTCATGTGGAGCTAAACACGTATCAAACTTAATTCTTTTCTTTTCTCTCAATCTAGGTTAAACAGGTCAGGTAGCCTTTCAGGCCAGCAAGAGGCTGTGCTTGTTAACATACCAGTGACTGTTGGTGATTCTGGGGAGGCGTCAATAACCACAGCCTCCACGGAGGACTGAAGTTGCTGTTGGACACTGGGAAGGTCGGTGAATTCAGACACAGAGAGAGCATAACTGGGATCGTTTGATATCTCCTGCAGTTGTCTGCTATCAGCACTCCTGGTTCCAATTGCAAAGATCAAGACACCCAGCTGTTTGAGAGCAGAGGCTGGTGCATCAACACTGTCAAAAGACCTTCCACCACTTAGCAATATTAGGACCTGTGGAACTCCTTCCGGGCGCCTGCTTCCGGCAGAGGCCGTGAAGACATTATCCCCCAGGTACTGGAGGGCTGCTCCAGTGTTGAGGGGCCTTCCGCCTTTGTGCCTCAAACCTCTGACAGTGTCGAGGATCTCGGCTTTTGTGGTGTACGTGTTCAGATAAAACTGGACAGCTGGATCTCTGCTGTACTGAACCACTGAGACACGGTCTTTGTTGTCATCCACACTGAGTGTCTCTACTACTCTTTGGACAAAGTCTCGCATAGCTGGGAATCCACTTCTAGTACTATCAGATCCATCCAACAAGAACACAACATCCTTTCCTGGTGCCTTTCTCTCCACTAGGGAACATAGAAATTCAGACATATTTAGGTTCATGTGTTGAAAACGTTTCCGATGTGAAAGTCATATGACGAAAGCTAACCTCCATGTTTACACCTTACTTAACAAATTGCAGGCAAACCTGTTTTGTCAAAGTGGCACCGGCTGACCTCAACTTAGTAAAATACGCTTTAATGCAGTTCATGTTGCATCCTACCATGCTTTTTGAAGGTAAAAATCAGTCACTTTCTTACCAGGTACTATTGGTGTCACAGATGGGGCCCTCACTGGCACTGTGCTCATTACAGAGGAGAGCTGTTCTTGGACACTGGGGAGGTCAGTGAACTCAGTTACCGATAGAGCGTAACTAGGGTCATATGATATCTTCTGCAGTTCACTCTTGTCAGAGCCCCTTGTTCCAATGCCAATCACAACGACGCCCTGCTGTTTGAGAGCAGAGGCTGGGGTATCTACATTGTCAAAAGACCTTCCGCCATTTAGCAGGATCAACATCTGTGGAACACCTTGCAGGCGTCTACTCCCGGAGGAGTTTGTAAAGACGTTGTCCCTGACGTATTGGAGGGCTGCCCCGGTGTTGAGGGGTCTGCCTCCTCTGTGTTTCAGCCCTCTGACCGAATCCAAAACATCCTCTCTTGTGGTGTACGTGTTCAGATAGAAATTGACCTCTGCATCTCTGCTGTACTGGACCACAGAGACACGGTCTTTGTTTTGTCCCACATTGAGTTTCTCCACAACTCTCTCAACAAACTCACGCATGGCGGGGAAGCCATACCTTGTGGAATCAGAACCATCCAGAAGGAACACGATATCTTTTTTGGCAGTGTCAACTGAGAAAAGACAGGAAGACAAAAAAATAAACACCTTTTCAAAGACTGCGCTACTGGACTAGTCATCAAGTGGTGGACGATTTATTTCTGTTTTTCTTTGTGAAAGAACCTAGCACTGACTTCTTTAATTGTAAAGAGTAGCTATGCAGACCACCAACTATCTTTAAATACTCATGTGGAGCTAAACACGTATCAAACTTAATTCTTTTCTTTTCTCTCAATCTAGGTTAAACAGGTCAGGTAGCCTTTCAGGCCAGCAAGAGGCTGTGCTTGTTAACATACCAGTGACTGTTGGTGATTCTGGGGAGGCGTCAATAACCACAGCCTCCACGGAGGACTGAAGTTGCTGTTGGACACTGGGAAGGTCGGTGAATTCAGACACAGAGAGAGCATAACTGGGATCGTTTGATATCTCCTGCAGTTGTCTGCTATCAGCACTCCTGGTTCCAATTGCAAAGATCAAGACACCCAGCTGTTTGAGAGCAGAGGCTGGTGCATCAACACTGTCAAAAGACCTTCCACCACTTAGCAATATTAGGACCTGTGGAACTCCTTCCGGGCGCCTGCTTCCGGCAGAGGCCGTGAAGACATTATCCCCCAGGTACTGGAGGGCTGCTCCAGTGTTGAGGGGCCTTCCGCCTTTGTGCCTCAAACCTCTGACAGTGTCGAGGATCTCGGCTTTTGTGGTGTACGTGTTCAGATAAAACTGGACAGCTGGATCTCTGCTGTACTGAACCACTGAGACACGGTCTTTGTTGTCATCCACACTGAGTGTCTCTACTACTCTTTGGACAAAGTCTCGCATAGCTGGGAATCCACTTCTAGTACTATCAGATCCATCCAACAAGAACACAACATCCTTTCCTGGTGCCTTTCTCTCCACTAGGGAACATAGAAATTCAGACATATTTAGGTTCATGTGTTGAAAACGTTTCCGATGTGAAAGTCATATGACGAAAGCTAACCTCCATGTTTACACCTTACTTAACAAATTGCAGGCAAACCTGTTTTGTCAAAGTGGCACCGGCTGACCTCAACTTAGTAAAATACGCTTTAATGCAGTTCATGTTGCATCCTACCATGCTTTTGGAAGGTAAAAATCAGTCACTTTCTTACCAGGTACTATTGGTGTCACAGATGGGGCCCTCACTGGCACTGTGCTCATTACAGAGGAGAGCTGTTCTTGGACACTGGGGAGGTCAGTGAACTCAGTTACCGATAGAGCGTAACTAGGGTCATATGATATCTTCTGCAGTTCACTCTTGTCAGAGCCCCTTGTTCCAATGCCAATCACAACGACGCCCTGCTGTTTGAGAGCAGAGGCTGGGGTATCTACATTGTCAAAAGACCTTCCGCCATTTAGCAGGATCAACATCTGTGGAACACCTTGCAGGCGTCTACTCCCGGAGGAGTTTGTAAAGACGTTGTCCCTGACGTATTGGAGGGCTGCCCCGGTGTTGAGGGGTCTGCCTCCTCTGTGTTTCAGCCCTCTGACCGAATCCAAAACATCCTCTCTTGTGGTGTACGTGTTCAGATAGAAATTGACCTCTGCATCTCTGCTGTACTGGACCACAGAGACACGGTCTTTGTTTTGTCCCACATTGAGTTTCTCCACAACTCTCTCAACAAACTCACGCATGGCGGGGAAGCCATACCTTGTGGAATCAGAACCATCCAGAAGGAACACGATATCTTTTTTGGCAGTGTCAACTGAGAAAAGACAGGAAGACAAAAAAAATAAACACCTTTTCAAAGACTGCGCTACTGGACTAGTCATCAAGTGGTGGACGATTTATTTCTGTTTTTCTTTGTGAAAGAACCTAGCACTGACTTCTTTAATTGTAAAGAGTAGCTATGCAGACCACCAACTATCTTTAAATACTCATGTGGAGCTAAACACGTATCAAACTTAATTCTTTTCTTTTCTCTCAATCTAGGTTAAACAGGTCAGGTAGCCTTTCAGGCCAGCAAGAGGCTGTGCTTGTTAACATACCAGTGACTGTTGGTGATTCTGGGGAGGCGTCAATAACCACAGCCTCCACGGAGGACTGAAGTTGCTGTTGGACACTGGGAAGGTCGGTGAATTCAGACACAGAGAGAGCATAACTGGGATCGTTTGATATCTCCTGCAGTTGTCTGCTATCAGCACTCCTGGTTCCAATTGCAAAGATCAAGACACCCAGCTGTTTGAGAGCAGAGGCTGGTGCATCAACACTGTCAAAAGACCTTCCACCACTTAGCAATATTAGGACCTGTGGAACTCCTTCCGGGCGCCTGCTTCCGGCAGAGGCCGTGAAGACATTATCCCCCAGGTACTGGAGGGCTGCTCCAGTGTTGAGGGGCCTTCCGCCTTTGTGCCTCAAACCTCTGACAGTGTCGAGGATCTCGGCTTTTGTGGTGTACGTGTTCAGATAAAACTGGACAGCTGGATCTCTGCTGTACTGAACCACTGAGACACGGTCTTTGTTGTCATCCACACTGAGTGTCTCTACTACTCTTTGGACAAAGTCTCGCATAGCTGGGAATCCACTTCTAGTACTATCAGATCCATCCAACAAGAACACAACATCCTTTCCTGGTGCCTTTCTCTCCACTAGGGAACATAGAAATTCAGACATATTTAGGTTCATGTGTTGAAAACGTTTCCGATGTGAAAGTCATATGACGAAAGCTAACCTCCATGTTTACACCTTACTTAACAAATTGCAGGCAAACCTGTTTTGTCAAAGTGGCACCGGCTGACCTCAACTTAGTAAAATACGCTTTAATGCAGTTCATGTTGCATCCTACCATGCTTTTGGAAGGTAAAAATCAGTCACTTTCTTACCAGGTACTATTGGTGTCACAGATGGGGCCCTCACTGGCACTGTGCTCATTACAGAGGAGAGCTGTTCTTGGACACTGGGGAGGTCAGTGAACTCAGTTACCGATAGAGCGTAACTAGGGTCATATGATATCTTCTGCAGTTCACTCTTGTCAGAGCCCCTTGTTCCAATGCCAATCACAACGACGCCCTGCTGTTTGAGAGCAGAGGCTGGGGTATCTACATTGTCAAAAGACCTTCCGCCATTTAGCAGGATCAACATCTGTGGAACACCTTGCAGGCGTCTACTCCCGGAGGAGTTTGTAAAGACGTTGTCCCTGACGTATTGGAGGGCTGCCCCGGTGTTGAGGGGTCTGCCTCCTCTGTGTTTCAGCCCTCTGACCGAATCCAAAACATCCTCTCTTGTGGTGTACGTGTTCAGATAGAAATTGACCTCTGCATCTCTGCTGTACTGGACCACAGAGACACGGTCTTTGTTTTGTCCCACATTGAGTTTCTCCACAACTCTCTCAACAAACTCACGCATGGCGGGGAAGCCATACCTTGTGGAATCAGAACCATCCAGAAGGAACACGATATCTTTTTGGCAGTGTCAACTGAGAAAAGACAGGAAGACAAAAAAAATAAACACCTTTTCAAAGACTGCGCTACTGGACTAGTCATCAAGTGGTGGACGATTTATTTCTGTTTTTCTTTGTGAAAGAACCTAGCACTGACTTCTTTAATTGTAAAGAGTAGCTATGCAGACCACCAACTATCTTTAAATACTCATGTGGAGCTAAACACGTATCAAACTTAATTCTTTTCTTTTCTCTCAATCTAGGTTAAACAGGTCAGGTAGCCTTTCAGGCCAGCAAGAGGCTGTGCTTGTTAACATACCAGTGACTGTTGGTGATTCTGGGGAGGCGTCAATAACCACAGCCTCCACGGAGGACTGAAGTTGCTGTTGGACACTGGGAAGGTCGGTGAATTCAGACACAGAGAGAGCATAACTGGGATCGTTTGATATCTCCTGCAGTTGTCTGCTATCAGCACTCCTGGTTCCAATTGCAAAGATCAAGACACCCAGCTGTTTGAGAGCAGAGGCTGGTGCATCAACACTGTCAAAAGACCTTCCACCACTTAGCAATATTAGGACCTGTGGAACTCCTTCCGGGCGCCTGCTTCCGGCAGAGGCCGTGAAGACATTATCCCCCAGGTACTGGAGGGCTGCTCCAGTGTTGAGGGGCCTTCCGCCTTTGTGCCTCAAACCTCTGACAGTGTCGAGGATCTCGGCTTTTGTGGTGTACGTGTTCAGATAAAACTGGACAGCTGGATCTCTGCTGTACTGAACCACTGAGACACGGTCTTTGTTGTCATCCACACTGAGTGTCTCTACTACTCTTTGGACAAAGTCTCGCATAGCTGGGAATCCACTTCTAGTACTATCAGATCCATCCAACAAGAACACAACATCCTTTCCTGGTGCCTTTCTCTCCACTAGGGAACATAGAAATTCAGACATATTTAGGTTCATGTGTTGAAAACGTTTCCGATGTGAAAGTCATATGACGAAAGCTAACCTCCATGTTTACACCTTACTTAACAAATTGCAGGCAAACCTGTTTTGTCAAAGTGGCACCGGCTGACCTCAACTTAGTAAAATACGCTTTAATGCAGTTCATGTTGCATCCTACCATGCTTTTGGAAGGTAAAAATCAGTCACTTTCTTACCAGGTACTATTGGTGTCACAGATGGGGCCCTCACTGGCACTGTGCTCATTACAGAGGAGAGCTGTTCTTGGACACTGGGGAGGTCAGTGAACTCAGTTACCGATAGAGCGTAACTAGGGTCATATGATATCTTCTGCAGTTCACTCTTGTCAGAGCCCCTTGTTCCAATGCCAATCACAACGACGCCCTGCTGTTTGAGAGCAGAGGCTGGGGTATCTACATTGTCAAAAGACCTTCCGCCATTTAGCAGGATCAACATCTGTGGAACACCTTGCAGGCGTCTACTCCCGGAGGAGTTTGTAAAGACGTTGTCCCTGACGTATTGGAGGGCTGCCCCGGTGTTGAGGGGTCTGCCTCCTCTGTGTTTCAGCCCTCTGACCGAATCCAAAACATCCTCTCTTGTGGTGTACGTGTTCAGATAGAAATTGACCTCTGCATCTCTGCTGTACTGGACCACAGAGACACGGTCTTTGTTTTGTCCCACATTGAGTTTCTCCACAACTCTCTCAACAAACTCACGCATGGCGGGGAAGCCATACCTTGTGGAATCAGAACCATCCAGAAGGAACACGATATCTTTTTTGGCAGTGTCAACTGAGAAAAGACAGGAAGACAAAAAAATAAACACCTTTTCAAAGACTGCGCTACTGGACTAGTCATCAAGTGGTGGACGATTTATTTCTGTTTTTCTTTGTGAAAGAACCTAGCACTGACTTCTTTAATTGTAAAGAGTAGCTATGCAGACCACCAACTATCTTTAAATACTCATGTGGAGCTAAACACGTATCAAACTTAATTCTTTTCTTTTCTCTCAATCTAGGTTAAACAGGTCAGGTAGCCTTTCAGGCCAGCAAGAGGCTGTGCTTGTTAACATACCAGTGACTGTTGGTGATTCTGGGAGGCGTCAATAACCACAGCCTCCACGGAGGACTGAAGTTGCTGTTGGACACTGGGAAGGTCGGTGAATTCAGACACAGAGAGAGCATAACTGGGATCGTTTGATATCTCCTGCAGTTGTCTGCTATCAGCACTCCTGGTTCCAATTGCAAAGATCAAGACACCCAGCTGTTTGAGAGCAGAGGCTGGTGCATCAACACTGTCAAAAGACCTTCCACCACTTAGCAATATTAGGACCTGTGGAACTCCTTCCGGGCGCCTGCTTCCGGCAGAGGCCGTGAAGACATTATCCCCCAGGTACTGGAGGGCTGCTCCAGTGTTGAGGGGCCTTCCGCCTTTGTGCCTCAAACCTCTGACAGTGTCGAGGATCTCGGCTTTTGTGGTGTACGTGTTCAGATAAAACTGGACAGCTGGATCTCTGCTGTACTGAACCACTGAGACACGGTCTTTGTTGTCATCCACACTGAGTGTCTCTACTACTCTTTGGACAAAGTCTCGCATAGCTGGGAATCCACTTCTAGTACTATCAGATCAATCCAACAAGAACACAACATCCTTTCCTGGTGCCTTTCTCTCCACTAGGGAACATAGAAATTCAGACATATTTAGGTTCATGTGTTGAAAACGTTTCCGATGTGAAAGTCATATGACGAAAGCTAACCTCCATGTTTACACCTTACTTAACAAATTGCAGGCAAACCTGTTTTGTCAAAGTGGCACCGGCTGACCTCAACTTAGTAAAATACGCTTTAATGCAGTTCATGTTGCATCCTACCATGCTTTTGGAAGGTAAAAATCAGTCACTTTCTTACCAGGTACTATTGGTGTCACAGATGGGGCCCTCACTGGCACTGTGCTCATTACAGAGGAGAGCTGTTCTTGGACACTGGGGAGGTCAGTGAACTCAGTTACCGATAGAGCGTAACTAGGGTCATATGATATCTTCTGCAGTTCACTCTTGTCAGAGCCCCTTGTTCCAATGCCAATCACAACGACGCCCTGCTGTTTGAGAGCAGAGGCTGGGGTATCTACATTGTCAAAAGACCTTCCGCCATTTAGCAGGATCAACATCTGTGGAACACCTTGCAGGCGTCTACTCCCGGAGGAGTTTGTAAAGACGTTGTCCCTGACGTATTGGAGGGCTGCCCCGGTGTTGAGGGGTCTGCCTCCTCTGTGTTTCAGCCCTCTGACCGAATCCAAAACATCCTCTCTTGTGGTGTACGTGTTCAGATAGAAATTGACCTCTGCATCTCTGCTGTACTGGACCACAGAGACACGGTCTTTGTTTTGTCCCACATTGAGTTTCTCCACAACTCTCTCAACAAACTCACGCATGGCGGGGAAGCCATACCTTGTGGAATCAGAACCATCCAGAAGGAACACGATATCTTTTTTGGCAGTGTCAACTGAGAAAAGACAGGAAGACAAAAAAAATAAACACCTTTTCAAAGACTGCGCTACTGGACTAGTCATCAAGTGGTGGACGATTTATTTCTGTTTTTCTTTGTGAAAGAACCTAGCACTGACTTCTTTAATTGTAAAGAGTAGCTATGCAGACCACCAACTATCTTTAAATACTCATGTGGAGCTAAACACGTATCAAACTTAATTCTTTTCTTTTCTCTCAATCTAGGTTAAACAGGTCAGGTAGCCTTTCAGGCCAGCAAGAGGCTGTGCTTGTTAACATACCAGTGACTGTTGGTGATTCTGGGGAGGCGTCAATAACCACAGCCTCCACGGAGGACTGAAGTTGCTGTTGGACACTGGGAAGGTCGGTGAATTCAGACACAGAGAGAGCATAACTGGGATCGTTTGATATCTCCTGCAGTTGTCTGCTATCAGCACTCCTGGTTCCAATTGCAAAGATCAAGACACCCAGCTGTTTGAGAGCAGAGGCTGGTGCATCAACACTGTCAAAAGACCTTCCACCACTTAGCAATATTAGGACCTGTGGAACTCCTTCCGGGCGCCTGCTTCCGGCAGAGGCCGTGAAGACATTATCCCCCAGGTACTGGAGGGCTGCTCCAGTGTTGAGGGGCCTTCCGCCTTTGTGCCTCAAACCTCTGACAGTGTCGAGGATCTCGGCTTTTGTGGTGTACGTGTTCAGATAAAACTGGACAGCTGGATCTCTGCTGTACTGAACCACTGAGACACGGTCTTTGTTGTCATCCACACTGAGTGTCTCTACTACTCTTTGGACAAAGTCTCGCATAGCTGGGAATCCACTTCTAGTACTATCAGATCCATCCAACAAGAACACAACATCCTTTCCTGGTGCCTTTCTCTCCACTAGGGAACATAGAAATTCAGACATATTTAGGTTCATGTGTTGAAAACGTTTCCGATGTGAAAGTCATATGACGAAAGCTAACCTCCATGTTTACACCTTACTTAACAAATTGCAGGCAAACCTGTTTTGTCAAAGTGGCACCGGCTGACCTCAACTTAGTAAAATACGCTTTAATGCAGTTCATGTTGCATCCTACCATGCTTTTGGAAGGTAAAAATCAGTCACTTTCTTACCAGGTACTATTGGTGTCACAGATGGGGCCCTCACTGGCACTGTGCTCATTACAGAGGAGAGCTGTTCTTGGACACTGGGGAGGTCAGTGAACTCAGTTACCGATAGAGCGTAACTAGGGTCATATGATATCTTCTGCAGTTCACTCTTGTCAGAGCCCCTTGTTCCAATGCCAATCACAACGACGCCCTGCTGTTTGAGAGCAGAGGCTGGGGTATCTACATTGTCAAAAGACCTTCCGCCATTTAGCAGGATCAACATCTGTGGAACACCTTGCAGGCGTCTACTCCCGGAGGAGTTTGTAAAGACGTTGTCCCTGACGTATTGGAGGGCTGCCCCGGTGTTGAGGGGTCTGCCTCCTCTGTGTTTCAGCCCTCTGACCGAATCCAAAACATCCTCTCTTGTGGTGTACGTGTTCAGATAGAAATTGACCTCTGCATCTCTGCTGTACTGGACCACAGAGACACGGTCTTTGTTTTGTCCCACATTGAGTTTCTCCACAACTCTCTCAACAAACTCACGCATGGCGGGGAAGCCATACCTTGTGGAATCAGAACCATCCAGAAGGAACACGATATCTTTTTTGGCAGTGTCAACTGAGAAAAGACAGGAAGACAAAAAAATAAACACCTTTTCAAAGACTGCGCTACTGGACTAGTCATCAAGTGGTGGACGATTTATTTCTGTTTTTCTTTGTGAAAGAACCTAGCACTGACTTCTTTAATTGTAAAGAGTAGCTATGCAGACCACCAACTATCTTTAAATACTCATGTGGAGCTAAACACGTATCAAACTTAATTCTTTTCTTTTCTCTCAATCTAGGTTAAACAGGTCAGGTAGCCTTTCAGGCCAGCAAGAGGCTGTGCTTGTTAACATACCAGTGACTGTTGGTGATTCTGGGGAGGCGTCAATAACCACAGCCTCCACGGAGGACTGAAGTTGCTGTTGGACACTGGGAAGGTCGGTGAATTCAGACACAGAGAGAGCATAACTGGGATCGTTTGATATCTCCTGCAGTTGTCTGCTATCAGCACTCCTGGTTCCAATTGCAAAGATCAAGACACCCAGCTGTTTGAGAGCAGAGGCTGGTGCATCAACACTGTCAAAAGACCTTCCACCACTTAGCAATATTAGGACCTGTGGAACTCCTTCCGGGCGCCTGCTTCCGGCAGAGGCCGTGAAGACATTATCCCCCAGGTACTGGAGGGCTGCTCCAGTGTTGAGGGGCCTTCCGCCTTTGTGCCTCAAACCTCTGACAGTGTCGAGGATCTCGGCTTTTGTGGTGTACGTGTTCAGATAAAACTGGACAGCTGGATCTCTGCTGTACTGAACCACTGAGACACGGTCTTTGTTGTCATCCACACTGAGTGTCTCTACTACTCTTTGGACAAAGTCTCGCATAGCTGGGAATCCACTTCTAGTACTATCAGATCCATCCAACAAGAACACAACATCCTTTCCTGGTGCCTTTCTCTCCACTAGGGAACATAGAAATTCAGACATATTTAGGTTCATGTGTTGAAAACGTTTCCGATGTGAAAGTCATATGACGAAAGCTAACCTCCATGTTTACACCTTACTTAACAAATTGCAGGCAAACCTGTTTTGTCAAAGTGGCACCGGCTGACCTCAACTTAGTAAAATACGCTTTAATGCAGTTCATGTTGCATCCTACCATGCTTTTGGAAGGTAAAAATCAGTCACTTTCTTACCAGGTACTATTGGTGTCACAGATGGGGCCCTCACTGGCACTGTGCTCATTACAGAGGAGAGCTGTTCTTGGACACTGGGGAGGTCAGTGAACTCAGTTACCGATAGAGCGTAACTAGGGTCATATGATATCTTCTGCAGTTCACTCTTGTCAGAGCCCCTTGTTCCAATGCCAATCACAACGACGCCCTGCTGTTTGAGAGCAGAGGCTGGGGTATCTACATTGTCAAAAGACCTTCCGCCATTTAGCAGGATCAACATCTGTGGAACACCTTGCAGGCGTCTACTCCCGGAGGAGTTTGTAAAGACGTTGTCCCTGACGTATTGGAGGGCTGCCCCGGTGTTGAGGGGTCTGCCTCCTCTGTGTTTCAGCCCTCTGACCGAATCCAAAACATCCTCTCTTGTGGTGTACGTGTTCAGATAGAAATTGACCTCTGCATCTCTGCTGTACTGGACCACAGAGACACGGTCTTTGTTTTGTCCCACATTGAGTTTCTCCACAACTCTCTCAACAAACTCACGCATGGCGGGGAAGCCATACCTTGTGGAATCAGAACCATCCAGAAGGAACACGATATCTTTTTGGCAGTGTCAACTGAGAAAAGACAGGAAGACAAAAAAAATAAACACCTTTTCAAAGACTGCGCTACTGGACTAGTCATCAAGTGGTGGACGATTTATTTCTGTTTTTCTTTGTGAAAGAACCTAGCACTGACTTCTTTAATTGTAAAGAGTAGCTATGCAGACCACCAACTATCTTTAAATACTCATGTGGAGCTAAACACGTATCAAACTTAATTCTTTTCTTTTCTCTCAATCTAGGTTAAACAGGTCAGGTAGCCTTTCAGGCCAGCAAGAGGCTGTGCTTGTTAACATACCAGTGACTGTTGGTGATTCTGGGGAGGCGTCAATAACCACAGCCTCCACGGAGGACTGAAGTTGCTGTTGGACACTGGGAAGGTCGGTGAATTCAGACACAGAGAGAGCATAACTGGGATCGTTTGATATCTCCTGCAGTTGTCTGCTATCAGCACTCCTGGTTCCAATTGCAAAGATCAAGACACCCAGCTGTTTGAGAGCAGAGGCTGGTGCATCAACACTGTCAAAAGACCTTCCACCACTTAGCAATATTAGGACCTGTGGAACTCCTTCCGGGCGCCTGCTTCCGGCAGAGGCCGTGAAGACATTATCCCCCAGGTACTGGAGGGCTGCTCCAGTGTTGAGGGGCCTTCCGCCTTTGTGCCTCAAACCTCTGACAGTGTCGAGGATCTCGGCTTTTGTGGTGTACGTGTTCAGATAAAACTGGACAGCTGGATCTCTGCTGTACTGAACCACTGAGACACGGTCTTTGTTGTCATCCACACTGAGTGTCTCTACTACTCTTTGGACAAAGTCTCGCATAGCTGGGAATCCACTTCTAGTACTATCAGATCCATCCAACAAGAACACAACATCCTTTCCTGGTGCCTTTCTCTCCACTAGGGAACATAGAAATTCAGACATATTTAGGTTCATGTGTTGAAAACGTTTCCGATGTGAAAGTCATATGACGAAAGCTAACCTCCATGTTTACACCTTACTTAACAAATTGCAGGCAAACCTGTTTTGTCAAAGTGGCACCGGCTGACCTCAACTTAGTAAAATACGCTTTAATGCAGTTCATGTTGCATCCTACCATGCTTTTGGAAGGTAAAAATCAGTCACTTTCTTACCAGGTACTATTGGTGTCACAGATGGGGCCCTCACTGGCACTGTGCTCATTACAGAGGAGAGCTGTTCTTGGACACTGGGGAGGTCAGTGAACTCAGTTACCGATAGAGCGTAACTAGGGTCATATGATATCTTCTGCAGTTCACTCTTGTCAGAGCCCCTTGTTCCAATGCCAATCACAACGACGCCCTGCTGTTTGAGAGCAGAGGCTGGGGTATCTACATTGTCAAAAGACCTTCCGCCATTTAGCAGGATCAACATCTGTGGAACACCTTGCAGGCGTCTACTCCCGGAGGAGTTTGTAAAGACGTTGTCCCTGACGTATTGGAGGGCTGCCCCGGTGTTGAGGGGTCTGCCTCCTCTGTGTTTCAGCCCTCTGACCGAATCCAAAACATCCTCTCTTGTGGTGTACGTGTTCAGATAGAAATTGACCTCTGCATCTCTGCTGTACTGGACCACAGAGACACGGTCTTTGTTTTGTCCCACATTGAGTTTCTCCACAACTCTCTCAACAAACTCACGCATGGCGGGGAAGCCATACCTTGTGGAATCAGAACCATCCAGAAGGAACACGATATCTTTTTTGGCAGTGTCAACTGAGAAAAGACAGGAAGACAAAAAAATAAACACCTTTTCAAAGACTGCGCTACTGGACTAGTCATCAAGTGGTGGACGATTTATTTCTGTTTTTCTTTGTGAAAGAACCTAGCACTGACTTCTTTAATTGTAAAGAGTAGCTATGCAGACCACCAACTATCTTTAAATACTCATGTGGAGCTAAACACGTATCAAACTTAATTCTTTTCTTTTCTCTCAATCTAGGTTAAACAGGTCAGGTAGCCTTTCAGGCCAGCAAGAGGCTGTGCTTGTTAACATACCAGTGACTGTTGGTGATTCTGGGGAGGCGTCAATAACCACAGCCTCCACGGAGGACTGAAGTTGCTGTTGGACACTGGGAAGGTCGGTGAATTCAGACACAGAGAGAGCATAACTGGGATCGTTTGATATCTCCTGCAGTTGTCTGCTATCAGCACTCCTGGTTCCAATTGCAAAGATCAAGACACCCAGCTGTTTGAGAGCAGAGGCTGGTGCATCAACACTGTCAAAAGACCTTCCACCACTTAGCAATATTAGGACCTGTGGAACTCCTTCCGGGCGCCTGCTTCCGGCAGAGGCCGTGAAGACATTATCCCCCAGGTACTGGAGGGCTGCTCCAGTGTTGAGGGGCCTTCCGCCTTTGTGCCTCAAACCTCTGACAGTGTCGAGGATCTCGGCTTTTGTGGTGTACGTGTTCAGATAAAACTGGACAGCTGGATCTCTGCTGTACTGAACCACTGAGACACGGTCTTTGTTGTCATCCACACTGAGTGTCTCTACTACTCTTTGGACAAAGTCTCGCATAGCTGGGAATCCACTTCTAGTACTATCAGATCCATCCAACAAGAACACAACATCCTTTCCTGGTGCCTTTCTCTCCACTAGGGAACATAGAAATTCAGACATATTTAGGTTCATGTGTTGAAAACGTTTCCGATGTGAAAGTCATATGACGAAAGCTAACCTCCATGTTTACACCTTACTTAACAAATTGCAGGCAAACCTGTTTTGTCAAAGTGGCACCGGCTGACCTCAACTTAGTAAAATACGCTTTAATGCAGTTCATGTTGCATCCTACCATGCTTTTGGAAGGTAAAAATCAGTCACTTTCTTACCAGGTACTATTGGTGTCACAGATGGGGCCCTCACTGGCACTGTGCTCATTACAGAGGAGAGCTGTTCTTGGACACTGGGGAGGTCAGTGAACTCAGTTACCGATAGAGCGTAACTAGGGTCATATGATATCTTCTGCAGTTCACTCTTGTCAGAGCCCCTTGTTCCAATGCCAATCACAACGACGCCCTGCTGTTTGAGAGCAGAGGCTGGGGTATCTACATTGTCAAAAGACCTTCCGCCATTTAGCAGGATCAACATCTGTGGAACACCTTGCAGGCGTCTACTCCCGGAGGAGTTTGTAAAGACGTTGTCCCTGACGTATTGGAGGGCTGCCCCGGTGTTGAGGGGTCTGCCTCCTCTGTGTTTCAGCCCTCTGACCGAATCCAAAACATCCTCTCTTGTGGTGTACGTGTTCAGATAGAAATTGACCTCTGCATCTCTGCTGTACTGGACCACAGAGACACGGTCTTTGTTTTGTCCCACATTGAGTTTCTCCACAACTCTCTCAACAAACTCACGCATGGCGGGGAAGCCATACCTTGTGGAATCAGAACCATCCAGAAGGAACACGATATCTTTTTTGGCAGTGTCAACTGAGAAAAGACAGGAAGACAAAAAAATAAACACCTTTTCAAAGACTGCGCTACTGGACTAGTCATCAAGTGGTGGACGATTTATTTCTGTTTTTCTTTGTGAAAGAACCTAGCACTGACTTCTTTAATTGTAAAGAGTAGCTATGCAGACCACCAACTATCTTTAAATACTCATGTGGAGCTAAACACGTATCAAACTTAATTCTTTTCTTTTCTCTCAATCTAGGTTAAACAGGTCAGGTAGCCTTTCAGGCCAGCAAGAGGCTGTGCTTGTTAACATACCAGTGACTGTTGGTGATTCTGGGGAGGCGTCAATAACCACAGCCTCCACGGAGGACTGAAGTTGCTGTTGGACACTGGGAAGGTCGGTGAATTCAGACACAGAGAGAGCATAACTGGGATCGTTTGATATCTCCTGCAGTTGTCTGCTATCAGCACTCCTGGTTCCAATTGCAAAGATCAAGACACCCAGCTGTTTGAGAGCAGAGGCTGGTGCATCAACACTGTCAAAAGACCTTCCACCACTTAGCAATATTAGGACCTGTGGAACTCCTTCCGGGCGCCTGCTTCCGGCAGAGGCCGTGAAGACATTATCCCCCAGGTACTGGAGGGCTGCTCCAGTGTTGAGGGGCCTTCCGCCTTTGTGCCTCAAACCTCTGACAGTGTCGAGGATCTCGGCTTTTGTGGTGTACGTGTTCAGATAAAACTGGACAGCTGGATCTCTGCTGTACTGAACCACTGAGACACGGTCTTTGTTGTCATCCACACTGAGTGTCTCTACTACTCTTTGGACAAAGTCTCGCATAGCTGGGAATCCACTTCTAGTACTATCAGATCCATCCAACAAGAACACAACATCCTTTCCTGGTGCCTTTCTCTCCACTAGGGAACATAGAAATTCAGACATATTTAGGTTCATGTGTTGAAAACGTTTCCGATGTGAAAGTCATATGACGAAAGCTAACCTCCATGTTTACACCTTACTTAACAAATTGCAGGCAAACCTGTTTTGTCAAAGTGGCACCGGCTGACCTCAACTTAGTAAAATACGCTTTAATGCAGTTCATGTTGCATCCTACCATGCTTTTGGAAGGTAAAAATCAGTCACTTTCTTACCAGGTACTATTGGTGTCACAGATGGGGCCCTCACTGGCACTGTGCTCATTACAGAGGAGAGCTGTTCTTGGACACTGGGGAGGTCAGTGAACTCAGTTACCGATAGAGCGTAACTAGGGTCATATGATATCTTCTGCAGTTCACTCTTGTCAGAGCCCCTTGTTCCAATGCCAATCACAACGACGCCCTGCTGTTTGAGAGCAGAGGCTGGGGTATCTACATTGTCAAAAGACCTTCCGCCATTTAGCAGGATCAACATCTGTGGAACACCTTGCAGGCGTCTACTCCCGGAGGAGTTTGTAAAGACGTTGTCCCTGACGTATTGGAGGGCTGCCCCGGTGTTGAGGGGTCTGCCTCCTCTGTGTTTCAGCCCTCTGACCGAATCCAAAACATCCTCTCTTGTGGTGTACGTGTTCAGATAGAAATTGACCTCTGCATCTCTGCTGTACTGGACCACAGAGACACGGTCTTTGTTTTGTCCCACATTGAGTTTCTCCACAACTCTCTCAACAAACTCACGCATGGCGGGGAAGCCATACCTTGTGGAATCAGAACCATCCAGAAGGAACACGATATCTTTTTTGGCAGTGTCAACTGAGAAAAGACAGGAAGACAAAAAAAATAAACACCTTTTCAAAGACTGCGCTACTGGACTAGTCATCAAGTGGTGGACGATTTATTTCTGTTTTTCTTTGTGAAAGAACCTAGCACTGACTTCTTTAATTGTAAAGAGTAGCTATGCAGACCACCAACTATCTTTAAATACTCATGTGGAGCTAAACACGTATCAAACTTAATTCTTTTCTTTTCTCTCAATCTAGGTTAAACAGGTCAGGTAGCCTTTCAGGCCAGCAAGAGGCTGTGCTTGTTAACATACCAGTGACTGTTGGTGATTCTGGGGAGGCGTCAATAACCACAGCCTCCACGGAGGACTGAAGTTGCTGTTGGACACTGGGAAGGTCGGTGAATTCAGACACAGAGAGAGCATAACTGGGATCGTTTGATATCTCCTGCAGTTGTCTGCTATCAGCACTCCTGGTTCCAATTGCAAAGATCAAGACACCCAGCTGTTTGAGAGCAGAGGCTGGTGCATCAACACTGTCAAAAGACCTTCCACCACTTAGCAATATTAGGACCTGTGGAACTCCTTCCGGGCGCCTGCTTCCGGCAGAGGCCGTGAAGACATTATCCCCCAGGTACTGGAGGGCTGCTCCAGTGTTGAGGGGCCTTCCGCCTTTGTGCCTCAAACCTCTGACAGTGTCGAGGATCTCGGCTTTTGTGGTGTACGTGTTCAGATAAAACTGGACAGCTGGATCTCTGCTGTACTGAACCACTGAGACACGGTCTTTGTTGTCATCCACACTGAGTGTCTCTACTACTCTTTGGACAAAGTCTCGCATAGCTGGGAATCCACTTCTAGTACTATCAGATCCATCCAACAAGAACACAACATCCTTTCCTGGTGCCTTTCTCTCCACTAGGGAACATAGAAATTCAGACATATTTAGGTTCATGTGTTGAAAACGTTTCCGATGTGAAAGTCATATGACGAAAGCTAACCTCCATGTTTACACCTTACTTAACAAATTGCAGGCAAACCTGTTTTGTCAAAGTGGCACCGGCTGACCTCAACTTAGTAAAATACGCTTTAATGCAGTTCATGTTGCATCCTACCATGCTTTTGGAAGGTAAAAATCAGTCACTTTCTTACCAGGTACTATTGGTGTCACAGATGGGGCCCTCACTGGCACTGTGCTCATTACAGAGGAGAGCTGTTCTTGGACACTGGGGAGGTCAGTGAACTCAGTTACCGATAGAGCGTAACTAGGGTCATATGATATCTTCTGCAGTTCACTCTTGTCAGAGCCCCTTGTTCCAATGCCAATCACAACGACGCCCTGCTGTTTGAGAGCAGAGGCTGGGGTATCTACATTGTCAAAAGACCTTCCGCCATTTAGCAGGATCAACATCTGTGGAACACCTTGCAGGCGTCTACTCCCGGAGGAGTTTGTAAAGACGTTGTCCCTGACGTATTGGAGGGCTGCCCCGGTGTTGAGGGGTCTGCCTCCTCTGTGTTTCAGCCCTCTGACCGAATCCAAAACATCCTCTCTTGTGGTGTACGTGTTCAGATAGAAATTGACCTCTGCATCTCTGCTGTACTGGACCACAGAGACACGGTCTTTGTTTTGTCCCACATTGAGTTTCTCCACAACTCTCTCAACAAACTCACGCATGGCGGGGAAGCCATACCTTGTGGAATCAGAACCATCCAGAAGGAACACGATATCTTTTTTGGCAGTGTCAACTGAGAAAAGACAGGAAGACAAAAAAAAATAAACACCTTTTCAAAGACTGCGCTACTGGACTAGTCATCAAGTGGTGGACGATTTATTTCTGTTTTTCTTTGTGAAAGAACCTAGCACTGACTTCTTTAATTGTAAAGAGTAGCTATGCAGACCACCAACTATCTTTAAATACTCATGTGGAGCTAAACACGTATCAAACTTAATTCTTTTCTTTTCTCTCAATCTAGGTTAAACAGGTCAGGTAGCCTTTCAGGCCAGCAAGAGGCTGTGCTTGTTAACATACCAGTGACTGTTGGTGATTCTGGGGAGGCGTCAATAACCACAGCCTCCACGGAGGACTGAAGTTGCTGTTGGACACTGGGAAGGTCGGTGAATTCAGACACAGAGAGAGCATAACTGGGATCGTTTGATATCTCCTGCAGTTGTCTGCTATCAGCACTCCTGGTTCCAATTGCAAAGATCAAGACACCCAGCTGTTTGAGAGCAGAGGCTGGTGCATCAACACTGTCAAAAGACCTTCCACCACTTAGCAATATTAGGACCTGTGGAACTCCTTCCGGGCGCCTGCTTCCGGCAGAGGCCGTGAAGACATTATCCCCCAGGTACTGGAGGGCTGCTCCAGTGTTGAGGGGCCTTCCGCCTTTGTGCCTCAAACCTCTGACAGTGTCGAGGATCTCGGCTTTTGTGGTGTACGTGTTCAGATAAAACTGGACAGCTGGATCTCTGCTGTACTGAACCACTGAGACACGGTCTTTGTTGTCATCCACACTGAGTGTCTCTACTACTCTTTGGACAAAGTCTCGCATAGCTGGGAATCCACTTCTAGTACTATCAGATCCATCCAACAAGAACACAACATCCTTTCCTGGTGCCTTTCTCTCCACTAGGGAACATAGAAATTCAGACATATTTAGGTTCATGTGTTGAAAACGTTTCCGATGTGAAAGTCATATGACGAAAGCTAACCTCCATGTTTACACCTTACTTAACAAATTGCAGGCAAACCTGTTTTGTCAAAGTGGCACCGGCTGACCTCAACTTAGTAAAATACGCTTTAATGCAGTTCATGTTGCATCCTACCATGCTTTTGGAAGGTAAAAATCAGTCACTTTCTTACCAGGTACTATTGGTGTCACAGATGGGGCCCTCACTGGCACTGTGCTCATTACAGAGGAGAGCTGTTCTTGGACACTGGGGAGGTCAGTGAACTCAGTTACCGATAGAGCGTAACTAGGGTCATATGATATCTTCTGCAGTTCACTCTTGTCAGAGCCCCTTGTTCCAATGCCAATCACAACGACGCCCTGCTGTTTGAGAGCAGAGGCTGGGGTATCTACATTGTCAAAAGACCTTCCGCCATTTAGCAGGATCAACATCTGTGGAACACCTTGCAGGCGTCTACTCCCGGAGGAGTTTGTAAAGACGTTGTCCCTGACGTATTGGAGGGCTGCCCCGGTGTTGAGGGGTCTGCCTCCTCTGTGTTTCAGCCCTCTGACCGAATCCAAAACATCCTCTCTTGTGGTGTACGTGTTCAGATAGAAATTGACCTCTGCATCTCTGCTGTACTGGACCACAGAGACACGGTCTTTGTTTTGTCCCACATTGAGTTTCTCCACAACTCTCTCAACAAACTCACGCATGGCGGGGAAGCCATACCTTGTGGAATCAGAACCATCCAGAAGGAACACGATATCTTTTTTGGCAGTGTCAACTGAGAAAAGACAGGAAGACAAAAAAAATAAACACCTTTTCAAAGACTGCGCTACTGGACTAGTCATCAAGTGGTGGACGATTTATTTCTGTTTTTCTTTGTGAAAGAACCTAGCACTGACTTCTTTAATTGTAAAGAGTAGCTATGCAGACCACCAACTATCTTTAAATACTCATGTGGAGCTAAACACGTATCAAACTTAATTCTTTTCTTTTCTCTCAATCTAGGTTAAACAGGTCAGGTAGCCTTTCAGGCCAGCAAGAGGCTGTGCTTGTTAACATACCAGTGACTGTTGGTGATTCTGGGGAGGCGTCAATAACCACAGCCTCCACGGAGGACTGAAGTTGCTGTTGGACACTGGGAAGGTCGGTGAATTCAGACACAGAGAGAGCATAACTGGGATCGTTTGATATCTCCTGCAGTTGTCTGCTATCAGCACTCCTGGTTCCAATTGCAAAGATCAAGACACCCAGCTGTTTGAGAGCAGAGGCTGGTGCATCAACACTGTCAAAAGACCTTCCACCACTTAGCAATATTAGGACCTGTGGAACTCCTTCCGGGCGCCTGCTTCCGGCAGAGGCCGTGAAGACATTATCCCCCAGGTACTGGAGGGCTGCTCCAGTGTTGAGGGGCCTTCCCCCTTTGTGCCTCAAACCTCTGACAGTGTCGAGGATCTCGGCTTTTGTGGTGTACGTGTTCAGATAAAACTGGACAGCTGGATCTCTGCTGTACTGAACCACTGAGACACGGTCTTTGTTGTCATCCACACTGAGTGTCTCTACTACTCTTTGGACAAAGTCTCGCATAGCTGGGAATCCACTTCTAGTACTATCAGATCCATCCAACAAGAACACAACATCCTTTCCTGGTGCCTTTCTCTCCACTAGGGAACATAGAAATTCAGACATATTTAGGTTCATGTGTTGAAAACGTTTCCGATGTGAAAGTCATATGACGAAAGCTAACCTCCATGTTTACACCTTACTTAACAAATTGCAGGCAAACCTGTTTTGTCAAAGTGGCACCGGCTGACCTCAACTTAGTAAAATACGCTTTAATGCAGTTCATGTTGCATCCTACCATGCTTTTGGAAGGTAAAAATCAGTCACTTTCTTACCAGGTACTATTGGTGTCACAGATGGGGCCCTCACTGGCACTGTGCTCATTACAGAGGAGAGCTGTTCTTGGACACTGGGGAGGTCAGTGAACTCAGTTACCGATAGAGCGTAACTAGGGTCATATGATATCTTCTGCAGTTCACTCTTGTCAGAGCCCCTTGTTCCAATGCCAATCACAACGACGCCCTGCTGTTTGAGAGCAGAGGCTGGGGTATCTACATTGTCAAAAGACCTTCCGCCATTTAGCAGGATCAACATCTGTGGAACACCTTGCAGGCGTCTACTCCCGGAGGAGTTTGTAAAGACGTTGTCCCTGACGTATTGGAGGGCTGCCCCGGTGTTGAGGGGTCTGCCTCCTCTGTGTTTCAGCCCTCTGACCGAATCCAAAACATCCTCTCTTGTGGTGTACGTGTTCAGATAGAAATTGACCTCTGCATCTCTGCTGTACTGGACCACAGAGACACGGTCTTTGTTTTGTCCCACATTGAGTTTCTCCACAACTCTCTCAACAAACTCACGCATGGCGGGGAAGCCATACCTTGTGGAATCAGAACCATCCAGAAGGAACACGATATCTTTTTTGGCAGTGTCAACTGAGAAAAGACAGGAAGACAAAAAAATAAACACCTTTTCAAAGACTGCGCTACTGGACTAGTCATCAAGTGGTGGACGATTTATTTCTGTTTTTCTTTGTGAAAGAACCTAGCACTGACTTCTTTAATTGTAAAGAGTAGCTATGCAGACCACCAACTATCTTTAAATACTCATGTGGAGCTAAACACGTATCAAACTTAATTCTTTTCTTTTCTCTCAATCTAGGTTAAACAGGTCAGGTAGCCTTTCAGGCCAGCAAGAGGCTGTGCTTGTTAACATACCAGTGACTGTTGGTGATTCTGGGGAGGCGTCAATAACCACAGCCTCCACGGAGGACTGAAGTTGCTGTTGGACACTGGGAAGGTCGGTGAATTCAGACACAGAGAGAGCATAACTGGGATCGTTTGATATCTCCTGCAGTTGTCTGCTATCAGCACTCCTGGTTCCAATTGCAAAGATCAAGACACCCAGCTGTTTGAGAGCAGAGGCTGGTGCATCAACACTGTCAAAAGACCTTCCACCACTTAGCAATATTAGGACCTGTGGAACTCCTTCCGGGCGCCTGCTTCCGGCAGAGGCCGTGAAGACATTATCCCCCAGGTACTGGAGGGCTGCTCCAGTGTTGAGGGGCCTTCCCCCTTTGTGCCTCAAACCTCTGACAGTGTCGAGGATCTCGGCTTTTGTGGTGTACGTGTTCAGATAAAACTGGACAGCTGGATCTCTGCTGTACTGAACCACTGAGACACGGTCTTTGTTGTCATCCACACTGAGTGTCTCTACTACTCTTTGGACAAAGTCTCGCATAGCTGGGAATCCACTTCTAGTACTATCAGATCCATCCAACAAGAACACAACATCCTTTCCTGGTGCCTTTCTCTCCACTAGGGAACATAGAAATTCAGACATATTTAGGTTCATGTGTTGAAAACGTTTCCGATGTGAAAGTCATATGACGAAAGCTAACCTCCATGTTTACACCTTACTTAACAAATTGCAGGCAAACCTGTTTTGTCAAAGTGGCACCGGCTGACCTCAACTTAGTAAAATACGCTTTAATGCAGTTCATGTTGCATCCTACCATGCTTTTGGAAGGTAAAAATCAGTCACTTTCTTACCAGGTACTATTGGTGTCACAGATGGGGCCCTCACTGGCACTGTGCTCATTACAGAGGAGAGCTGTTCTTGGACACTGGGGAGGTCAGTGAACTCAGTTACCGATAGAGCGTAACTAGGGTCATATGATATCTTCTGCAGTTCACTCTTGTCAGAGCCCCTTGTTCCAATGCCAATCACAACGACGCCCTGCTGTTTGAGAGCAGAGGCTGGGGTATCTACATTGTCAAAAGACCTTCCGCCATTTAGCAGGATCAACATCTGTGGAACACCTTGCAGGCGTCTACTCCCGGAGGAGTTTGTAAAGACGTTGTCCCTGACGTATTGGAGGGCTGCCCCGGTGTTGAGGGGTCTGCCTCCTCTGTGTTTCAGCCCTCTGACCGAATCCAAAACATCCTCTCTTGTGGTGTACGTGTTCAGATAGAAATTGACCTCTGCATCTCTGCTGTACTGGACCACAGAGACACGGTCTTTGTTTTGTCCCACATTGAGTTTCTCCACAACTCTCTCAACAAACTCACGCATGGCGGGGAAGCCATACCTTGTGGAATCAGAACCATCCAGAAGGAACACGATATCTTTTTTGGCAGTGTCAACTGAGAAAAGACAGGAAGACAAAAAAATAAACACCTTTTCAAAGACTGCGCTACTGGACTAGTCATCAAGTGGTGGACGATTTATTTCTGTTTTTCTTTGTGAAAGAACCTAGCACTGACTTCTTTAATTGTAAAGAGTAGCTATGCAGACCACCAACTATCTTTAAATACTCATGTGGAGCTAAACACGTATCAAACTTAATTCTTTTCTTTTCTCTCAATCTAGGTTAAACAGGTCAGGTAGCCTTTCAGGCCAGCAAGAGGCTGTGCTTGTTAACATACCAGTGACTGTTGGTGATTCTGGGGAGGCGTCAATAACCACAGCCTCCACGGAGGACTGAAGTTGCTGTTGGACACTGGGAAGGTCGGTGAATTCAGACACAGAGAGAGCATAACTGGGATCGTTTGATATCTCCTGCAGTTGTCTGCTATCAGCACTCCTGGTTCCAATTGCAAAGATCAAGACACCCAGCTGTTTGAGAGCAGAGGCTGGTGCATCAACACTGTCAAAAGACCTTCCACCACTTAGCAATATTAGGACCTGTGGAACTCCTTCCGGGCGCCTGCTTCCGGCAGAGGCCGTGAAGACATTATCCCCCAGGTACTGGAGGGCTGCTCCAGTGTTGAGGGGCCTTCCGCCTTTGTGCCTCAAACCTCTGACAGTGTCGAGGATCTCGGCTTTTGTGGTGTACGTGTTCAGATAAAACTGGACAGCTGGATCTCTGCTGTACTGAACCACTGAGACACGGTCTTTGTTGTCATCCACACTGAGTGTCTCTACTACTCTTTGGACAAAGTCTCGCATAGCTGGGAATCCACTTCTAGTACTATCAGATCCATCCAACAAGAACACAACATCCTTTCCTGGTGCCTTTCTCTCCACTAGGGAACATAGAAATTCAGACATATTTAGGTTCATGTGTTGAAAACGTTTCCGATGTGAAAGTCATATGACGAAAGCTAACCTCCATGTTTACACCTTACTTAACAAATTGCAGGCAAACCTGTTTTGTCAAAGTGGCACCGGCTGACCTCAACTTAGTAAAATACGCTTTAATGCAGTTCATGTTGCATCCTACCATGCTTTTGGAAGGTAAAAATCAGTCACTTTCTTACCAGGTACTATTGGTGTCACAGATGGGGCCCTCACTGGCACTGTGCTCATTACAGAGGAGAGCTGTTCTTGGACACTGGGGAGGTCAGTGAACTCAGTTACCGATAGAGCGTAACTAGGGTCATATGATATCTTCTGCAGTTCACTCTTGTCAGAGCCCCTTGTTCCAATGCCAATCACAACGACGCCCTGCTGTTTGAGAGCAGAGGCTGGGGTATCTACATTGTCAAAAGACCTTCCGCCATTTAGCAGGATCAACATCTGTGGAACACCTTGCAGGCGTCTACTCCCGGAGGAGTTTGTAAAGACGTTGTCCCTGACGTATTGGAGGGCTGCCCCGGTGTTGAGGGGTCTGCCTCCTCTGTGTTTCAGCCCTCTGACCGAATCCAAAACATCCTCTCTTGTGGTGTACGTGTTCAGATAGAAATTGACCTCTGCATCTCTGCTGTACTGGACCACAGAGACACGGTCTTTGTTTTGTCCCACATTGAGTTTCTCCACAACTCTCTCAACAAACTCACGCATGGCGGGAAGCCATACCTTGTGGAATCAGAACCATCCAGAAGGAACACGATATCTTTTTTGGCAGTGTCAACTGAGAAAGGACAGGAAGACAAAAAAATAAACACCTTTTCAAAGACTGCGCTACTGGACTAGTCATCAAGTGGTGGACGATTTATTTCTGTTTTTTTTTGAAAGAACCTAGCACTGACTTCTTTAATTGTAAAGAGTAGCTATGCAGACCACCAACTATCTTTAAATACTCATGTGGAGCTAAACACGTATCAAACTTAATTCTTTTCTTTTCTCTCAATCTAGGTTAAACAGGTCAGGTAGCCTTTCAGGCCAGCAAGAGGCTGTGCTTGTTAACATACCAGTGACTGTTGGTGATTCTGGGGAGGCGTCAATAACCACAGCCTCCACGGAGGACTGAAGTTGCTGTTGGACACTGGGAAGGTCGGTGAATTCAGACACAGAGAGAGCATAACTGGGATCGTTTGATATCTCCTGCAGTTGTCTGCTATCAGCACTCCTGGTTCCAATTGCAAAGATCAAGACACCCAGCTGTTTGAGAGCAGAGGCTGGTGCATCAACACTGTCAAAAGACCTTCCACCACTTAGCAATATTAGGACCTGTGGAACTCCTTCCGGGCGCCTGCTTCCGGCAGAGGCCGTGAAGACATTATCCCCCAGGTACTGGAGGGCTGCTCCAGTGTTGAGGGGCCTTCCCCTTTGTGCCTCAAACCTCTGACAGTGTCGAGGATCTCGGCTTTTGTGGTGTACGTGTTCAGATAAAACTGGACAGCTGGATCTCTGCTGTACTGAACCACTGAGACACGGTCTTTGTTGTCATCCACACTGAGTGTCTCTACTACTCTTTGGACAAAGTCTCGCATAGCTGGGAATCCACTTCTAGTACTATCAGATCCATCCAACAAGAACACAACATCCTTTCCTGGTGCCTTTCTCTCCACTAGGGAACATAGAAATTCAGACATATTTAGGTTCATGTGTTGAAAACGTTTCCGATGTGAAAGTCATATGACGAAAGCTAACCTCCATGTTTACACCTTACTTAACAAATTGCAGGCAAACCTGTTTTGTCAAAGTGGCACCGGCTGACCTCAACTTAGTAAAATACGCTTTAATGCAGTTCATGTTGCATCCTACCATGCTTTTGGAAGGTAAAAATCAGTCACTTTCTTACCAGGTACTATTGGTGTCACAGATGGGGCCCTCACTGGCACTGTGCTCATTACAGAGGAGAGCTGTTCTTGGACACTGGGGAGGTCAGTGAACTCAGTTACCGATAGAGCGTAACTAGGGTCATATGATATCTTCTGCAGTTCACTCTTGTCAGAGCCCCTTGTTCCAATGCCAATCACAACGACGCCCTGCTGTTTGAGAGCAGAGGCTGGGGTATCTACATTGTCAAAAGACCTTCCGCCATTTAGCAGGATCAACATCTGTGGAACACCTTGCAGGCGTCTACTCCCGGAGGAGTTTGTAAAGACGTTGTCCCTGACGTATTGGAGGGCTGCCCCGGTGTTGAGGGGGTCTGCCTCCTCTGTGTTTCAGCCCTCTGACCGAATCCAAAACATCCTCTCTTGTGGTGTACGTGTTCAGATAGAAATTGACCTCTGCATCTCTGCTGTACTGGACCACAGAGACACGGTCTTTGTTTTGTCCCACATTGAGTTTCTCCACAACTCTCTCAACAAACTCACGCATGGCGGGGAAGCCATACCTTGTGGAATCAGAACCATCCAGAAGGAACACGATATCTTTTTTGGCAGTGTCAACTGAGAAAAGACAGGAAGACAAAAAAATAAACACCTTTTCAAAGACTGCGCTACTGGACTAGTCATCAAGTGGTGGACGATTTATTTCTGTTTTTCTTTTTGAAAGAACCTAGCACTGACTTCTTTAATTGTAAAGAGTAGCTATGCAGACCACCAACTATCTTTAAATACTCATGTGGAGCTAAACACGTATCAAACTTAATTCTTTTCTTTTCTCTCAATCTAGGTTAAACAGGTCAGGTAGCCTTTCAGAACAGCAAGAGGCTGTGCTTGTTAACATACCAGTGACTGTTGGTGATTCTGGGGAGGCGTCAATAACCACAGCCTCCACGGAGGACTGAAGTTGCTGTTGGACACTGGGAAGGTCGGTGAATTCAGACACAGAGAGAGCATAACTGGGATCGTTTGATATCTCCTGCAGTTGTCTGCTATCAGCACTCCTGGTTCCAATTGCAAAGATCAAGACACCCAGCTGTTTGAGAGCAGAGGCTGGTGCATCAACACTGTCAAAAGACCTTCCACCACTTAGCAATATTAGGACCTGTGGAACTCCTTCCGGGCGCCTGCTTCCGGCAGAGGCCGTGAAGACATTATCCCCCAGGTACTGGAGGGCTGCTCCAGTGTTGAGGGGCCTTCCCCCTTTGTGCCTCAAACCTCTGACAGTGTCGAGGATCTCGGCTTTTGTGGTGTACGTGTTCAGATAAAACTGGACAGCTGGATCTCTGCTGTACTGAACCACTGAGACACGGTCTTTGTTGTCATCCACACTGAGTGTCTCTACTACTCTTTGGACAAAGTCTCGCATAGCTGGGAATCCACTTCTAGTACTATCAGATCCATCCAACAAGAACACAACATCCTTTCCTGGTGCCTTTCTCTCCACTAGGGAACATAGAAATTCAGACATATTTAGGTTCATGTGTTGAAAACGTTTCCGATGTGAAAGTCATATGACGAAAGCTAACCTCCATGTTTACACCTTACTTAACAAATTGCAGGCAAACCTGTTTTGTCAAAGTGGCACCGGCTGACCTCAACTTAGTAAAATACGCTTTAATGCAGTTCATGTTGCATCCTACCATGCTTTTGGAAGGTAAAAATCAGTCACTTTCTTACCAGGTACTATTGGTGTCACAGATGGGGCCCTCACTGGCACTGTGCTCATTACAGAGGAGAGCTGTTCTTGGACACTGGGGAGGTCAGTGAACTCAGTTACCGATAGAGCGTAACTAGGGTCATATGATATCTTCTGCAGTTCACTCTTGTCAGAGCCCCTTGTTCCAATGCCAATCACAACGACGCCCTGCTGTTTGAGAGCAGAGGCTGGGGTATCTACATTGTCAAAAGACCTTCCGCCATTTAGCAGGATCAACATCTGTGGAACACCTTGCAGGCGTCTACTCCCGGAGGAGTTTGTAAAGACGTTGTCCCTGACGTATTGGAGGGCTGCCCCGGTGTTGAGGGGTCTGCCTCCTCTGTGTTTCAGCCCTCTGACCGAATCCAAAACATCCTCTCTTGTGGTGTACGTGTTCAGATAGAAATTGACCTCTGCATCTCTGCTGTACTGGACCACAGAGACACGGTCTTTGTTTTGTCCCACATTGAGTTTCTCCACAACTCTCTCAACAAACTCACGCATGGCGGGGAAGCCATACCTTGTGGAATCAGAACCATCCAGAAGGAACACGATATCTTTTTTGGCAGTGTCAACTGAGAAAAGACAGGAAGACAAAAAAAATAAACACCTTTTCAAAGACTGCGCTACTGGACTAGTCATCAAGTGGTGGACGATTTATTTCTGTTTTTCTTTTTGAAAGAACCTAGCACTGACTTCTTTAATTGTAAAGAGTAGCTATGCAGACCACCAACTATCTTTAAATACTCATGTGGAGCTAAACACGTATCAAACTTAATTCTTTTCTTTTCTCTCAATCTAGGTTAAACAGGTCAGGTAGCCTTTCAGAACAGCAAGAGGCTGTGCTTGTTAACATACCAGTGACTGTTGGTGATTCTGGGGAGGCGTCAATAACCACAGCCTCCACGGAGGACTGAAGTTGCTGTTGGACACTGGGAAGGTCGGTGAATTCAGACACAGAGAGAGCATAACTGGGATCGTTTGATATCTCCTGCAGTTGTCTGCTATCAGCACTCCTGGTTCCAATTGCAAAGATCAAGACACCCAGCTGTTTGAGAGCAGAGGCTGGTGCATCAACACTGTCAAAAGACCTTCCACCACTTAGCAATATTAGGACCTGTGGAACTCCTTCCGGGCGCCTGCTTCCGGCAGAGGCCGTGAAGACATTATCCCCCAGGTACTGGAGGGCTGCTCCAGTGTTGAGGGGCCTTCCGCCTTTGTGCCTCAAACCTCTGACAGTGTCGAGGATCTCGGCTTTTGTGGTGTACGTGTTCAGATAAAACTGGACAGCTGGATCTCTGCTGTACTGAACCACTGAGACACGGTCTTTGTTGTCATCCACACTGAGTGTCTCTACTACTCTTTGGACAAAGTCTCGCATAGCTGGGAATCCACTTCTAGTACTATCAGATCCATCCAACAAGAACACAACATCCTTTCCTGGTGCCTTTCTCTCCACTAGGGAACATAGAAATTCAGACATATTTAGGTTCATGTGTTGAAAACGTTTCCGATGTGAAAGTCATATGACGAAAGCTAACCTCCATGTTTACACCTTACTTAACAAATTGCAGGCAAACCTGTTTTGTCAAAGTGGCACCGGCTGACCTCAACTTAGTAAAATACGCTTTAATGCAGTTCATGTTGCATCCTACCATGCTTTTGGAAGGTAAAAATCAGTCACTTTCTTACCAGGTACTATTGGTGTCACAGATGGGGCCCTCACTGGCACTGTGCTCATTACAGAGGAGAGCTGTTCTTGGACACTGGGGAGGTCAGTGAACTCAGTTACCGATAGAGCGTAACTAGGGTCATATGATATCTTCTGCAGTTCACTCTTGTCAGAGCCCCTTGTTCCAATGCCAATCACAACGACGCCCTGCTGTTTGAGAGCAGAGGCTGGGGTATCTACATTGTCAAAAGACCTTCCGCCATTTAGCAGGATCAACATCTGTGGAACACCTTGCAGGCGTCTACTCCCGGAGGAGTTTGTAAAGACGTTGTCCCTGACGTATTGGAGGGCTGCCCCGGTGTTGAGGGGTCTGCCTCCTCTGTGTTTCAGCCCTCTGACCGAATCCAAAACATCCTCTCTTGTGGTGTACGTGTTCAGATAGAAATTGACCTCTGCATCTCTGCTGTACTGGACCACAGAGACACGGTCTTTGTTTTGTCCCACATTGAGTTTCTCCACAACTCTCTCAACAAACTCACGCATGGCGGGGAAGCCATACCTTGTGGAATCAGAACCATCCAGAAGGAACACGATATCTTTTTTGGCAGTGTCAACTGAGAAAAGACAGGAAGACAAAAAAAATAAACACCTTTTCAAAGACTGCGCTACTGGACTAGTCATCAAGTGGTGGACGATTTATTTCTGTTTTTCTTTGTGAAAGAACCTAGCACTGACTTCTTTAATTGTAAAGAGTAGCTATGCAGACCACCAACTATCTTTAAATACTCATGTGGAGCTAAACACGTATCAAACTTAATTCTTTTCTTTTCTCTCAATCTAGGTTAAACAGGTCAGGTAGCCTTTCAGGCCAGCAAGAGGCTGTGCTTGTTAACATACCAGTGACTGTTGGTGATTCTGGGGAGGCGTCAATAACCACAGCCTCCACGGAGGACTGAAGTTGCTGTTGGACACTGGGAAGGTCGGTGAATTCAGACACAGAGAGAGCATAACTGGGATCGTTTGATATCTCCTGCAGTTGTCTGCTATCAGCACTCCTGGTTCCAATTGCAAAGATCAAGACACCCAGCTGTTTGAGAGCAGAGGCTGGTGCATCAACACTGTCAAAAGACCTTCCACCACTTAGCAATATTAGGACCTGTGGAACTCCTTCCGGGCGCCTGCTTCCGGCAGAGGCCGTGAAGACATTATCCCCCAGGTACTGGAGGGCTGCTCCAGTGTTGAGGGGCCTTCCGCCTTTGTGCCTCAAACCTCTGACAGTGTCGAGGATCTCGGCTTTTGTGGTGTACGTGTTCAGATAAAACTGGACAGCTGGATCTCTGCTGTACTGAACCACTGAGACACGGTCTTTGTTGTCATCCACACTGAGTGTCTCTACTACTCTTTGGACAAAGTCTCGCATAGCTGGGAATCCACTTCTAGTACTATCAGATCCATCCAACAAGAACACAACATCCTTTCCTGGTGCCTTTCTCTCCACTAGGGAACATAGAAATTCAGACATATTTAGGTTCATGTGTTGAAAACGTTTCCGATGTGAAAGTCATATGACGAAAGCTAACCTCCATGTTTACACCTTACTTAACAAATTGCAGGCAAACCTGTTTTGTCAAAGTGGCACCGGCTGACCTCAACTTAGTAAAATACGCTTTAATGCAGTTCATGTTGCATCCTACCATGCTTTTGGAAGGTAAAAATCAGTCACTTTCTTACCAGGTACTATTGGTGTCACAGATGGGGCCCTCACTGGCACTGTGCTCATTACAGAGGAGAGCTGTTCTTGGACACTGGGGAGGTCAGTGAACTCAGTTACCGATAGAGCGTAACTAGGGTCATATGATATCTTCTGCAGTTCACTCTTGTCAGAGCCCCTTGTTCCAATGCCAATCACAACGACGCCCTGCTGTTTGAGAGCAGAGGCTGGGGTATCTACATTGTCAAAAGACCTTCCGCCATTTAGCAGGATCAACATCTGTGGAACACCTTGCAGGCGTCTACTCCCGGAGGAGTTTGTAAAGACGTTGTCCCTGACGTATTGGAGGGCTGCCCCGGTGTTGAGGGGTCTGCCTCCTCTGTGTTTCAGCCCTCTGACCGAATCCAAAACATCCTCTCTTGTGGTGTACGTGTTCAGATAGAAATTGACCTCTGCATCTCTGCTGTACTGGACCACAGAGACACGGTCTTTGTTTTGTCCCACATTGAGTTTCTCCACAACTCTCTCAACAAACTCACGCATGGCGGGGAAGCCATACCTTGTGGAATCAGAACCATCCAGAAGGAACACGATATCTTTTTGGCAGTGTCAACTGAGAAAGGACAGGAAGACAAAAAAAATAAACACCTTTTCAAAGACTGCGCTACTGGACTAGTCATCAAGTGGTGGACGATTTATTTCTGTTTTTCTTTTTGAAAGAACCTAGCACTGACTTCTTTAATTGTAAAGAGTAGCTATGCAGACCACCAACTATCTTTAAATACTCATGTGGAGCTAAACACGTATCAAACTTAATTCTTTTCTTTTCTCTCAATCTAGGTTAAACAGGTCAGGTAGCCTTTCAGGCCAGCAAGAGGCTGTGCTTGTTAACATACCAGTGACTGTTGGTGATTCTGGGGAGGCGTCAATAACCACAGCCTCCACGGAGGACTGAAGTTGCTGTTGGACACTGGGAAGGTCGGTGAATTCAGACACAGAGAGAGCATAACTGGGATCGTTTGATATCTCCTGCAGTTGTCTGCTATCAGCACTCCTGGTTCCAATTGCAAAGATCAAGACACCCAGCTGTTTGAGAGCAGAGGCTGGTGCATCAACACTGTCAAAAGACCTTCCACCACTTAGCAATATTAGGACCTGTGGAACTCCTTCCGGGCGCCTGCTTCCGGCAGAGGCCGTGAAGACATTATCCCCCAGGTACTGGAGGGCTGCTCCAGTGTTGAGGGGCCTTCCCCCTTTGTGCCTCAAACCTCTGACAGTGTCGAGGATCTCGGCTTTTGTGGTGTACGTGTTCAGATAAAACTGGACAGCTGGATCTCTGCTGTACTGAACCACTGAGACACGGTCTTTGTTGTCATCCACACTGAGTGTCTCTACTACTCTTTGGACAAAGTCTCGCATAGCTGGGAATCCACTTCTAGTACTATCAGATCCATCCAACAAGAACACAACATCCTTTCCTGGTGCCTTTCTCTCCACTAGGGAACATAGAAATTCAGACATATTTAGGTTCATGTGTTGAAAACGTTTCCGATGTGAAAGTCATATGACGAAAGCTAACCTCCATGTTTACACCTTACTTAACAAATTGCAGGCAAACCTGTTTTGTCAAAGTGGCACCGGCTGACCTCAACTTAGTAAAATACGCTTTAATGCAGTTCATGTTGCATCCTACCATGCTTTTGGAAGGTAAAAATCAGTCACTTTCTTACCAGGTACTATTGGTGTCACAGATGGGGCCCTCACTGGCACTGTGCTCATTACAGAGGAGAGCTGTTCTTGGACACTGGGGAGGTCAGTGAACTCAGTTACCGATAGAGCGTAACTAGGGTCATATGATATCTTCTGCAGTTCACTCTTGTCAGAGCCCCTTGTTCCAATGCCAATCACAACGACGCCCTGCTGTTTGAGAGCAGAGGCTGGGGTATCTACATTGTCAAAAGACCTTCCGCCATTTAGCAGGATCAACATCTGTGGAACACCTTGCAGGCGTCTACTCCCGGAGGAGTTTGTAAAGACGTTGTCCCTGACGTATTGGAGGGCTGCCCCGGTGTTGAGGGGTCTGCCTCCTCTGTGTTTCAGCCCTCTGACCGAATCCAAAACATCCTCTCTTGTGGTGTACGTGTTCAGATAGAAATTGACCTCTGCATCTCTGCTGTACTGGACCACAGAGACACGGTCTTTGTTTTGTCCCACATTGAGTTTCTCCACAACTCTCTCAACAAACTCACGCATGGCGGGGAAGCCATACCTTGTGGAATCAGAACCATCCAGAAGGAACACGATATCTTTTTTGGCAGTGTCAACTGAGAAAAGACAGGAAGACAAAAAAAAATAAACACCTTTTCAAAGACTGCGCTACTGGACTAGTCATCAAGTGGTGGACGATTTATTTCTGTTTTTCTTTTTGAAAGAACCTAGCACTGACTTCTTTAATTGTAAAGAGTAGCTATGCAGACCACCAACTATCTTTAAATACTCATGTGGAGCTAAACACGTATCAAACTTAATTCTTTTCTTTTCTCTCAATCTAGGTTAAACAGGTCAGGTAGCCTTTCAGAACAGCAAGAGGCTGTGCTTGTTAACATACCAGTGACTGTTGGTGATTCTGGGGAGGCGTCAATAACCACAGCCTCCACGGAGGACTGAAGTTGCTGTTGGACACTGGGAAGGTCGGTGAATTCAGACACAGAGAGAGCATAACTGGGATCGTTTGATATCTCCTGCAGTTGTCTGCTATCAGCACTCCTGGTTCCAATTGCAAAGATCAAGACACCCAGCTGTTTGAGAGCAGAGGCTGGTGCATCAACACTGTCAAAAGACCTTCCACCACTTAGCAATATTAGGACCTGTGGAACTCCTTCCGGGCGCCTGCTTCCGGCAGAGGCCGTGAAGACATTATCCCCCAGGTACTGGAGGGCTGCTCCAGTGTTGAGGGGCCTTCCGCCTTTGTGCCTCAAACCTCTGACAGTGTCGAGGATCTCGGCTTTTGTGGTGTACGTGTTCAGATAAAACTGGACAGCTGGATCTCTGCTGTACTGAACCACTGAGACACGGTCTTTGTTGTCATCCACACTGAGTGTCTCTACTACTCTTTGGACAAAGTCTCGCATAGCTGGGAATCCACTTCTAGTACTATCAGATCCATCCAACAAGAACACAACATCCTTTCCTGGTGCCTTTCTCTCCACTAGGGAACATAGAAATTCAGACATATTTAGGTTCATGTGTTGAAAACGTTTCCGATGTGAAAGTCATATGACGAAAGCTAACCTCCATGTTTACACCTTACTTAACAAATTGCAGGCAAACCTGTTTTGTCAAAGTGGCACCGGCTGACCTCAACTTAGTAAAATACGCTTTAATGCAGTTCATGTTGCATCCTACCATGCTTTTGGAAGGTAAAAATCAGTCACTTTCTTACCAGGTACTATTGGTGTCACAGATGGGGCCCTCACTGGCACTGTGCTCATTACAGAGGAGAGCTGTTCTTGGACACTGGGGAGGTCAGTGAACTCAGTTACCGATAGAGCGTAACTAGGGTCATATGATATCTTCTGCAGTTCACTCTTGTCAGAGCCCCTTGTTCCAATGCCAATCACAACGACGCCCTGCTGTTTGAGAGCAGAGGCTGGGGTATCTACATTGTCAAAAGACCTTCCGCCATTTAGCAGGATCAACATCTGTGGAACACCTTGCAGGCGTCTACTCCCGGAGGAGTTTGTAAAGACGTTGTCCCTGACGTATTGGAGGGCTGCCCCGGTGTTGAGGGGTCTGCCTCCTCTGTGTTTCAGCCCTCTGACCGAATCCAAAACATCCTCTCTTGTGGTGTACGTGTTCAGATAGAAATTGACCTCTGCATCTCTGCTGTACTGGACCACAGAGACACGGTCTTTGTTTTGTCCCACATTGAGTTTCTCCACAACTCTCTCAACAAACTCACGCATGGCGGGGAAGCCATACCTTGTGGAATCAGAACCATCCAGAAGGAACACGATATCTTTTTGGCAGTGTCAACTGAGAAAAGACAGGAAGACAAAAAAAATAAACACCTTTTCAAAGACTGCGCTACTGGACTAGTCATCAAGTGGTGGACGATTTATTTCTGTTTTTCTTTGTGAAAGAACCTAGCACTGACTTCTTTAATTGTAAAGAGTAGCTATGCAGACCACCAACTATCTTTAAATACTCATGTGGAGCTAAACACGTATCAAACTTAATTCTTTTCTTTTCTCTCAATCTAGGTTAAACAGGTCAGGTAGCCTTTCAGGCCAGCAAGAGGCTGTGCTTGTTAACATACCAGTGACTGTTGGTGATTCTGGGGAGGCGTCAATAACCACAGCCTCCACGGAGGACTGAAGTTGCTGTTGGACACTGGGAAGGTCGGTGAATTCAGACACAGAGAGAGCATAACTGGGATCGTTTGATATCTCCTGCAGTTGTCTGCTATCAGCACTCCTGGTTCCAATTGCAAAGATCAAGACACCCAGCTGTTTGAGAGCAGAGGCTGGTGCATCAACACTGTCAAAAGACCTTCCACCACTTAGCAATATTAGGACCTGTGGAACTCCTTCCGGGCGCCTGCTTCCGGCAGAGGCCGTGAAGACATTATCCCCCAGGTACTGGAGGGCTGCTCCAGTGTTGAGGGGCCTTCCGCCTTTGTGCCTCAAACCTCTGACAGTGTCGAGGATCTCGGCTTTTGTGGTGTACGTGTTCAGATAAAACTGGACAGCTGGATCTCTGCTGTACTGAACCACTGAGACACGGTCTTTGTTGTCATCCACACTGAGTGTCTCTACTACTCTTTGGACAAAGTCTCGCATAGCTGGGAATCCACTTCTAGTACTATCAGATCCATCCAACAAGAACACAACATCCTTTCCTGGTGCCTTTCTCTCCACTAGGGAACATAGAAATTCAGACATATTTAGGTTCATGTGTTGAAAACGTTTCCGATGTGAAAGTCATATGACGAAAGCTAACCTCCATGTTTACACCTTACTTAACAAATTGCAGGCAAACCTGTTTTGTCAAAGTGGCACCGGCTGACCTCAACTTAGTAAAATACGCTTTAATGCAGTTCATGTTGCATCCTACCATGCTTTTGGAAGGTAAAAATCAGTCACTTTCTTACCAGGTACTATTGGTGTCACAGATGGGGCCCTCACTGGCACTGTGCTCATTACAGAGGAGAGCTGTTCTTGGACACTGGGGAGGTCAGTGAACTCAGTTACCGATAGAGCGTAACTAGGGTCATATGATATCTTCTGCAGTTCACTCTTGTCAGAGCCCCTTGTTCCAATGCCAATCACAACGACGCCCTGCTGTTTGAGAGCAGAGGCTGGGGTATCTACATTGTCAAAAGACCTTCCGCCATTTAGCAGGATCAACATCTGTGGAACACCTTGCAGGCGTCTACTCCCGGAGGAGTTTGTAAAGACGTTGTCCCTGACGTATTGGAGGGCTGCCCCGGTGTTGAGGGGTCTGCCTCCTCTGTGTTTCAGCCCTCTGACCGAATCCAAAACATCCTCTCTTGTGGTGTACGTGTTCAGATAGAAATTGACCTCTGCATCTCTGCTGTACTGGACCACAGAGACAAGGTCTTTGTTTTGTCCCACATTGAGTTTCTCCACAACTCTCTCAACAAACTCACGCATGGCGGGGAAGCCATACCTTGTGGAATCAGAACCATCCAGAAGGAACACGATATCTTTTTTGGCAGTGTCAACTGAGAAAAGACAGGAAGACAAAAAAAATAAACACCTTTTCAAAGACTGCGCTACTGGACTAGTCATCAAGTGGTGGACGATTTATTTCTGTTTTTCTTTTTGAAAGAACCTAGCACTGACTTCTTTAATTGTAAAGAGTAGCTATGCAGACCACCAACTATCTTTAAATACTCATGTGGAGCTAAACACGTATCAAACTTAATTCTTTTCTTTTCTCTCAATCTAGGTTAAACAGGTCAGGTAGCCTTTCAGGCCAGCAAGAGGCTGTGCTTGTTAACATACCAGTGACTGTTGGTGATTCTGGGGAGGCGTCAATAACCACAGCCTCCACGGAGGACTGAAGTTGCTGTTGGACACTGGGAAGGTCGGTGAATTCAGACACAGAGAGAGCATAACTGGGATCGTTTGATATCTCCTGCAGTTGTCTGCTATCAGCACTCCTGGTTCCAATTGCAAAGATCAAGACACCCAGCTGTTTGAGAGCAGAGGCTGGTGCATCAACACTGTCAAAAGACCTTCCACCACTTAGCAATATTAGGACCTGTGGAACTCCTTCCGGGCGCCTGCTTCCGGCAGAGGCCGTGAAGACATTATCCCCCAGGTACTGGAGGGCTGCTCCAGTGTTGAGGGGCCTTCCGCCTTTGTGCCTCAAACCTCTGACAGTGTCGAGGATCTCGGCTTTTGTGGTGTACGTGTTCAGATAAAACTGGACAGCTGGATCTCTGCTGTACTGAACCACTGAGACACGGTCTTTGTTGTCATCCACACTGAGTGTCTCTACTACTCTTTGGACAAAGTCTCGCATAGCTGGGAATCCACTTCTAGTACTATCAGATCCATCTAACAAGAACACAACATCCTTTCCTGGTGCCTTTCTCTCCACTAGGGAACATAGAAATTCAGACATATTTAGGTTCATGTGTTGAAAACGTTTCCGATGTGAAAGTCATATGACGAAAGCTAACCTCCATGTTTACACCTTACTTAACAAATTGCAGGCAAACCTGTTTTGTCAAAGTGGCACCGGCTGACCTCAACTTAGTAAAATACGCTTTAATGCAGTTCATGTTGCATCCTACCATGCTTTTGGAAGGTAAAAATCAGTCACTTTCTTACCAGGTACTATTGGTGTCACAGATGGGGCCCTCACTGGCACTGTGCTCATTACAGAGGAGAGCTGTTCTTGGACACTGGGGAGGTCAGTGAACTCAGTTACCGATAGAGCGTAACTAGGGTCATATGATATCTTCTGCAGTTCACTCTTGTCAGAGCCCCTTGTTCCAATGCCAATCACAACGACGCCCTGCTGTTTGAGAGCAGAGGCTGGGGTATCTACATTGTCAAAAGACCTTCCGCCATTTAGCAGGATCAACATCTGTGGAACACCTTGCAGGCGTCTACTCCCGGAGGAGTTTGTAAAGACGTTGTCCCTGACGTATTGGAGGGCTGCCCCGGTGTTGAGGGGTCTGCCTCCTCTGTGTTTCAGCCCTCTGACCGAATCCAAAACATCCTCTCTTGTGGTGTACGTGTTCAGATAGAAATTGACCTCTGCATCTCTGCTGTACTGGACCACAGAGACACGGTCTTTGTTTTGTCCCACATTGAGTTTCTCCACAACTCTCTCAACAAACTCACGCATGGCGGGGAAGCCATACCTTGTGGAATCAGAACCATCCAGAAGGAACACGATATCTTTTTTGGCAGTGTCAACTGAGAAAAGACAGGAAGACAAAAAAAATAAACACCTTTTCAAAGACTGCGCTACTGGACTAGTCATCAAGTGGTGGACGATTTATTTCTGTTTTTCTTTTTGAAAGAACCTAGCACTGACTTCTTTAATTGTAAAGAGTAGCTATGAGGACCACCAACTATCTTTAAATACTCATGTGGAGCTAAACACGTATCAAACTTAATTCTTTTCTTTTCTCTCAATCTAGGTTAAACAGGTCAGGTAGCCTTTCAGGCCAGCAAGAGGCTGTGCTTGTTAACATACCAGTGACTGTTGGTGATTCTGGGGAGGCGTCAATAACCACAGCCTCCACGGAGGACTGAAGTTGCTGTTGGACACTGGGAAGGTCGGTGAATTCAGACACAGAGAGAGCATAACTGGGATCGTTTGATATCTCCTGCAGTTGTCTGCTATCAGCACTCCTGGTTCCAATTGCAAAGATCAAGACACCCAGCTGTTTGAGAGCAGAGGCTGGTGCATCAACACTGTCAAAAGACCTTCCACCACTTAGCAATATTAGGACCTGTGGAACTCCTTCCGGGCGCCTGCTTCCGGCAGAGGCCGTGAAGACATTATCCCCCAGGTACTGGAGGGCTGCTCCAGTGTTGAGGGGCCTTCCGCCTTTGTGCCTCAAACCTCTGACAGTGTCGAGGATCTCGGCTTTTGTGGTGTACGTGTTCAGATAAAACTGGACAGCTGGATCTCTGCTGTACTGAACCACTGAGACACGGTCTTTGTTGTCATCCACACTGAGTGTCTCTACTACTCTTTGGACAAAGTCTCGCATAGCTGGGAATCCACTTCTAGTACTATCAGATCCATCCAACAAGAACACAACATCCTTTCCTGGTGCCTTTCTCTCCACTAGGGAACATAGAAATTCAGACATATTTAGGTTCATGTGTTGAAAACGTTTCCGATGTGAAAGTCATATGACGAAAGCTAACCTCCATGTTTACACCTTACTTAACAAATTGCAGGCAAACCTGTTTTGTCAAAGTGGCACCGGCTGACCTCAACTTAGTAAAATACGCTTTAATGCAGTTCATGTTGCATCCTACCATGCTTTTGGAAGGTAAAAATCAGTCACTTTCTTACCAGGTACTATTGGTGTCACAGATGGGGCCCTCACTGGCACTGTGCTCATTACAGAGGAGAGCTGTTCTTGGACACTGGGGAGGTCAGTGAACTCAGTTACCGATAGAGCGTAACTAGGGTCATATGATATCTTCTGCAGTTCACTCTTGTCAGAGCCCCTTGTTCCAATGCCAATCACAACGACGCCCTGCTGTTTGAGAGCAGAGGCTGGGGTATCTACATTGTCAAAAGACCTTCCGCCATTTAGCAGGATCAACATCTGTGGAACACCTTGCAGGCGTCTACTCCCGGAGGAGTTTGTAAAGACGTTGTCCCTGACGTATTGGAGGGCTGACCCGGTGTTGAGGGGTCTGCCTCCTCTGTGTTTCAGCCCTCTGACCGAATCCAAAACATCCTCTCTTGTGGTGTACGTGTTCAGATAGAAATTGACCTCTGCATCTCTGCTGTACTGGACCACAGAGACACGGTCTTTGTTTTGTCCCACATTGAGTTTCTCCACAACTCTCTCAACAAACTCACGCATGGCGGGGAAGCCATACCTTGTGGAATCAGAACCATCCAGAAGGAACACGATATCTTTTCTGGCAGTGTCAACTGAGAAAGGACAGGAAGACAAAAAAATAAACACCTTTTCAAAGACTGCGCTACTGGACTAGTCATCAAGTGGTGGACGATTTATTTCTGTTTTTCTTTTTGAAAGAACCTAGCACTGACTTCTTTAATTGTAAAGAGTAGCTATGCAGACCACCAACTATCTTTAAATACTCATGTGGAGCTAAACACGTATCAAACTTAATTCTTTTCTTTTCTCTCAATCTAGGTTAAACAGGTCAGGTAGCCTTTCAGGCCAGCAAGAGGCTGTGCTTGTTAACATACCAGTGACTGTTGGTGATTCTGGGGAGGCGTCAATAACCACAGCCTCCACGGAGGACTGAAGTTGCTGTTGGACACTGGGAAGGTCGGTGAATTCAGACACAGAGAGAGCATAACTGGGATCGTTTGATATCTCCTGCAGTTGTCTGCTATCAGCACTCCTGGTTCCAATTGCAAAGATCAAGACACCCAGCTGTTTGAGAGCAGAGGCTGGTGCATCAACACTGTCAAAAGACCTTCCACCACTTAGCAATATTAGGACCTGTGGAACTCCTTCCGGGCGCCTGCTTCCGGCAGAGGCCGTGAAGACATTATCCCCCAGGTACTGGAGGGCTGCTCCAGTGTTGAGGGGCCTTCCGCCTTTGTGCCTCAAACCTCTGACAGTGTCGAGGATCTCGGCTTTTGTGGTGTACGTGTTCAGATAAAACTGGACAGCTGGATCTCTGCTGTACTGAACCACTGAGACACGGTCTTTGTTGTCATCCACACTGAGTGTCTCTACTACTCTTTGGACAAAGTCTCGCATAGCTGGGAATCCACTTCTAGTACTATCAGATCCATCCAACAAGAACACAACATCCTTTCCTGGTGCCTTTCTCTCCACTAGGGAACATAGAAATTCAGACATATTTAGGTTCATGTGTTGAAAACGTTTCCGATGTGAAAGTCATATGACGAAAGCTAACCTCCATGTTTACACCTTACTTAACAAATTGCAGGCAAACCTGTTTTGTCAAAGTGGCACCGGCTGACCTCAACTTAGTAAAATACGCTTTAATGCAGTTCATGTTGCATCCTACCATGCTTTTGGAAGGTAAAAATCAGTCACTTTCTTACCAGGTACTATTGGTGTCACAGATGGGGCCCTCACTGGCACTGTGCTCATTACAGAGGAGAGCTGTTCTTGGACACTGGGGAGGTCAGTGAACTCAGTTACCGATAGAGCGTAACTAGGGTCATATGATATCTTCTGCAGTTCACTCTTGTCAGAGCCCCTTGTTCCAATGCCAATCACAACGACGCCCTGCTGTTTGAGAGCAGAGGCTGGGGTATCTACATTGTCAAAAGACCTTCCGCCATTTAGCAGGATCAACATCTGTGGAACACCTTGCAGGCGTCTACTCCCGGAGGAGTTTGTAAAGACGTTGTCCCTGACGTATTGGAGGGCTGCCCCGGTGTTGAGGGGTCTGCCTCCTCTGTGTTTCAGCCCTCTGACCGAATCCAAAACATCCTCTCTTGTGGTGTACGTGTTCAGATAGAAATTGACCTCTGCATCTCTGCTGTACTGGACCACAGAGACAAGGTCTTTGTTTTGTCCCACATTGAGTTTCTCCACAACTCTCTCAACAAACTCACGCATGGCAGGGAAGCCATACCTTGTGGAATCAGAACCATCCAGAAGGAACACGATATCTTTTTTGGCAGTGTCAACTGAGAAAAGACAGGAAGACAAAAAAAATAAACACCTTTTCAAAGACTGCGCTACTGGACTAGTCATCAAGTGGTGGACGATTTATTTCTGTTTTTCTTTTTGAAAGAACCTAGCACTGACTTCTTTAATTGTAAAGAGTAGCTATGCAGACCACCAACTATCTTTAAATACTCATGTGGAGCTAAACACATATCAAACTTAATTCTTTTCTTTTCTCTCAATCTAGGTTAAACAGGTCAGGTAGCCTTTCAGGCCAGCAAGAGGCTGTGCTTGTTAACATACCAGTGACTGTTGGTGATTCTGGGGAGGCGTCAATAACCACAGCCTCCACGGAGGACTGAAGTTGCTGTTGGACACTGGGAAGGTCGGTGAATTCAGACACAGAGAGAGCATAACTGGGATCGTTTGATATCTCCTGCAGTTGTCTGCTATCAGCACTCCTGGTTCCAATTGCAAAGATCAAGACACCCAGCTGTTTGAGAGCAGAGGCTGGTGCATCAACACTGTCAAAAGACCTTCCACCACTTAGCAATATTAGGACCTGTGGAACTCCTTCCGGGCGCCTGCTTCCGGCAGAGGCCGTGAAGACATTATCCCCCAGGTACTGGAGGGCTGCTCCAGTGTTGAGGGGCCTTCCGCCTTTGTGCCTCAAACCTCTGACAGTGTCGAGGATCTCGGCTTTTGTGGTGTACGTGTTCAGATAAAACTGGACAGCTGGATCTCTGCTGTACTGAACCACTGAGACACGGTCTTTGTTGTCATCCACACTGAGTGTCTCTACTACTCTTTGGACAAAGTCTCGCATAGCTGGGAATCCACTTCTAGTACTATCAGATCCATCCAACAAGAACACAACATCCTTTCCTGGTGCCTTTCTCTCCACTAGGGAACATAGAAATTCAGACATATTTAGGTTCATGTGTTGAAAACGTTTCCGATGTGAAAGTCATATGACGAAAGCTAACCTCCATGTTTACACCTTACTTAACAAATTGCAGGCAAACCTGTTTTGTCAAAGTGGCACCGGCTGACCTCAACTTAGTAAAATACGCTTTAATGCAGTTCATGTTGCATCCTACCATGCTTTTGGAAGGTAAAAATCAGTCACTTTCTTACCAGGTACTATTGGTGTCACAGATGGGGCCCTCACTGGCACTGTGCTCATTACAGAGGAGAGCTGTTCTTGGACACTGGGGAGGTCAGTGAACTCAGTTACCGATAGAGCGTAACTAGGGTCATATGATATCTTCTGCAGTTCACTCTTGTCAGAGCCCCTTGTTCCAATGCCAATCACAACGACGCCCTGCTGTTTGAGAGCAGAGGCTGGGGTATCTACATTGTCAAAAGACCTTCCGCCATTTAGCAGGATCAACATCTGTGGAACACCTTGCAGGCGTCTACTCCCGGAGGAGTTTGTAAAGACGTTGTCCCTGACGTATTGGAGGGCTGCCCCGGTGTTGAGGGGTCTGCCTCCTCTGTGTTTCAGCCCTCTGACCGAATCCAAAACATCCTCTCTTGTGGTGTACGTGTTCAGATAGAAATTGACCTCTGCATCTCTGCTGTACTGGACCACAGAGACACGGTCTTTGTTTTGTCCCACATTGAGTTTCTCCACAACTCTCTCAACAAACTCACGCATGGCGGGGAAGCCATACCTTGTGGAATCAGAACCATCCAGAAGGAACACGATATCTTTTTTGGCAGTGTCAACTGAGAAAAGACAGGAAGACAAAAAAATAAACACCTTTTCAAAGACTGCGCTACTGGACTAGTCATCAAGTGGTGGACAATTTATTTCTGTTTTTCTTTGTGAAAGAACCTAGCACTGACTTCTTTAATTGTAAAGAGTAGCTATGCAGACCACCAACTATCTTTAAATACTCATGTGGAGCTAAACACGTATCAAACTTAATTCTTTTCTTTTCTCTCAATCTAGGTTAAACAGGTCAGGTAGCCTTTCAGGCCAGCAAGAGGCTGTGCTTGTTAACATACCAGTGACTGTTGGTGATTCTGGGGAGGCGTCAATAACCACAGCCTCCACGGAGGACTGAAGTTGCTGTTGGACACTGGGAAGGTCGGTGAATTCAGACACAGAGAGAGCATAACTGGGATCGTTTGATATCTCCTGCAGTTGTCTGCTATCAGCACTCCTGGTTCCAATTGCAAAGATCAAGACACCCAGCTGTTTGAGAGCAGAGGCTGGTGCATCAACACTGTCAAAAGACCTTCCACCACTTAGCAATATTAGGACCTGTGGAACTCCTTCCGGGCGCCTGCTTCCGGCAGAGGCCGTGAAGACATTATCCCCCAGGTACTGGAGGGCTGCTCCAGTGTTGAGGGGCCTTCCGCCTTTGTGCCTCAAACCTCTGACAGTGTCGAGGATCTCGGCTTTTGTGGTGTACGTGTTCAGATAAAACTGGACAGCTGGATCTCTGCTGTACTGAACCACTGAGACACGGTCTTTGTTGTCATCCACACTGAGTGTCTCTACTACTCTTTGGACAAAGTCTCGCATAGCTGGGAATCCACTTCTAGTACTATCAGATCCATCCAACAAGAACACAACATCCTTTCCTGGTGCCTTTCTCTCCACTAGGGAACATAGAAATTCAGACATATTTAGGTTCATGTGTTGAAAACGTTTCCGATGTGAAAGTCATATGACGAAAGCTAACCTCCATGTTTACACCTTACTTAACAAATTGCAGGCAAACCTGTTTTGTCAAAGTGGCACCGGCTGACCTCAACTTAGTAAAATACGCTTTAATGCAGTTCATGTTGCATCCTACCATGCTTTTGGAAGGTAAAAATCAGTCACTTTCTTACCAGGTACTATTGGTGTCACAGATGGGGCCCTCACTGGCACTGTGCTCATTACAGAGGAGAGCTGTTCTTGGACACTGGGGAGGTCAGTGAACTCAGTTACCGATAGAGCGTAACTAGGGTCATATGATATCTTCTGCAGTTCACTCTTGTCAGAGCCCCTTGTTCCAATGCCAATCACAACGACGCCCTGCTGTTTGAGAGCAGAGGCTGGGGTATCTACATTGTCAAAAGACCTTCCGCCATTTAGCAGGATCAACATCTGTGGAACACCTTGCAGGCGTCTACTCCCGGAGGAGTTTGTAAAGACGTTGTCCCTGACGTATTGGAGGGCTGCCCCGGTGTTGAGGGGTCTGCCTCCTCTGTGTTTCAGCCCTCTGACCGAATCCAAAACATCCTCTCTTGTGGTGTACGTGTTCAGATAGAAATTGACCTCTGCATCTCTGCTGTACTGGACCACAGAGACACGGTCTTTGTTTTGTCCCACATTGAGTTTCTCCACAACTCTCTCAACAAACTCACGCATGGCGGGGAAGCCATACCTTGTGGAATCAGAACCATCCAGAAGGAACACGATATCTTTTTTGGCAGTGTCAACTGAGAAAAGACAGGAAGACAAAAAAAATAAACACCTTTTCAAAGACTGCGCTACTGGACTAGTCATCAAGTGGTGGACGATTTATTTCTGTTTTTCTTTTTGAAAGAACCTAGCACTGACTTCTTTAATTGTAAAGAGTAGCTATGAGGACCACCAACTATCTTTAAATACTCATGTGGAGCTAAACACGTATCAAACTTAATTCTTTTCTTTTCTCTCAATCTAGGTTAAACAGGTCAGGTAGCCTTTCAGGCCAGCAAGAGGCTGTGCTTGTTAACATACCAGTGACTGTTGGTGATTCTGGGGAGGCGTCAATAACCACAGCCTCCACGGAGGACTGAAGTTGCTGTTGGACACTGGGAAGGTCGGTGAATTCAGACACAGAGAGAGCATAACTGGGATCGTTTGATATCTCCTGCAGTTGTCTGCTATCAGCACTCCTGGTTCCAATTGCAAAGATCAAGACACCCAGCTGTTTGAGAGCAGAGGCTGGTGCATCAACACTGTCAAAAGACCTTCCACCACTTAGCAATATTAGGACCTGTGGAACTCCTTCCGGGCGCCTGCTTCCGGCAGAGGCCGTGAAGACATTATCCCCCAGGTACTGGAGGGCTGCTCCAGTGTTGAGGGGCCTTCCGCCTTTGTGCCTCAAACCTCTGACAGTGTCGAGGATCTCGGCTTTTGTGGTGTACGTGTTCAGATAAAACTGGACAGCTGGATCTCTGCTGTACTGAACCACTGAGACACGGTCTTTGTTGTCATCCACACTGAGTGTCTCTACTACTCTTTGGACAAAGTCTCGCATAGCTGGGAATCCACTTCTAGTACTATCAGATCCATCCAACAAGAACACAACATCCTTTCCTGGTGCCTTTCTCTCCACTAGGGAACATAGAAATTCAGACATATTTAGGTTCATGTGTTGAAAACATTTCCGATGTGAAAGTCATATGACGAAAGCTAACCTCCATGTTTACACCTTACTTAACAAATTGCAGGCAAACCTGTTTTGTCAAAGTGGCACCGGCTGACCTCAACTTAGTAAAATACGCTTTAATGCAGTTCATGTTGCATCCTACCATGCTTTTGGAAGGTAAAAATCAGTCACTTTCTTACCAGGTACTATTGGTGTCACAGATGGGGCCCTCACTGGCACTGTGCTCATTACAGAGGAGAGCTGTTCTTGGACACTGGGGAGGTCAGTGAACTCAGTTACCGATAGAGCGTAACTAGGGTCATATGATATCTTCTGCAGTTCACTCTTGTCAGAGCCCCTTGTTCCAATGCCAATCACAACGACGCCCTGCTGTTTGAGAGCAGAGGCTGGGGTATCTACATTGTCAAAAGACCTTCCGCCATTTAGCAGGATCAACATCTGTGGAACACCTTGCAGGCGTCTACTCCCGGAGGAGTTTGTAAAGACGTTGTCCCTGACGTATTGGAGGGCTGACCCGGTGTTGAGGGGTCTGCCTCCTCTGTGTTTCAGCCCTCTGACCGAATCCAAAACATCCTCTCTTGTGGTGTACGTGTTCAGATAGAAATTGACCTCTGCATCTCTGCTGTACTGGACCACAGAGACACGGTCTTTGTTTTGTCCCACATTGAGTTTCTCCACAACTCTCTCAACAAACTCACGCATGGCGGGGAAGCCATACCTTGTGGAATCAGAACCATCCAGAAGGAACACGATATCTTTTCTGGCAGTGTCAACTGAGAAAGGACAGGAAGACAAAAAAATAAACACCTTTTCAAAGACTGCGCTACTGGACTAGTCATCAAGTGGTGGACGATTTATTTCTGTTTTTCTTTTTGAAAGAACCTAGCACTGACTTCTTTAATTGTAAAGAGTAGCTATGCAGACCACCAACTATCTTTAAATACTCATGTGGAGCTAAACACGTATCAAACTTAATTCTTTTCTTTTCTCTCAATCTAGGTTAAACAGGTCAGGTAGCCTTTCAGGCCAGCAAGAGGCTGTGCTTGTTAACATACCAGTGACTGTTGGTGATTCTGGGGAGGCGTCAATAACCACAGCCTCCACGGAGGACTGAAGTTGCTGTTGGACACTGGGAAGGTCGGTGAATTCAGACACAGAGAGAGCATAACTGGGATCGTTTGATATCTCCTGCAGTTGTCTGCTATCAGCACTCCTGGTTCCAATTGCAAAGATCAAGACACCCAGCTGTTTGAGAGCAGAGGCTGGTGCATCAACACTGTCAAAAGACCTTCCACCACTTAGCAATATTAGGACCTGTGGAACTCCTTCCGGGCGCCTGCTTCCGGCAGAGGCCGTGAAGACATTATCCCCCAGGTACTGGAGGGCTGCTCCAGTGTTGAGGGGCCTTCCGCCTTTGTGCCTCAAACCTCTGACAGTGTCGAGGATCTCGGCTTTTGTGGTGTACGTGTTCAGATAAAACTGGACAGCTGGATCTCTGCTGTACTGAACCACTGAGACACGGTCTTTGTTGTCATCCACACTGAGTGTCTCTACTACTCTTTGGACAAAGTCTCGCATAGCTGGGAATCCACTTCTAGTACTATCAGATCCATCCAACAAGAACACAACATCCTTTCCTGGTGCCTTTCTCTCCACTAGGGAACATAGAAATTCAGACATATTTAGGTTCATGTGTTGAAAACGTTTCCGATGTGAAAGTCATATGACGAAAGCTAACCTCCATGTTTACACCTTACTTAACAAATTGCAGGCAAACCTGTTTTGTCAAAGTGGCACCGGCTGACCTCAACTTAGTAAAATACGCTTTAATGCAGTTCATGTTGCATCCTACCATGCTTTTGGAAGGTAAAAATCAGTCACTTTCTTACCAGGTACTATTGGTGTCACAGATGGGGCCCTCACTGGCACTGTGCTCATTACAGAGGAGAGCTGTTCTTGGACACTGGGGAGGTCAGTGAACTCAGTTACCGATAGAGCGTAACTAGGGTCATATGATATCTTCTGCAGTTCACTCTTGTCAGAGCCCCTTGTTCCAATGCCAATCACAACGACGCCCTGCTGTTTGAGAGCAGAGGCTGGGGTATCTACATTGTCAAAAGACCTTCCGCCATTTAGCAGGATCAACATCTGTGGAACACCTTGCAGGCGTCTACTCCCGGAGGAGTTTGTAAAGACGTTGTCCCTGACGTATTGGAGGGCTGCCCCGGTGTTGAGGGGTCTGCCTCCTCTGTGTTTCAGCCCTCTGACCGAATCCAAAACATCCTCTCTTGTGGTGTACGTGTTCAGATAGAAATTGACCTCTGCATCTCTGCTGTACTGGACCACAGAGACACGGTCTTTGTTTTGTCCCACATTGAGTTTCTCCACAACTCTCTCAACAAACTCACGCATGGCGGGGAAGCCATACCTTGTGGAATCAGAACCATCCAGAAGGAACACGATATCTTTTTGGCAGTGTCAACTGAGAAAAGACAGGAAGACAAAAAAATAAACACCTTTTCAAAGACTGCGCTACTGGACTAGTCATCAAGCGGTGGACGATTTATTTCTGTTTTTCTTTTTGAAAGAACCTAGCACTGACTTCTTTAATTGTAAAGAGTAGCTATGCAGACCACCAACTATCTTTAAATACTCATGTGGAGCTAAACACGTATCAAACTTAATTCTTTTCTTTTCTCTCAATCTAGGTTAAACAAGTCAGGTAGCCTTTCAGGCCAGCAAGAGGCTGTGCTTGTTAACATACCAGTGACTGTTGGTGATTCTGCGGAGGCGTCAATAACCACAGCCTCCACGGAGGACTGAAGTTGCTGTTGGACACTGGGAAGGTCGGTGAATTCAGACACAGAGAGAGCATAACTGGGATCGTTTGATATCTCCTGCAGTTGTCTGCTATCAGCACTCCTGGTTCCAATTGCAAAGATCAAGACACCCAGCTGTTTGAGAGCAGAGGCTGGTGCATCAACACTGTCAAAAGACCTTCCACCACTTAGCAATATTAGGACCTGTGGAACTCCTTCCGGGCGCCTGCTTCCGGCAGAGGCCGTGAAGACATTATCCCCCAGGTACTGGAGGGCTGCTCCAGTGTTGAGGGGCCTTCCGCCTTTGTGCCTCAAACCTCTGACAGTGTCGAGGATCTCGGCTTTTGTGGTGTACGTGTTCAGATAGAACTGGACAGCTGGATCTCTGCTGTACTGAACCACTGAGACACGGTCTTTGTTGTCATCCACACTGAGTGTCTCTATTACTCTTTGGACAAAGTCTCGCATAGCTGGGAATCCACTTCTAGTACTATCAGATCCATCCAACAAGAACACAACATCCTTTCCTGGTGCTTTTCTCTCCACTAGGGAACACAGAAATTCAGACATATTTTGGTTTATGTATCAAAACTTTTCCCATGTGAAAGTCAGATGATAAAAGCTAGCCTCCATGTTTACACCTTACTTTACTATTGCAGGCAGATACCCTAACATACGCTTTTATACATTTCAATTTGCGTTGTGTACGTATTTGGGATTTAAATGTGAAAATAAATTCACAAAAATCACTTATTAGAACAATGTAATTTACCTCATTTGCGTTGTTACAATGCTTTCCACTTCCCTGACAAATTTTCATATTTCACTGACAATTATATCTTTTTATATACAAAATGACACAAAAGAATTAATCAATGACTTTTGGTTTCTATTTCACGGAAATGACCATCCTCATATTTTCTGTTCTTTATAGACAACAGAAATCAGTGGCAAGTATATCCCCAGCATTATATTAAAAAATTAGAGCCCATAGGTTTAAAGGTATTCTTTTCTTAACTCAAATCTACCACCAAGAACAAATGAAACCAATTTAACTTTTATAATTATCTTTAATGAATGTCTCCAACAATTTGCATTTCTTCTACTTTTCCTTTTATCATTTTCTTTTCTTAAACACTTTAAGGGCAATGTGAAACACAGTAAACACATGTATAATAATTAATTCAAACAACAGCCGAATCAGAGATCAGGGGAAAGTTCCTATCGGCCAGGTTAACTGAGTAGAAATATTTCCTGCTAAGTATGGCTATCCCACCTAAACTTAATAAATAAAAAAGGTGCAGTGATAGATGTTAAAATATTTACTAAGAACTTTTTACGCTATTTTAAGGCAGCATATGAAAATATATTGTTTGGCCTATTTAGGATAACTGTGTCTCATATTTTATAGTTGCAATTATAATTACTGTTTACAATTCTTTAAATTTTTCAATTAAGTAATGAATCAGAAACAAAATACATATCTTTTTTAATGGTACACTATACCATACTGTATACTCTTTTCCTTTTTCCTGCCACCATTATAACACCTTAGCACTGTGCCAGTGTTTCCAAAAGAATCAGATAGCTGTTGAGTTCATACAATATGAACCTCCTTTAGACTGTTATGTACTATAACCCTAAAATTCCACCAGGCACAGCTTTATGACGTCACGTCTGCAACACAATTTGGCTCTGTCACTTCCTGTCAATGTCTTGCAATGCTATAAAACCACGCCAGGTGATATTCTGGGGTAATGGCACAACAAATACCGCCTCTGTACATTTGTCAGGCAAGGAGTAATGTTTGCTCCAACTTATAAAAGTAATAATAAAAGTAATAACAATAAGAGTCAAAGAAAAGTCTAATAAATATTCAGTATTTATAGTGTATGTATTGATCCTGCTTCCCCTTACAGAATTTAGAAGTTAGGAATTCCCATATTAGGAAAAGCTGGGCATTTGAGTATAAACTGAATCATACAATATACAGTATGTGTGCAATTATTCTTACCGATCACTCCTGTTTTTGAAATTTCCTTTTTCAAATTTTCCTCTGCAATTGCAGCAACAACTTGTTCTTGTATACTTGGAAGTTCAGCCATTTCAGAAACTGATAAAGTGTAACTTGGTGCACGTGATATCCTCTCCATTTCTTTGTGGTCAGAGTTTTTCGTTCCAATTGTTAATATTGTGACATTGCTTTCTTTTAAAGAAGCAACAGGCAAATCCACACTGTCACTTGATGGTCCACTACTTAAAACAACAAGAACTTGTGGCACATTGGAAGTGTATCTGCTTCCTGAGGCAGCTGTGAATACATTTTCTTTAACATACTTTAGAGCAGCGCCCGTTTTGAGAGGTCTTCCACCTTTGTGTGAAAGCCTTCTGACAGCTGTTAGGACATCTTCTTTCCTCATGAATGAATTCAAAAAGAAATTGGCTCGTGCCACATTGCTGAACTGAATCACAGCAGCTCTGTCTTTATTTGGCCCGATGTTAAGTCTTTCTATTACTTTATACAGGAAATCTTGAATGGCTGAAAATCCATTTCTGGTATTATCAGATCCATCCAAAAGAAAAACTATGTCTCTTCCTTTTTCATCACTTTGCTCTGTTAATGAAAAATGATATCATATATATTATCACAATAATTATTTATACTATATTCACAGCAAAAGTTGATTTATTTCAATATTTCTAACAATCTAAATTCTTACCTGTTTTAGTTCCCTCCTCAACTCCCATTTGAGTAACATGACTCATCAGATTTTGTTGAATACGAGGGAGATTAACAAAGTCTGGGACTGAGTAAGCATAATTTGGGTCAGATGAAATGAGTTGCATCTCAGCTGGATTTGACATTCTTGATCCAATGGCAAATATAACAACCCCTGCAGCCTTGAGCATGCTTGCTGGGCCTCGTGGAGAATCTCTAGATCTTCCACCAGCCAACATGACAAGTATCTGCTTGGAACCTTCATGATGTTGTCCTCCAGCAGTTGAAACAAAGACATTATCCCTCACAAACTGCAGTGCTGCTCCAATATATTGAGGCCTTCCACCTTTTGGTTTTAAACTTGCGACATGCTTAAGAACATCCACTTTTGTGTTGTAAGTATTCAGATTGAAATTGAGTTCAGCATTGTTGCTATATTGTACAACAGCAACTTTATCTTTTCCTTGATCCAGGTCAAAGCTGTCAACCATTTTTGCAACAAATTCACGTATAGCAGAGAATCTACTCCTGACATCATCCGATCCATCAATGAGAAAGACAATATCTCTGCTCGTAGTGGAGCTTGAACCTAGAAAAGTCCACAGTCATGTAAATTGTGTTAGTTACCAATTCAACAGAAATCTGATTACTGTTGGTGAAACTGAAATGTGTGAATTGTACATGGTTTCAATATATATAGATAGATATTATTAGATGTATCCATTAATTTGATCTGTATTTATTAATATAAATGAATTATAATTAATTAATTAATACTTGTTTTCACTCACCTACACCAGGGCTTACAGTGTCTTTGTGAGATGCAATGCCTAATAGTAACTGTTCTCTCACAAGAGGAAAGTCAGAAATATCCTTGATAAAATACTTGGCACTAGGACTGTGTGCTAATTGCTCCATCTCCAAACTATCTGCATTATTCACTCCAATGCTGTAAAGGACAATTCCAGCTTTTCTCAGTCCATCCACTGCACCTAAGACATCATCTTCCGACTTTCTTCCACTTAAGAGAATTAGTATCTGTGGGACTCCTTGCTGGGCTCTGCTACCAGATGAAGCATTGAACACATTGTTTTTCACATAGTCAAGGGCTCCACCGGTGTTCAAAGTGAAACCTCCTCTCAGTTTCAAATTGCCCAAATGACTCAAGACATCATCTTTCACTGAGTATGTGTTCAGGAGAAAATCAGTCATGGGCTCTGTGCTGTACTGAGTCAAAGCAACTTGTACTTTGTCTGGCCCAATTTCTGTTTGTTTGACAAACTCTCTGACAAAATCCAAAATTTGTCTTTCACTTGCTCTCATACCATCAGATCCATCAATGAGAAAAACAATATCGGCACTCTGGAGTTTTAATTCTGAAACTGTGGAAGTGTCTGAAATGGATAAAAATGAATTTAAAAAAGAGACATTTCTAAAAAGAGACTTTTTTACAGTAACATACCCATATGTAATCATACCACTTTTATGTCCATGTAGTAGACATCTCTAGCATGTTAAAATACAAATAATGCTACTTCTACTTCTTACCAATAACAGTTGGAAACTCAGTTGTTTCTTGAGCACCTCTCAATGTGGCTTCCACAGATGGATGTATGCTTTGCAGATTATTAAAGTTTGTGACATAAAAATAATGTGCTGGTGTGAAAGAGATGGTTTGCATTTCCAATGTATCAGCATTCCTTGTGCCAATACTAAAAGTCTTTATTCCATTTTCTTTGAGGGACTGTGCTGGTCCTCTGACATCATCTCCTGATCTCCCACCGCTAAATACATACAGATATTGAGGGACTGTTTCTGCACGTCTGCCTCCAACTGTAGCAGCAAAGACATTTTCTCTGACAAACTCAAGTGCTTTGCCAATGTTGAGGGGTCTTCCCAACTTATGCCTCATTGTTCCAATGGAATTGAGCAAATCATTCTTGGATGAATAGGAATTCAAGTAGAAATTGACTGTGGCATCACGGCTGTATTGAACAACAGCCACTTGGTCTCTGTTCTCACCTATATTTAAACTTCCAACAATTTTTTCAACAAAGCGTCGTATGTCTTCAAAGCCATTTCCTGAGTCATATGATCCATCAATAAGAAATACTACATCTTGTTTCTTAGAATCTGCAACAAAGACAAAACATGTAGAAACAAAGGCAAAGTGATTTTCAGGTACAGCAGCCACAGTGACAGTCCCCTAAGATTCAGTCATTGGCCTAAATACAAATCATCTCAGTTTATTTTGATCCATTCATTCATACATCTTACCTAAATCCTTTGTGGGAGTGGTTTGCTCTACATGATGGGAAGCCTCTCTTAACAATGAAAAAACATCCTGCTTTGCAGTAGGAAGTTCCTCATAATCAGTAATTGAGAGTGCATAACTGGGTTCATGTGATATTGTCTGCAGCTCTATGGTGTCAGCATCAGTTGTTCCGATGGCAATTGAAATGACACCAATCTCTTTCAGCATTCTGACCGGTGTTCTTATGTCATCTCCAGATCTTCCACCACTCAGTAGTATGAGTATCTGTGGAACTCCCTCAAGGAGTCTACTTCCTGAGTCAGAAGTAAATACATGTTCCCTCACATACTGGAGAGCCGCTCCAATGTTGTGAGGATAACCTCCTTTGTGACTTAGGCCTCTAATAGCATCAAAAACATCATTCTCTGTTGAGTACCGGCTCAGGTTAAAATTAACCTCTGCTGTGTTGCTGTACTGGACCACAGCTACATGATCTTTGTTTGCACCAATGTTTAGGTCTGTCACTATTCTCTGTACAAAGTCTTTAATATCTGTGAATCTTTGCTGTGAATCATCAGAACCATCAAGTAGAAAAACAATATCTCTTCTATTGGTATCTGTAATCACACAAGCATTTAAGCAAATTAGTTGGATTATTGTGTAATTTGTGTAATTCCTGCGAATGTTCAGTCTCTTTCAGATTAATTCATTCATTAATCTGACAATTCATGAAGTTCCACATGCTTTGTACAACATTAAGTTATTACAGTCATTACAGTCTTACCATATGATTCTTGTTTGATAGCAGGGGTTTCACCCTTTGTGATGGCAGAAAATACTTGTTGTTCAATGTCTGACAGATCACTGAAGTCTGCTGCAAAGAAAGCATGACTGGCTTTCTGTGACATAGACTGAATCTCAAGGGTATCTGCATTCTTTGTTCCCACCACAAATACCATCACACCAATTCCTTTCAAGCTTTGTACAGCATTTCTGACATCATCACTGGACCGCCCGCCAGTTAATAGAACCAAAATCTGAGGGACACCCTTTTGGTGCCTACTTCCAGAAGAGACTGCAAAAACATTATCTTTGACGTACTGGAGGGCTGCACCAGTATTGAGGGGTCTGCCTCCTTTATGTGTCAGAATTCCCACATTGCGAGCAACATCCTGCTGGGTCTTAAATGTGTTTAGAAAAAAATCAACAGATGGCTCTCTGCTGTACTGCACCACTGAAACGCGATCTTTGTTCTCATCCACATTGAGTTTTTCCACCATTCTCTCAACAAAGCCAAGCATTGCTTTAAAATCATTTTGCATTTCATCCGAGGAATCCAGTAAAAATACTACGTCACGCTGAATTGATTCAGTTTGATCTGCAGAAACTTTGACAGACATGGATTTTGCTCAGTTAGAGTTATATAACTTATATAATAATGAAACAAGATAGATAGATAGATAGATAGATAGATAGATAGATAGATAGATAGATAGATAGATAGCCTTACCTAGACCATTCTGTGGTTTTAGTTTTGGCTGTTGTCGAGGCACCCTTTTCACAAATGACACAAGTTGTTGATGGATGCTCCCCATATCATCAAACCGAAGCACAGAGAAAGCGTAGGAGGGGTTATGTGCAATCATTTGGTGCTCGAGTATGTCTGCATTTCTTGTACCCACACAGAATGGAACAACTTTGTCTTGTTTTAGAGCTGCAGCAGCACTTGTAACATCATCTTGAGATCTTCCCCCACTCAGCAGAATCAGTATCTGAGGGACACCATCTTGATGCCGACTCCCAGAGGAATCAGAAAAAGCATTATTCCTCACATAGTCAAGAGCGGCCCCAGTGTTGAGTGGTGTCCCCCCTTTATGGTTTAATTGCTCGACAGCAGCGAGAACATCTGTTTTTTCTTTGTAGGTGTTCAAACTGAAATGTGTCTGTGGATCTCTGCTATACTGGACCACAGAAACACGGTCTTTGTTCTCACCAACATCGAATGAGTCTACCACTCTTTGGACAAAATCTTTCATTGCTGGAAAACCACTCCGTGTATCATCTGACCCATCCAATAGAAACACTATGTCTCTTTGAGGGGACTCTAATTCAACTAGAAAAAAATAGGAAAACCTTGTTTAAGAATCATACATATAAGTACATACAATATGTTATGTTGCAATCATCACACATTAGATGGTTGGTAAAACAATAGGAGCTGGAAATGGAATTTTAAACAAATTACAGCAATAAATGTGTTAGATGCCAGAACATTAAAAAAAACTTGTAGATGAAGAAATTATTGAGAAACTTGAAAGTAACTACAAGATAAGGAGAATATTCCTCTTTCACAAATGAAAGATGGAGAAAACCTGTTAAGAAAAGATTTCAATATTCTTTTACCCTAAATATTTGGTCAATGATGTGATTATCATTGGCTCAAGGAAGAGCTTAAGAACAGAAAGAAAGGACATTTGCTGATGTGGAGCTGTCAAGAAAAGGCTCTCCAGGGTGCCAAAGGAAGCCAGAGCCAAACAAGAGACAGCACAACCACGAAGTTGCCTCTAGACAGTGGAGACAGTTTGAGAAACATGAAACTGATCGACTGACATTCTTCAGAAGATGATACAGTTTCATTGCAATTCAAACTACAGTAGACCAAATACTAAAATATAAGCGGGGGAGTCTCAGTTTGAGTCTCACCTACTAATAGACACACTTCTTACCTACAGTTTGTATTTCCGTCTGGACAAATGCAGCTATCCCTGGCTGAACAGACAAAAGTTCACCAAAGACAGGAAGGTTGAAAAGAAATCGGGAGGAGAAGGCAATTTTTTTAAGTTCCTCCTGTTCAGTGTTTTTCATTCCAATGGCGAAAGACAGAACACCAATTTGTTTTAGGTTTGACGCAGCTTCTGAAACATCATCATTGGATTTGCCACCAGTCAGTAAAAACAGAATCTGAGGCACTCCCTCCCGGCGTCTACTCCCAGATGAAGCAGTGAAAACATGGTCTCGCACAAACTGCAGAGCAGCTCCAGTGTTCCGTGGTCTTCCTCCTTTATGGCGAAGACTTCTTACAGCATAGATGATAGCCTTTTTGGATCTATGAGTTTTTAGGTTGAAGTAAACTTTGGTGTCATCACTATACTGTACAACAGCCACTCGAACTTTATCTTCATCGATGTCCAGCTCTTCTGCCATTCTTCTGATGAACTCTCGAATAGCTGGTAGTCCATTTCTGGAGTCATCTGACCCGTCAAGGAGAAACACTATGTCCCTCTTGTTGCTCCCTGTGTCAACTAGGTGATACATGGATAGATAGAAAGAGAATTCACGAATTGTCAACTCAAGTCTTTTCTACCCTCATGCATATTCATCAGCATGATAAAGTTCAGAGGAATAAACTGAGCAAAGAAAGAAAGATGTGCTATTGCTCTGAAAGTTTTATTCCAAGCCGAACTGCTAAAGAACCATCTTTTATCAAAAAGATGTATGAAAGAATTTGTCGACTCCTCTTCAACATTAGAAAGTGGAAAATTTATAAGAGGCGTAAAAGAGGGCTATGTTCTTGAAAGCTTAAGAAATACAGAACAGTTGGTTTTTCAACAGAAATAATTTCCTTGCAAGGGTAATCATCAGTTTCATGCAACAGAAATGTGCCAAAACATTTCATAATCATTAATTACCTTTTCATCAATCATTAGACTCTAGGAAATGATGTTAGTCTTGAGAGAAAAAGCTTTTTTGAGGAAAAATAATGTAATGTATTCCAATGTTAGGCCTGTATTTAAATGTGGAATTCTTACCTACTAAATCAGAGATTCCAGTCATGGTTTCCTCATTGTCTTTGTTTATGTTCAGTGTACCAACAAGTTGTGATTGGATTGAAGGCAACTTGGAGAAATCAGTGACTTTGTACGTGAAACCAGGTTTGAAGGCAATCATTTCCAACTCTGAAAGCTTGGCATCTCCCACTCCAACCCCCACAGATACAATTTCATGCTCTTTAAGAGCAAAAGCTGGACTTCTCACATTATCAGTGGATGGTTTTGTACTTAGAAGAATTAAAATCTGGGGCACTCCTTCTAGTCTTCTACTGCCCGTTGAGGAAGTAAAGACATTGTGCCTCACAAACTGGAGGGCTCTCCCGATATTAAGGCGCCTCCCACCCTTGTGCCTTAAATTATCTATGGCATTTACAATGCCATTCTTTGTCTTGTGAGAATTCAGATCAAAGTTGACTTCAGGGTTATCAGCAAACTGAACCACAGACACTCTGTCTTGGCTCTCTCCGACAGAGAGGCTCTCCACTATGCTCTTTACAAAGAGTTTTATCTCTGGGAATCCATTTCTTGTGTTATCAGAGCCATCCAGTAGAAACACAATATCTCTTTTTACTTCATTGCTTTGTACTAAGACACAACAAATAAGATTCATCAGTAACATCAGTAGAAACGATTTTCTTAAAGCAAGTTCAACACGCCAATAACAAAAGAGATTTTTCCTACCTTGTTGTAGGACTAGGGTCAGCTCCTCCTTTGGAAGGCTCACGTAGTTATTGAGTCTTTGGGGTATGGTGCTAAGTTCACTGAATTCTTTCACATTGAAGGCAAAGGAAGGGTTGTGTGAAATGGCCTCAATCTGCCTTGGGTCTGCATCCTTGACACCGACGCCAAATGGTACGACTCCCTCTGTTTTCAGTGCACCAGCAGATTCCTTCACGTTATCCCTGGACCTGCTTCCAGCCAACACAATCAGAAACTGAGGGACATTTTGCGCAGCCCGGCTACCATACCTTTCAGACAAGATGGTGTCCTTCATGAATCTTAGAGCAGATCCTGTGTTTAGACTACGTCCACCAGCCAGTGTCATTCCGTTGACAGCTCTTAGCACCTCATCTTTGGTTTGGTAAGTGTTAAGGTAGAAATTTGGAGTAGCCCTCTCGCTGTGTTGAACCACTGAAATTCGTACCTTGTCAGTCCCAATGTCAAGTGGTTCAATTACTTTAATGATAAAATCCCGGATGTAGCCAAAATCTGCTCGAACATTATCTGTGCCATCAATGAGGAAGGCAACATCCCTTTCACCTCCAACAACTGGGGGGGGGACAAAAAATAACAATTATTATTATTATTACCAGGCAAACTTTTAATTACATCACATTCTTTTCATTAGGGAAAACAGCGAAATACTACACTCACCAGTTTCCTCAGGGAAGGTTGTCACATCTGTATCACCAACCACTGTTATCAACTTTGGCATGATTAGCTCAGCCATAGCTGGTAGATTAGAGAAACTTGTTTCATGGTAAGCCAAGTCTGGAACAAAGGCAACTGTCCTCAGTAAGGCGTCATCTGCTTGGCCAGAACTGACCGTGAAGGTCAAAACACCAGACAGAGCCAATTTATCAGCTATGCTTTTAACCTCATCCTGGGCTGGTCCACCTGTGATCAGAACCAATACCTGCTGTACTCCCTGCTTCCTGCGTGAGCCAGTTGATGGCTGGAACATGGTGAGGGCTTGATTCATGGCAGCTCCTGTATTCAAAACTGAGCCTCCAGTTAGCCTGAGTTGAGAGACTTTATTCACAACATCTTGCCTGTTGTTTTGGCTGTTCAGATAAAATTCAACTCTTGGACGTTCGGCAAACTGCATGAGACCAATCTGGACCCTGTCAGGACGTACATCCAGCTGGTTGACCACGTTGATGATGAAGTCTCTCACATAGGGTAAGTTACTGCTGCCAATGTAGTTTGAGCCATCCACAAGGAAGACAATGTCTCTGACCACTCTTTGAGTGTGCACTGTGGTTACGTCCACCCCTAAGAAAAACACCAAAACATAAAAATGTTTATCTACACATGCTATGAAGTTGATTCACTGTTTTGGGCACTTGCAGACAAGTACCCCCTCACTGCAAGCTGAAAGTCAAGGTGGTAGACTCTGCATGCACGCATCTGCATTTGTTATTTATTCAAGGTTTTCTTTCAATTTATCACTCATCTATATATTTCCATTTCAAAGATCTGAAAATTAATTGAATTAATCATTAAATGTACTGAATGACCTTACACTTACCAGGCTCGGTGGGTCCTTCAGTCACCACCACCCCAGCCAGTGTGGAGAGTGCATTAACCATTTCGTCTCGTCGGCTTCTCAGTCCGCGTATGTCCCTCACCATGTACACCACACTCTCAGTGAAGGCAATCTGCTTCATTTCTTCTTCATCTGCAGACTTGAAGCCTGCAGCTAGAGCTAGTACGCCCATTCGCTGGAGGGCCTTAGCAGGTTCTTCAACACTGTCGCTGGACTTTTTACCGGTCATCAAGAGTACAAGTTGGGGTACCCCCTGCTGAATTCGACTGCCTTTCTCAGCTAGCAGCATATTCGTCCGCACAAAGTCCAAAGCTGCTCCAAGGTTGATTGGCTGAGCGGCTCTTGGTTTGATCCCACCCAAAGCAGCAATTAATTCTTCCCTGGTTCCATAAGAGTTGAGATCTATCTCTAGTCGAGGGACATTGCTGAACTGGGCGACACCGACTTGAACTCCGTCTGGACCAATTGGCATGGAGTCGACGAACCGCCTGATGAATTCGCGTATGGCATTGACGACATTTGGACCCATCGTATTGTCGATTAGGAAAATCACGTCTCGTTTTCCAACTGTCAAGACTGAAAAGAAAAGAAAAAACATGAGAATAAAATATAATTTTTAGAAATTTATAAGTACTAAAGGCAAAAAAAAGGTTTATATTTATATTAAGCTGTTTGGAATATGTGTTAACTACTGTTGACATACTATAAAAAAAAGGAACGCCTAGAGCTGGGGGTCTCCTTGAGGTTTCTGCCTCTTAAAAGGAAGATTTTCCTTGCCACTGTTGCCAAGTGCTCGCTCATGGTAGGAATTGTTAGGTCTCTGTAAATACTTTTATAAGAAGTACGGTCTATACCTGCTCTATTTTAAAGGTGTCCTGAGATAGCATTTGTTATGATTTGGCGCAATACAAATACAATTGGACTATTTTTAATGTTTTAATAGTTGTATATGGACACACTATATGCTACCCTTTAAGGTATCAATTAAGCTTACAATATGAATACAATGATAGTCTTCATGATAGTCATTTCTTTTTATTGGTCATTCATTTAGTTCATAAAACAATTTTATTTATAATTTAATTTAACTTTATTAACTTATTGAACTTAGGTCTATAGTTAGGCCATGTACATTACAATGTATTTGTTCTGTATTTGTTGGAACTTTCTTTTGTTTTAAGTTTGACAACACAAAAAGCCACCCATTTTGGAATCACACAAATAATTTACTTGAATACAGGAATTTGTACGAAATACTTTACGTTGTCAAGTAATATGTTTGGGAATATATGATGTGATATGGGCACAAACCATTCTGTGCACTTTTTCAGATCACTGACTTGGGTCTGAAGTCTGTATTGTAAGTCAGATTCCCCATAAAAAACTGTGGGCATCATGTCCAGTCACCCAAGCTCATACCAACCAGCTGTAGGCTACTCTAGCACTAACCAGTGGCTGTTTAGAGGTCAGATATTTGTCATGGCAAACAGACCCAGATATTTTTTATGTGTGGTCAAGGTAAATGTGTGACAGAATGTCATCAACATACGAGTACAAGTATAACCCTGTCATTTTTGCTTTATAGGTATTAAAATGAGCCTAATGCAGCTTAAATTCCAATTGTAAAAATGGCACAATGGAGTAGGTTAGAGATATTCCCTTATCATGTGTTTTTTAATAAAAATTTGTGATACTATTTTCCATTGTTTGCAGTAGCTAAGATGATGTCCTATCACTGCTTAAAATATGCTATTTAATAAACTAGGTTCTGAAAGGCATCTCATTCTTAGCAGAATATATGTTACTGTCACGATTCATTAATGGAACTTTTTAGATGTCAAAAAGTACAGATCATTAAAAAGAGTACTTCTCACCTTTACTGTGTTATTGCCACCTCTGTCATTGGTGTACCACATCCATATCTTACCTTGCACACTACATTATACGTTTATTATGAACTCTTTGGGATTATATGTTTTTAACTCCCCTTCCACAACCACAATGCCACGTCAACACTTACAGAGAAGTTACATACCTTCTGTGAACGTATTCTGAATTATAATGGTGCGCTGGACCACCCCGTTAATGTATGGGAGCAGCTGGTCACCCATTCTTGCTACTGCTCTGAAATCAGGGGCTGACAGGACAAAACTTTTATCTGTAGCAACTGCTTCCAGATCTGCAGTGGCAGTGTCACCAATTGCCACGCCGAATGTAATAACTTTGGCCCTCTTAAGGGCCCGGTCACCGGCACCAGTATCATCAGTGGATGGCCCAGCACTGATAATCACCAACATCTGGGGCACATCCTCCTCTGCCCTGCCCCCAGCTGTTTCGCTCAAAAGGCTCTCGGCCACTTCCTCCAAGGCAGCCCCCAGGTTAGACTCGTCGCCCCCTGGGAAGGCCAGGCCCTTCACAGCGTCCAAGACTGATGATTTGCTCTCAAAGCTATTTAGATAGAACTTTATCTCTGTGTTGGTGTTGTACAGGGCCAAGGCAACGCGAACAGTGTCCCTGCCCACATCAAGGCGCTCAATGATTCTCAAAACCAAATCACGCACATAGGGGAAGTTTGCTGCTCCAACGTTCTGTGATCCATCAATTAAGAGTACTAGGTCAGCTGAATCTTGCGCTTTAAGGAGAGAGAGAGAAAACAAAACAAAATGGAACTTGTGAAAGCGTTAACATAGTGAGACAGAGACAAGAACTCGTGCTAGCATATCATTGCATGTGTCAAGTGACATTCAAAGTGAACAAATCAATAACAACATTGCAAAACACATCATACTGCATGTAGGCTGAACCAAGGAGATTTCAAAAAGTGATGTAATTTGATGATTATTTTAACCTACATGTAGAACTCCTTTGTCTAGAGTGTGATTTTTTCCTATAATGAAGGTTTTTTGGGTTGGATATGGATTACAGTACCATAAGGGTGACTGATTAAGTATGGTATAGTGGTGTTGTTGTCAATATGAATACTAAACCCTGATACTAGCTTCGAAGTATAATTTAGTTAATTGTCCACATCCTGTATGGTCAACACAGTTTAATGAGACTAAAAATGTATTCCAGTTTATTCAAAATGTATTCCAATGTGGGAAAAACTAATGTTTTCCCACATTTTTTATTAAAAGTTACTATTATACTATTATAATTGTTTATTACACAGCTTTGTTGAATACTTGATTTTCTGGTCAGTTATGACATTCTACGTCTGTTATTTCTAATTAGCAGATCATCGCTGTGGATGCAGTTCTGACCATTCACTCTGGAGGACCACAGTGTAAGCAATAAAATAATTTTTAAATCAGTATATTGTGTGAAATTATTGAGGTCTTTAGTAAGTAAATGTGTAATACATGGAATAATGTATAACAAGAGGGTAATTGTTGCGGTATAGATTATCTTTATTATTGTTATACATTGTAATTATTAATACCCTAATTATATATAACTATAATATGGCACCGCAAAAAATTGGTCAGATTATATTCAAAATTTTAAGAAAAATAAAACTCATAACTAAGGGTACGCCATACTGTGATGACATCTGCAAGTCAAAAGAAAATCAATGCATGAAAGAAAAATTAAGCTGTTTTTACATTTTACAAAGTTCCTTATTTAATTTGTGTGATATGTTTCTTGTATAAGCTCCATTGAGTTCAGCCTTCCCATGCAGACTCTTGTTACGGACCTCTGATAAAGTGACCAGTTATGATCCTGTGGCCTATCCTTGGTGCCTACAAGTTTTCAGTACTTGAGAATATAATACATGTCCATGTACTTTACATTCATGTAAAGCGAGTAAATTTATGTTTCCAATTCATTTTAATTTGTCAGTGTTATTTAATCAATGTATTTTCATGCCAATAACTTAACATATTTAATCATTTCTGGACATCTGCATGTACAACATTCTCAAAGTACTTCTTCTGCAGGTCAAGGATGAGTTCAGGCAGGTTCATCACTGTTTCAAATACAGAATATTGCACATATTTTACACAGAAAGACATTGTGACTGATAAAGACAAACATACAAAATGCAAGACACAAAGCAGTTGTGCGGTTAGCTATTGTTAAAAGCTCATTGTTTGATTTTGAGATGTGATGTTTTAAAGGGTAAAGCCTCCCCGAGACCATGTTCTTTTCAAAGGTTTTGTGAAGGAATCTTGTTAATCTGAGGTGTCACTATATGATTTTTTTTCTGTTGCTGTCTGTATATGTGTCCTCTCACCTACAGCTGTATCTAATAAAACAGGCATCGTCTGAAAAAAGTGTGTTAAATTATGACTGAGGTTACTGCTGTATGCCAACACAGAGCTCAAATCACTACCAAATTTAAAGGCACCTGGTACAGAACTTTCACATTGCTTAAATATCTCTCTCTCAAGCCAAACTCATTGTATCTGTTCTGGCTGTGCACGAACATATATGTTTACATCCTACTTAACACCCTAATTCAAGATGTTGTACGGGTGTCAATCACATGCATGTCTTATTGTGATTTTTAAAGCATTAAGGGTGTATTAAGACAAAACAAGTGATGTTAATTTTGCAGGTGGATAGTGAAAGGTTATTATAAGGTTGTTAAAAAACACTTGATTGTGTTAATAATAAAATCCAGTCACGTCCACATATGCAGTAGCTTCTTCCCGCACATGTAGACACATTAGTATGGTAGTGACACTGGTCCCATTTCATTACCTGTCCCTTCTCCAGCCACAGGGGCCTCGTTTGCCACAGGAGCACCCCCTGACCGGGTCACTGCGCCGCAAAGCCCCACTACCAAATCTTGTATTATATCCCGCAAAGTCAAGAAAGTTTCTACATTAAACACATGAGCGTCATAGGGCTGGCTAGCCATTTCCCTGAGCTCAGAGTCCACTGCATCCTGAACTCCAACTGCAAACACCTGTACACCTGCCAGCCGCAGCACCTCAGCTGGCACGGCCACGTCATCCTGGGAACGCCCATCTGTTAGCACCACCACCACTTGGGCCACTCCTTCAACAGCACGGCTGCCCGAAGCAGTGGTCAAGTGTGTTTGAATCAGGAAATCCAGGCCCAGGCCAGTCTTGGTGCCCCCCCCACGGTAAGACATAGCCTTGATGTGTGCCAAGACTCCCTGTGTTGTCAGGTAGGTGTTGAGCTGGAACTCAGTTTCAGGCTTGTTATTGTACTGCACAAGGGCAAATTTAAACCTGCCCCCTCCAACCTGGTGCAGCGCTTGTGTCACGCTGTACAAAAATTGTCTTACATGCTCAAAGTTCTCCTCTCCAATACTCCAGGATGAATCCACTAGAAAGTATATATCAGCTGCCAACCCTTGTGCACAATCTTCAAAAGAGAGTGTTTGGAGGACAGAAGTGAAGACCAATGAAAAGATGCTTGGTGTTTGGTTCCATAATATTGTTTTAGTGCCAAAATATATAATTCTACATTTGAAAGCATCATTCTGCATTGCTTATCAAAATAATCTGACTGGACTTTGTACTCCTCTACCATTCCTGAGGCCTCTATTTTGTTTTTGTCCCATGTTGAGATACAGTATTTAAATACATTGTATAAAAAATTACAATAATTGAATAATTTGTTTACCAACAATGCTCATTATAAAAGAAAAACTGTTACCATATCTACCTAAATGTACTTTGTTTTTGTTAGGATGTCATAAGCACTTCTATAAACCCCCCTTTTCTTCAGATGTAGGTTAGATATTTTAAGGAGAGTAATAATATAAAAGAAATATAAAAAAACCCCACTGAGCATTGCTGAAACTGCAAAATGAGCACACCCTGTTGACAGGAGCTGAGATCAACTTAGTTCAACTTACCATCCTGAGCATCAAGGTTAGGCAAGAGTCCTGCAAACAGGACACCCAGGAGGGCACATAGCGGTAACAACCGATGCCTCTTCATCTTCTATCACCAAAGACAGCAAAGGGGACACCTGTGAAACCAGAAAGAAACATGATATGAATAAAAAAACAGAAGGACTAAAGGAGCCCTGCCCTTTTACCACAAGGCATAGATTAGCTGTGCGATATGACATTTGGACAACACTTTGTGTTCCTGCGCAGGAAAATTGCATGAAAACAATACAAATAAACCGAGCAAAGACCAACCAGCCAAGACAGGCTTGTGTAAATGTCAAATGAAGTAAAATGTATTTACTGTGTCTATTGTACATTTTACATAAACATGCTCCAAGGGCTGTTTCTTTTTTAATATCATGTTTAAAATCATGTTATCATGCTTTCACACACAGTTCATACAAGTTCGACTTGTAGGGTCTTTTTTGCACTCCCTATTTTTGCTGCACTGCCTCTAAATATAACACACAACATTGCATAAGCTTGTTTTTATTGGCCCGAGAGTATAACATTTAACATCCGACATGCCACACAAATGAAAAACATGTCTCTTGTCAACATTTTCTGCTGTGTGTGCATGATATATTCTACTGTTAGCGCTGCTTAAGTGTCACCATGTCCCAGTTCCTTCACACTGGGATGTGCCTTTTTAATTTTTCACAACCTCAGGCAGTGGAAAGCATGTACATCCTGCCCAGGCTTTAAAACAGGCATGATATCTGGCATGAAAGGCAGCTATAAAAAAAAGAAAGAAAATTGAATCACCAGCACTTCTCTTACATTTTGCTTTTGGATAGTAAAGTGAGGGAGCTGCAGCATGTGTTGGTACATCAGTAGCAGACCTGAAGAGTTGCAATGATCAAAACCACCTGTTAAAACTACCAGCCAATGTGCTTTAGTAATTAACTCTGCTCGGCAAGCACCATATTTTCCAACTCACAAAATAATGCCTTCTTAAGAGGACTGGAAAGTCCAGTTCCACAGCAGGGGTGTGTGTTTCTTGTTTAGTCAGATTTTCCTCCATTGTGATGTTAAGTAATGTCAGAGGAAATGAAAGGAAGGTGACTCATGACTCACTAATGACCTTATGAATTTAGTTCATAGAGTAAGTGTACATGTATGTATACGTTTGTGCTTATTTTTCCGATAGTACAGGAAACACTTCAAACATTCAGTCTAATCTTAACTCAGATAACCTCTGTTGTATCAGCCAAAGTCAAATTTTCTTCAAGCAGGTTAAAAACACACACACAAAAAAAGCTATTAGGGATGATCACAGCCTAGAGGGTAGATCACATGATAGTATAGTGAGGATGAGAGGCTGGGATCATTGTTTTATCCCCTTACTGGCACCCTTTAAAGACTTAATAAACTTTTGTATCATTATCTTAACCCTTAAGCAGCCCTTTGGAGTGAGGATTACCTTCACCTACCTCACTCTCTTGGTCTACACCTCACAATGGTAGACAGCCAAGAGAACACACACCTAACCTATTAAATTTCAGACCACCCTGAGGTGATAAAATAGGTCCAAAAAGTCTCAAGAACAGCAAAGCAGTAGCACAAAAGCAGTTACATTTAAACACACTGAAGCAAACAACATTTTTCAAACAACTATATAACGACTGAAAAATAAAATAGCCTGAGCTGGCACACATGGCCAGTGACCAGTGTTTTCACCATTAAAGTAATGATGGGGGAGTGAAGGTAAATAACTCTTGGAGTCCCAGAGGAGTCTCTTTAAGAGCCTCTGTGCCTGCTGCTGCACACACAATAAAAGCTCAGCATTAAGGGCAGTTCTAATGTGCACTGCATGAAAAGTGGTATGTGGGTAATTAGAGATTTACTGTATGTTGACTTTACTGGGAATAAAAGAAAGAACTTCAAGAATGTGCATGAAGTTGCACTTTATCAAATGTGCCTTTGTGATGATGGAGAGGGGCATCATGGATAAAGCTGGCACAACTGTGAAAACTCTGAAAATGACTAATGCCCTCTAGTGGAAAATGTAGGTATAACAGTCTGACAGATCCTGCTTTTTTTAGAAGTAAGCAGCATATAATATATGTATTGTTCATAAGTTATCATGAGCTTATTTAATGGGATATGTATGTATGTATGTATGTATGTTAAAAAAATTCACTTGTGAGGCTTTAAAATAAATATAGTATGTCAATTAATTTTCCATCCATCCTATTTTGTGCTTTTTCTGATTAACAATAATTTTCCGTGGGGTTGAATATGGGCCCCTGCTCCACCAGTGGTGCTACATGTGCGGAGGCTCGATTTTATTGTTTAGACACACCTAAAACAACACATTCCAACACACATTGTCATAAGCTTCCCAGCACAACCATTTGGGGGTTCAGGGTCTTGCTCAATGGCACAACCCCACTCCTGCACGTTCAGGGATCCAACTGGCAACCCTCCAGTCATAAGCCCGCATCCCTAAACTTTAAGCTACATCCATTAGGAAAAACCTTGTCAGTAATAAGAACAAAATCAATTTTGGCACATATATTGTAAATACTTTAGAGTTTTTCTTTCCAATCGCTAATTGTGCCTCTCATTGTATCTATCAAAAACAAAAACTAAAGGAGAAGGAATTCTGACCAGCAACGCAAATAAAACACAGGCAGAAATAACACAAGCTGCAGGCTGTACATGTCTTATACTGAAATGTAACATGAACATGCTGAAGTCATTTTTGCGTCTGATTTTAAATCTTGGTCAACAACCAACATTATTAACTCTAAGCTGTGGAAAATGTCCCTGTCAACAGTGGATTCTGGACCAAGTCACCCTCTGATCTTGACTAAATGTGCACTTCAGGATTTTTTGATGTGGAGTAAAAGAGACCCTTTCACAAGGATAGGAAAGCCTGGGTCAGCTAGTTTTGAATCTAAGCCATCCACAACACACAGCAATAATGAATGATAAACATGGCTGTCCTATTTAATGCAACGCTGCCGTGCCTTACATTTGTCAGAGTCATCGTGTTTATGCTTTGCTGTGTTCACTGTTTATGCAGACCACACTTTGGAGATGAGAATATTGAAAAAAACTGCAACCGTTCATTTGTACTCACTTTTTAGACAGGCCCATCAGTGTGTACCATCACAACTCACTGACCAGACAAAACCTCACAAACAGTGGAGGATTGTGGAAAGTTACTGCACTGAAAATATTAGGAAGCTGCAGATTCATGTCACACAAAATATCAGTGCCAGTGGGTGGGGTCGTTCTATAGTGCCCAATGCATGGTGTGATAATCCTTTCATTATAAAAGAAACATATAAAGTGCTTAGAGAATACATTTCAACAAAGTAAAGAGATTTAAAAAGTATCCTCTGAACAGAATCCACACTTACAGTGAAAAATGTGTGTCCCTGCAGTGTGTCACTATCCAGATATAGGGCCTAAATCACTAAGTTCCTTAATTTCAAGGAAATCTAAGTTCTCTTGGACACTGCAACAGATGTTTGTGTTCTCTACTCATGCTCATGTGATTTCAGGTCACTCAAAAGCCACTTCTCTGCAGAGTTTGCCAGGCCTGGCCAATGTGTCAACACTATGGCTTCCCCTCACTGCCACAGAGGAAAACATAGTAGCACAGTGGAGTCCTGTTTTCACTGATAGGAGCAGCCAAAACAATGGCAGCATGGGGAATTACATTGGAGAGAAAATTACGAAAGAAAGTAAAAATACTCTGGCTCCAAATTACTTCATTATCTTCAAGCTGCATTCATATTTTTTCGCCATTTGGGAGTACAACCTTAGCTGAACATCATACACATGTTTGATATATCACCTAAAGTAAAGCTGTTATGACAAACAGTTGCCTCTTAACACATTAAGTATAGACACAGAGCAACATTAGCATTTATTTGAACTGTGCTTATGGCAAGGGTTTGGTCTTCAACAACTCCTGAGGGAAACATCTTTCTCTTTAGCTGATAACACTCTACTATGTTCACCAGCTGGTTGCTAGCTTTGTCTTTGGGTGAGGTTTTTCATGGTTAACAGCTGCCTGCTGCTGCTGGAAATTAGATTAATGAGAGTGGTGAGACTGAACAAAAACAGTACATTTCAAGACATAAAACAAAACATTGAGCTAAAAGACATAAAAATGGTTTGTTGAGAATTATCAGCTGCAGAGTTGGTTGATAATTATGTGTGGGTTAGTCACTACTACTCATTTAAGCCATGGGTAAACATGTAAGTGAAGTTTAAATACAAAAGCATATTGTGCAGCTTTAAAATTTTGCATGCGGGACAGTGCAATGGCAGCAGGGGCTCCAGACTGGGGGGTAAAGATATTAGATTGAATACTTGTGAATTTGGGGAGGTGCCCATAGAGAATTTACAGGGTCCAGTTTTGTGCTACGCCCCTGAATGGGAGAGAAAAGGAACTCTTAATTCCCTTACTCTGTGGTATAAATCTGAATCTCTGTCAGCATCCTAAAACGATTATTAGGTCTCAGCCCAAAGCATCTGCACCAAACATGCATTCTGGCATTCCTCGATAACTCAATAACTCCATTGTTAAGCTGCTCTTCTTTCAGAAAGGGCACGCAGCATTCAGCCACATGTCGTCATCTTTGTATTTAACTTTTTATTTGGAGAAGAATTAGCAAATGGCAACAAACAGTGTAGTCTTTGTGAAGCTTTCATCCCATATTAGTGGCCCCAGGTAAGATCTTGAGCTTAGGGGATATCAGCATGCACTCCAGTCTGTTAGGATGTATTTTTTGCTACTACCACTAGGAGTCTCCAAAGCCAGAATTTTTTAAATCTCACACATCTTTAAGGAGCTAAAGATATGCATGGCCCGTCCAGGTACATCTATCATGTAGCATTCCTGTAGCACAGCAGAGACCGCCATATGTGTCGAATATCATGATAGTTTAATGATAAGAAGTGGGTGCAGAGGATGAGGGGTTATGAGCTGTTAATATGTCCTTTTTTCCTCCTGCTGAGGTCCACCAATGTGTGTCTGTATAATATGCTGAGTCACCACTGAATCTTTATGTGTCACCAGTGTGAAGTGACATGCTTCAAAGAGAGTTCAGTGTGCACTTTATGTTATACAATGAGCAGAACATACTTCCCAGCACACTGTATACAGCAGTATGTCTTTCTCAGTGGTACAATTTATAGCCAGCAGTGGCAGTTTGCATTTACACAGCAAGACAGACATTGCAACGCGCACATGAGCACTCTGAAGCATGTTGGCAGCTGGACCTCACACACTCATTTATAGCAAAGACCACACACACACACACACATACACATAAACATGCACATATATAAACTCACACGAGCTTACAGTGCCGTGCCAGCACAAAACTCTGTCAGTATCAGTGACGGATACCAGAGTTTATTGATTGCCGTTACACCAACGACAGAAAGGGGACCTCTGATGTTAGGGAGAAGGACACGGCTCACCTCACACAAAACAAAACGAGCTACATTTTCACACAGGTTTAAGCACTTTCAGAGCACCTCTGAAGTCAAAAAATGTGTCTCTGAGCTAAAGCAACAAGATAGAAACACTTGCCTCCTCACACTCAAATATAAAAATGCATTATTGATGCAACAGTTCTAAGAAAATAACTACAAACATATGCCACCCATATTTTACCTGCCTCAGAATTATTCTGTTAACAGTGGACCACATGACTAATTCTATGTGAAAGGAGCCGCTTGTAGTAGCTAACCCACAGAAAATGATCTTCAAACTCTGCTCTCCATGTGCTGTTTTAGCATCTTTCAGCTAATTGATTTAGTTTTCTGGCCTGCAACTTCACTGTTTTGCCATGGCAGGCAGCCTTTTCAGCTCTGAAAAAACCTTCTGCACACTACCTGCCACCAAAGCATTTAGCAGCTAAAGAGTCAGATATTTCATTTAGGGGTCAGCAGAGACCAAAACAGAGCTTAAAGGAGAGAATATGTCACTTATATTCATTCATTCATAAATAAATGTAGCTCTGATTGTGTGAAGTTTGCCATATCAACCTAAAAGGGGATTTTGCCTCTAACTGGCCTGTTTTTGCAGGTTAAGAAAAAGAGGAATTTTTTTTGAGTGAGTTGTGTTTCTAATCTTTTGGCTTTTGTCATTTTAAAGTAAAATAGTCATTTTTTTATGAATATAGATTCTATAAGTCTAATAAATATTAAATATGTTCAATACTTATCCTTGCCTTACACAGAGAAACTGGAATAAAGGAGAACTGAAGCATTCTCTACGAACTGAATGAAAAAGTAATTTTTCTGCTTTTGTGATTTATGTTCCAAGGCATCACTCAGTGCAAATACCAGAGGAGACCCTGCCACACTGGCACAGCTGCATTTCCTTTGGAACCTAACTCCTCAGCCACAGTGTAGCCGAAATTCATCATAATCAGAAAATTATTGAAGACCCTTCCACTTGCAGATGCTGTTTGTTATTTCACTGTACTTTTTAATTGGGTCATTAATTATAACACAAGAAAATGGTGTTTGAAGTAAAGCTTGCACACACACACGTATACACTTGTACAGAGGAAATTACTGAATTGCACAGTTTAAGTAACTGGAATTTCTCCAAGCATCTAATAAGGAACCTCAATGTGCAAACCACACATTATGCTCTGCTTTTAATAGATCATACTGTCAAATAGGCTCAACTTTAGCAGCTCCCTTAACACTCAACACAGACTGAAACCTTGTGCATTTCAATTATACTGTCAACAACACTTAATGAAGACAATTTGCATGAATCTGAGAAAAGAGATCAGTAAAATAAGTGAAGTCACAAGGGATGTGAGTCATTTCTACTTCCTAATGCAGCTCTACACTGCCACTCACTGGCATCCTGCGAGGAAATATCACTTGTACATACAGTACGTGTTAGCCTCCACATGTATGAATCCATCATGTGGCTGTGTGGACCTGCAGTCCCAACCCACCCTTCAACTTGGAAGGGTCATGTCGTGACGTGACATGTGCGGTACAGATGAGAAAAGGATCAATGATAAAGTTAAAAGAGGAGGAGGCAGGTTGGGCGGGCAGTTCCACACAGCTGGTGTCTATTAGTCCGTCTGACACCAAGCAGATGTGTGTTCAAGCATCGTGGCCAGTCTAAGCCTGCAGGCTGGCTGAGTCAAAGTATTAAACCTGACACTCAGTGAGATCAGTTAGTAAGGTGAGTTCATTTCTAAGAGCAATTTTTTTTCTCCCTATACACCTTTTAGATACTTAGGGGCCCTGTGATCTTATCAATGAGTCAATCAACACCTCAGAATGGCAAATGGCAAAATCACCAGGCACAAACGTTAAACATTAAAGCAATGCAAAACAGCATAAACTCTGATTTACATCCCTTGCAATTATAGATGGCTGTGTCCTTAAAAAGAGAACATTGGAGGAGTAGTCGACTGAGACAAGACCTTTCTGAAAAATGTCCCAACCTTCCAGACATCTGTGCCGCATCATGGAAAAAAGACAAAAAGCTGGAGAGAGTGGAGTACTCATAAAACACACTAATGCTGATTTATACAGTATATCTAAAAATGCTTTGTTAAGAATCCTCCTGATGCAGCCCTGCCAATAACAATTTATATACCAGCTTCCAAGGGGAGCTGTAGCATTGTCCTAATGCAGGTAGTAAATTATGTGAAAATACTTCAAAAACATAAAACCAAATTTGGAGCACACACCAAGTTTCCTCTCCCTTTTGAACAACGACCAAGTTCTTCCTCTCTGTATCCTAGCAACGGGTTACATGCAAACATAAAACTACGTGGAAGCAGTAGCTCATGAGAAATACTTATGACAAATGTCCAACATAATGTCATTAAGTTGTTCCTTAGATGGATAAAATAACCCAATTTGTGCGTCAAATCCCACATGCTCACAATAAAACACTGCAATGAAGACCCAGCTGAATTCCTCTGTCCCTGCTTGGAGACTCTTGTAGGAGAAGATTAATGGCTCACACCTGGTCCACTAAACCCTGTAGCCCACTACCACCACCGCCACCCACCCACCCACCCCACTTTTGTCCAATGGACCAAACCCCTTCTGGTTCTCCTGGTTCATCTGGCCAGTAGTGTGGAAAACGCTTTCTTCACACTTTTCCACTCCTGTACTCGTCTCAGAGAGGGTGTGGTTTTGGGCTTCTGCTGCAGTGGAAACATCTACCCATCCACTACTCTTCTTTAGAGCTCACATGTGGGTGTGCAGATTTGAAACATTTGGATGTGATTGTACCATTACCAACAGATTCCCAATTTAGATTTAATTGAATGAGCAAAAGATCATTCCAAAATACTAACAGAGAGCCCGAAAATTAGCTATTGAAAGATGATCAATGGAAAATTTTGATAGAAGACTTACATAATCTGTTGCATTACATGATGTATTAATTACACTTTCTTACAAATGGAGCATAGACATTACAAATCTTTGACAATTTGATATTACTAAGCACAAAGCAACAGGGTACAGGATCACAGCTCTAACACTGAGATCACAGTTTGAGACTTTAAACTTAGCATTTTAGGGATTTCACTGTTTTCTCTCACCACAATTACTTGACACCTGTGCAGTAAATTAAACTTACATTTCAAACAGAAGTGTAGCATTTTAAGACTTTTGAAGAGAAGAAAGCAGCAAACACACCCCTCTACACTCACATGCAGCTACATAACATTGCTGAGGTCGCCTTCTTCACCCTAACTGCGGCTCACCTCTTGCCCTTGCAGCACTCTCACCACTAAAGTATAGGCTTCAGCCATGCTGCTAAACGCATGCTGTCTGATATTTATGAGCTATAAGCCAAAAACTCTTTGCAACCCTGTGATTATGACACCCATCATAAGCTTACATGTTATGACTAGAAACTATGCTATGGTCAATGCACTATTTATAATCACGTCAAAGTGCAAACAAGGTCAATCCTTAAAGGAGTAAAAACTGAGAAATGAGGCAAGAATGCATTTGTAAAAGAAAACGAAGAAACCTTTTTCTGCAAGATGAATCAGAACAGAGCAGATTCAAAACTTACCCTAAGCTGAAGTAGCTGTACTCCACTGTATTTGTTTCTGAAGAAAAAGAAAATTAATCTGTTATGAAGAATTACTGCAAGCTGGACATATGGTCATTATCCTCGTGGTAAATTCCCCTTGCTGGCTTTTCCAGCACCTCCCAAAGGAAGGCTGCTGAGCAAGGCAGTGATACAGGCACTGATTAGAGATGTGCAGAAAGAGGGGTCCTGAGTGAAAGGAGGAATGGTTGAGACAGAAAGAGACAGACACCCGCCCGGTCTCAAACCAGAGGAGCTGTGGTGCTGAGTTCAAGGCTGGGATGGGACAAACTTCCAAACTCCTGGAGTTCTGCCACCTCTCTCTTCCTCCTCCCACTTTCTCTAAAGAAAGGAGGGAAAAAAAGGAAAAGAGAGGGTGAGTGGAGGGGGAGAAAATAAGTAAATGAAAACCAGACACATAGCCCTGTTTGGTCTGGATGTGAGCAGTGGGGAGGATGATGTCACAAAGCTGGAGAGGGATTTTCTCCTTACCTTTTCCTACATTTTGCCATTTCTCCATCTACCTCTGTAGGGCCCTTTTCCGAATATTTCAGCTCTCTGTATATTTCTTTCGGTTTTCGTTTTAAGCATATCAAGGAGTAGCAGGGCACCTTTTTCCCCTTTCCCTTTTGTTTTTACATTGAAATGGCACTTTTAAACATAGTGTGGTTTGAGTAACATCCATTGCTAAAGTGATTTAAACCATGCAAATTCTTCTTGAAGATGGTTAATTAATGACTGATTACATACTGTGTCAATTTACATCCCACTGTCTCGACAGCTGATAAATATGACGTGTTGTCTGTGAGCCATCTTGGCAAGAAGGCTCACCAAATATAACAAATAAACTCACAAATCTCTCAGAAAAGAATGTGTAAGACAGCCTTCTGGCAAAGGTTGAAAATGTGAATGCTGTTGAACTAAGAGCAATGACATAGTGCCATGAATGTAACTGTCCCACAACAACAAAATAAAATTAGCAGCATTCATTCAGCAAACGCAGCCAATGACATGGCTCATGAGTTCATTTCTGTTACCAACACTCTCACAGCCACACTCACAGAGTACATGTGCCACGTTTAGATGTAGCTGATGGGAAAAACACTTTGCATGAGTTCATGAAAGGCCCCCTCAATGTACAAAAGACAGACATATGAGCCCCACAGAAATCCATCGAAACAGGTACAAGCTCATACTTTCATGTCGTGTGAGTAAGTGTGGTGGCATAAGATAGTCCATATGAATGTGTGTATGTGTGAGAGTATATGTGAGTGCACACCTTCCGGTAAAAAGGAACAACTGAGACAAAATATGCGGGTTCATGGTGAGAACCAAGACATCGTATTACTCAAACAGCACTTGCTTACAATATTACTAGCAGCATGTCATGTGTTGTGTTGAAGTTCATTATTTCAGTTTATCTGGGGGAAAAAAAAAAGTTTACAGAACTTGGCAAGCAGCCAACCTCCATAATGTTAGCTGTTGTCACACACACTCACTTTCTCATTCTCACTCCCCATTTAGTCCCCCAAGTGAGGATTTCGCCTTTGCAACTGCATACTATACACAAACCCTGTTTTAAAAAATGTAGTGCAGTTACACTGACTAAATGACTTTAAGAAAGTACGTATTAAAATTCCAGCATTTTATGTCTTAAAGCCACATGAATCAATAGTTTTATTATTAAAGCCTCAGTAATATTTTTATATTTACATTTGATAAACTGTAACTGTGTGAAGCGAAGATGTCGTTCATATTGATGAACCCACAGAGAATTATCACCCTTTTAGTCTCTTTGAGCTCATGTTTCCAGACACTGGGGTGCTGTTTTCAGTAAAAAATGCTCTAACAAACATATTGCACACTACCCACTCAGCAACTAGTCGGTGAACATTGTGGAGCATTTTTTCCATCCATAGTTGGTGCAGACCAAAAAGGAGCCAAAAGAACATTTTAAATGTACTTACATTTGTGCTAATGCTATGGAACAAATGCTAATGTTGCTCTTTATTTGCTTGTCATATTAACTTTATAAGGTGATAATATGTAAATCAAAAAATCAATGAATGCAGTTGCAGTGTAGTATTTTGTGGAGTCACATTTTGACTGATGGTTTCATACCGTGGAAATACAATCTCCTCTCTATCAACACTAGTACATTAGTGTATACTGTATGGAATGCTTTAAAATATATACACTGAAATGTACAACACACTATATGTCAACAGGAAATATCCCTCAGCAGCACTTTGCATTTGAACTCTTAGAAATGCCTTTGTCCAGGCCAAATGAAGGGAGGATTGCTGCCACATTTTTCTGTCAGTGAGCTAAAACAGACTTTGTTTCCAGAGGTCAGCATGCTGTGAGATATAACTCACTTATATCTGTGTGAATCAAAGTTGAAAGCTGTGCTCTTACAGCAGTTTGATTGTCAGGGAAAGAAACCTCTGCCACCGTACTGCACTATCTCTGCATTTATACCGTGTTTCTTAAATCATCAAATGCAAAAAAAGAGACTCCAAATTGCACCATATGGAAGTATTTATAACACTGGCCCATTGCATCCTTGTTCTGTTGTCTGTAGGTCATTACTCACACCACCAGTATTTCCCAAAGCGTTGCGCTGTTTTGGTGCTGCTAGGCAACCACTGCTGTAAAATTCACTGGGTTACAAGCTGTTGAATGTCCCGGGAGAACATGTAGATCAGATAAGCAGCAAAACTGTCCCAAAATTATGAACGATTATACTGCTTCTAAAATTGATGACTCCATTTCTCCTTCGGTAACAACAATCAGTTCTTGGTGTATTCATATATGTTGCGAGTTAACATCAAAGCAAAAAGAGGGGCTGATCAACTACAGCCAAACATTCCCTCGTCATTTATGAAACATGTCTTACATATATTCCCTTGTGAGCGAGCTCTAACCCAACACAGACCCTTCCGAATTAAAACCTTTCACAGTCGCAGTGTGACAAGGACTAATAATCATATTGTTGGGTGATGTTAATGTCACGCTCACAGCTTTTAACAATTGCCTGAGATGTCAAGGAAGGCCAGAGCTGACATCTGCGGCAAAGGGATTCTTTGATGCATGCCACCAAGGTGACTTCATGTGGGTGGATGAAAGTACAGATTGTTTCCTGTGATGCTTTTAAAAGCTTCCCTGACTCTTGTTTCTGTCATTAATAAAAGACTGGCTTTCATAACAGACAGGTATGCCACAGACAGACAGACGACATAATCACTCAACATTTTATCACTTTAAACATAAAAAGTGGAGCTAATGGACATTTTCTTCAGCATCTAGAGGATGTTCTGGGTGTGGCTGTAATGTCATGAAGTTCCTTACAGTTTGTGGAACTTATGAAAAGCATAGGAAATGTGTCTTTAAGCTCTATAAAATTATGAACACACATTCAGTGTTTATTCTATTCTGAAATAAAAGCATGAGACTCCCCTCCACATAACTGGAGTATTCAATCTGGTCTTTCTAGAAGTTGCTTTCCTTGCCTGTGAAGACGTTACCACTAGGAACAAACTGTTCACTGGCCAGTTTGAGGAAAATGCATGTGTTGATTCCACCAACACACTTATTTCCATTGGAGCATAAGCAAATAAATGGGTGGAGATGGACCGGCCTTACCTCACTCCAACCGTGTCTGATGAGGAAAGTGTTAATACTCACTGTAACGGTGAGTGCTCCACAGAAGGAGGTGCGAATACACTGAGCAGTCGCAATTTTCTACCTTTTTTAAAGCTGCCACCCTTCAGCCATAATCCAACACAAACATACGTATGTGTCCAAATAGAAATATATAATGTATATGAGGATAATCTGCTTAGGGACTTTATACAGTGTTTTCTAACTTTTTACTCAGCTCTCAGGTTTTGTGAGTATCAGCAAGAAAATTGATTTTAATTCTACATTTTTAAACACCTGTTACACAATACAGCTCAAAGTAAACTGGACCAAGATAAAAAAGTTACATCAGTGCCTTTTAGCTACGGTTTATGTTCCCCCTGACTTTTCACAAACAAGCCAGTGTACGACAAGCTGATGGGTTTATTCGTAGTTCTCGTAGTTTATCTCTTAAATTCCCACTATAATAACATATCTGCTCCTACAAAGTCCTCTGGTTTGTCCTGAAACTCTAAACAAGCAATATATGAAAAATCACCGGAAAATACTATACATTCGTATGGTGTTAGTCTAGTTTTGTTCAGTAAAACAGATACAATCTACACAAAGATGCACACTGTATTATTCAAAGCCTTGACAGATCAGTTCAGAAAGAAAGGTAGGATTTTCCTCTGTAATCTGAGATCCACTTGACATCACGACTGTATCAAAGTTAGCGTGTGAGAAGTGTGTTCATACTGACCTCCAGCAGGGATGAGTTAACAGAGCTCAGAATTGGAGGTCAGAGGCCATAGACTGGGCTACGTTCAAAAGTACGCCAGAGGTCTGCAGAGACTTTAAATCAAAGCCAGTGATATGCCTGGTGAGGTCATCTGCTTTTTCTTTTGAGCTGGATCATATAAGCATGAGTCCCTTATGGCAGTGTTTCACTTTCTGCATTAGAAAAGTACACAGTTAATAAAACAAAGCTAATCAAACAAAGGCCAAGCTTCAGGGAGAAGAAAACACTACATTTGTCAAAAAAGAAGCCTATTAAGTCTGTATGATTGTTAAACAGACAGATAATTGTGTAAAAAGTTCCTAAAAATATCAGAAAAACTCATCCAAATTCCTTATTTTACACAAACTTCCTGCAGTTATTGCATTCGCTCTATCACTGATAGAAAAAGGGGCCCCTTAAGGAAAAAGGTTGGGAACCACTGCCTTATGGGGTGACAGTGTAATCGTGTGGGGAATCAGCCACCGCACAGCCTCAAGTCAGCTTAAATCCAACAAAATATTCTATAATAACCATTTGGGTTTTCATACTTGTCTGTTGTGTTTGACAGAAAACCAGAAACATGGATGGCTAAAAGTCATAATCATCAGAGTCAAATCTTTTCTGTGGTTTTCATATTCCTGCACGGTATAATACTGACTGGCACATGTGCTGTACTTTCCACTTCCTGAATGACTTTGACTCAGTAACACCCAATGACTCATGAAAATATGAGACTCCCAAGAAACAAGCATTAATATGGGATTGGATATGGGATTAGTACATATGGCAACATACCGATCAGAATAATGAATGAAGACAATGTAAAGCACTCTAAGTAAGCAGAGCGGGTGGGACTTTGAGCTGCTTTTTTGTGCTTCCAGCAGGTGGCCACATCCAGTACGCAAGCTACTGTTCATTTCCTGAAGTGGGATATAGCAATCACATCTGGACATACAAGCTGAGGCATCAGTCTAAATATGGAACTTATCTAAAGACAATTCTTTTGAGCCCCGACTTGAATAAGTGGATAGATTATAGGCTCCATTCGTCCGGAGTAAAATGCTGAGTAATCGCTCAGCAAAAGTTTGCTCGACAGGGTGACGGAGGCCAAGCTAGGAAGCTTTTTGTTGTTTGAGGGGCAAACTGAGCGTGGTGTGGAGCAGCAATTTCCTCTCGCAGAGTTTATATATGTTATTTCTACAAATATAAATGCGTTATTCTAGGCTTATACGCTGAATGGTCTTTCACAAGGGTGGGAGTACCGGGACAAACTTGTGATGTTGCCAATAAAAACTCTTAGTTCAAGTATAAGTACATTTACAACTGTCCTATGAATTATGATTCATACGTTAATATATTTGTTCTTTGCTTTTTAGCATATTTGAAGTTTAGTAATTACATTGTACCTTGTAAAAGCGGACCCTTTCACATTCTTGATAAAAATGGCTCATTCTTAAGTAAAGAAAACACAACCATTCTTAATTTCAAGTGATTAAAACATACCTATATGTCCAATAATATTATATTCCATTTCTGCCAATAGATCCTCCTAAATAGTACAAACTGGACCTTTAAAACATGATGAGATGTAGGAGGCACAACTACTTAAGATAGTAAGATTTGTTGTCGGATCCAAGAGGCCTTAAAGCTGAGTGCCAGTGATATGGGATGGGCCCTGACCATTATGAACCTTGAAGGTAATCAGAAAGGTCTTACATTAAGCTATAAAATGAACAGGGAGCGAGTTTTTTACATGTGCATTCACAACAAGGTGAGGTGGCCTAACGTACTGGTGGTGTTAGGTCACCTCACCTCGGTGGTGGTTTCTGGTTTTGGAGGGGCCAAAGCTAATAACTTTAATTTTATTACTGTTAAACTGAATTATTGTTGCATTATGGGAACATATGGAGTATATGAAGTTCAACCACAAACACGTATTTTCCCTATAATCCTTATTTTATTATTTGTTCTTTGCAATGCCTCTTGGCTCCAACTGGTTTATTTGTTCTCCCATTTCCATCTGTTTTATCGTGTTCATGAAGAACACCATTTCTCTGTTTCAGCCCATGGATGTATTAAGAGAACTGATACACTGAGGAGGTGGCGCTCCATTCTTGTGCTGCTCTGTGGTGTGTAAAGCCAAAAAAGCCAATTCCCGCTGCAAAGAAAAGATCCAGATGGGGGGTTTGAGGGGTATGCAAACTTTTTTGTATATCTCTGTGAAAAAATACTGAGATACGCTCGGCAGAGGTCACAGTACTCAAGAACTATCATTGTAGCTGTTGAGGTTTTGTGTAAGAGATGTGATAGTGGACCAGAACAAAAAAAACAACACAATTCACTAAGATGTCACAACTAAATATGTTTTGTGGAATTCTGTATGAATCAATAGTGACATCCATGTTTCTTCCTCTCCCTGGGAATTCAGGGTTGGAAAAATGAATGCACGCAGGGTCCAACAACAGTCAGTGGTTTTTCTTTCTCGAGAACACAGCAGCCAATTCTGAGCACATTAGGAACAAATAACCGAGTGAAAGTTACTGCCGTTGAGGCATAAATCACATCATCTGCATATTTCTCTTATCAAGACTTATCTCCAGCATTGGTTAGGAAACCCCTGCAGTTTATCTAACAAGGTCACACCGTAATCATCTAATTAGCACAGAAGCCCAAACTTCCTGACATGCGACACACCCAAATAACCAAAACACCTCAAACATTTTGTTGGCCCTTAATCTGTTTAATGTTGCTTGACTGACAGGCCTCAGGCCTCTGTTTTACAGTACATTTACAGTAAATAGTAGACAGTTAAAAAAAGTAAAATATGGTTTTGAAACAAAGTTAAATAAACTTGAATGTTGTGCAACCAACCAAATATAGTCAGTTGAATATAAACAATTTCCTAAAGTACAGACAAATATGAAATTATATATATCAACATTTAATTTTCAGTTTAGTCTCATTTTAGATACTCATAATGGACACAGCAGAAATGTATGTAACAAGATTCAAATATATAAATACTTCTCAATGGAGCTGTAATCTCCATTAGGCAGGAGATGCAGAACTGGACATAGCTCATAACTCTGACAGATGCTCCAGATGTGGGTTGTGGGATGTGTGTGTGTGTGTGTGTTCAGGTGTTAAAGTAAACTGCTTACAGATGACACTGGTAGGGGAGCAGAGTGTGGATTGAGGGCGGAAGACAGAGGGGGAACATACTGGTCCTCCTTGAGTGAGGAAACAGAAACTTATCTCTCCTGCTGGAGGCATTTCTTGCGAGCTTTTTACATTCTGCTGTGTTCCTCTCTCTTTATCTGCAGCTTGTGCTTGTGAGTGCTAATATTTGAGTCTGTGTATGGGCTGCACTTGAGTGAATGAGTGTTTTGCTATCCAAGTGTAAACCAATTTGAGTTTTAGACTGTTAAAATAACAACATTTTTGTCAAGTGAGGTCATTTTGGCTAGACATCGGATCTTGGCTTGGCTTTAGGAAAATAGAATTATGATAAGACTTTTATTAAGGGTCAACGGTAGCACTGTCTGACTCTGGATTGATACCTGTACTTATTGTCTAAAATGTTCTCTATTTTAACCGATTTTGCCTTAAACTAGATATTCTGATTAGTGGTCTGTATTTGACATCACTGGAATGTGGACTATGTATATAAGCTAGGATGAGAAGTTATGAGAAAGACAATGGGTTGTTGTGTAATGATGATGGATTGGGTGTTGAAATAAGCGCAACTCACACCTCACATCCATGTGCAGATGAAGTGGAATTTAACTCCTGGGGTCTTCGCTGGTTTCCTGGCAACCTTATGGTGATGACAAGACTCCTTGACAGCTATGTGTAAGTTCTCTTCTAAGTTATGGTTGTAAAGTTGACACTAGAGGCTCAGCTACTAAAATTGGTAGATCAATACTGAAATATCAAATCAGTAAATTAGGTCTCCGCTCGATTAAGTGTCGCAAAATGGTTGAAATTATTGAAAAAATGCTGCTGTGTGGCAGAAAACCTGCGAGTTTCACCATCAGTGAGTAAACTTTTTATGATTTACACCACCTTAGGGGCATGTGTAACTATTTAGTTGTTACTGTAACTTATGTCCGTGGTGCAACCGCCTTTATTTCACTTAGAATTTACGTTATAAGTAGTTTGAACTTACATACAGCTGGTGTAACAGTAACAAGAAAGTGAATAAGTGCATTTTCCTAAGAGTCAAACTATTCCTCTAAGGTTAAGGAATGCATTAAGTGGGGCATGGTCCTAACAAGTATCCAAGTAGAAACATGTGTGTGTGTGTGTGTGTGTGTGTGTGTGTGTGTGTGTGTGTGTGTGTGTGTGTGTGAATGTTTATAGGTTTTTGCATTCAATGGGTATGTGTTTGTTAGTATGTGTTTGTCAGTGTGTGAGTATGCTTGTTTGTGAGGCGTTGCTAAGGGACAAACCTAGAAAAAAAAAGGCAAAAAACTATTTATACAGGCTATTTCCTCTGCAGGGATGAACCCAGCCACTTAAATCTGCCAAAAGACTTGAAATTCTGTTGTAGATGTACTCATCAAATTGTGCATCTGTTTAATGTCATATCTTCCAAAAGCTGCACTTTATCTCCATTATCTATATTTCTTCAGATCAGCAGTGATGATCAGGGACAGGCAGCGAGGCTTGTGGCTCATCTCAAACTTTGAAGCTCAGCATCTGAACATCTGAGGAAGTTATAGACAAACTCTGAAACATGTAATCATTACTAAGGTAGGAGGAAGGCATACAACAGTCTTTTATTTTGTTATTTCTGCGCAGTGGGAGGCGTCCACCTACCTATGTTTTTTGGGGCTTTATAGTCTTTTATTCAGACATGTTGTTTTGTTTGTGAAATAAACGATGGCAACCATAATTGGAAAAACATGGATGTTTTTGGATGGATGTTGGTCCATCGTCTGCTCTGAGCTGCTAATCATTAATTAACTGACCAAATCACAGAATTAGTTTCAGTCATGATGAGAGTATGATAAAAGGAAAACGATATAACTCACCACTGAGAACTATCAAATAAATTCTTTATGTGATGTAGAGAAACAAAAGCCTATCTGCCATTTGAGCCTATGTGATTAACACAGACTAATGAATTTTGCTATTATTTTTGACACCCTGTACTAAGAAATGGAGGAATTTTGAAAGACAAAAGCTAAATAGGAAGCAGACAGGCCCAACAGCTGGCCAAAAGGGGGGAAAAAAAGCTAAAGCAAAAATGTTTTAGGCCCACGAGGAGTTATAAAATGGAAATGTGTTGCACACATGAGGCGCACAGCTGCGTACCATCCTTCAGTGATCCCATTTCCTTTGATTTCCCTCACTCTTATCGGGATTAAACACTGATATTCTGGAACACCAAGCAGTCCACATGATCCACACCGGTGGACATCACACTGACGTGGCCGTTCGGTTTCATACCTGGGTCTTCATCTGGCCTTCATTTGTGCTGACACTGCAAAACAGTCAAAGTTAAACAAACATGAAAAAAACACTTTAGTGTCCCATCAACCTTTTCTGTTTCAAATGTGTCACTGATAAGGTTTCAATAATACAGATTAGCAAGTAAAATGATTTAATTAAAAGAAAGAACACTATGGTCAGGCTTGAAAACAATCAAAGCTCATTCAAAGGTTTTTGAGGGTCCAGAATGTAACTTTTAGGAGAATCTATTGGCAAAAATGAAATATAGGAACTGGTTTTTTTTTGTTTTGACACCACTAAATCCTATATGTGTGCTTTTGAATGTGGTGAAACTTAAAACTTATTAAAGATGCACAATAAATGATTGAATGATGTAACCAATCTTGAAGCAAAGCAATTCGCCCACTGGTCAGTCAGCTAGCAGCTCTGTCAGGAGGTGCCAACGCAGAGCAATGCTTAGAACTAAATGTTAACCCCAGCATGCTAACAGGCTCACAATGACAATGCTAAATTATGGATGTTTCGTAGGTACTGTATGCAAAAAAAGGATCATTAGCACTACATTCAAAGCTTTCAGTTATGGAAATGTCATTAGTTTTACAGATATTTGGCCACAAAAGTTGTGAATTTATCATTTGCATTGTAGTCCGGTTGATTTTTTAAAACATGCCATTTACATGTACTTATTTAGAACTCAACAGCGAAAGTTAAGTAACTATTTATATGCTTAACGGAACAACATCAGCTCTGAAAGTGAAGCCTTCAACTAAAATAAGAGACTCAACTTTTATGTCTCTTGTCTGGGCTTTTATTTGGATGACGGTTACTAATGCCGTAGAAAATGCAAGTCATCTTCATCCAAGTGTCATTACTCAATTATTTCTCTTTGAAATGCATTCACATGGCTCCACAGTATTTCATTTATTTTTTTTTCAACAAACCGCTTTGAGCAGAAGAGCTCACTAACATGGCCAGTCACGTGAGGCACACATATTTCCATACCCATTTTGGGTTTGGAAAGCCGTTCTGGAATATTCCTCTCTTACTTTTCCCATGGTCAACCTCAGGCCCCTGTTACACCTCTTCTTACATGACAACGATGGAGTTACTGACCACACCTTCTTCCCACAACACCCACTCAATCTCACTGGGAGGTAAGCTCAAAAATAGAACCAGATACTGTAATTACGTAATTAAGAGAAACTCTCTCTAAGTTATCTTTTGGACTACTTGTGTTCTGAAGAATTAGTGTCATCAATAGTTTTCCATTTGGTTTTTAAGGGAAATATGGTTCTGATAACTCAAGTGCATAATTCTTTCAGATTTCTAAAAATGTCTATTCTGCTAAAAAGTAGCTGCATGTTTCTTTGGCTCCCTCTCGTCCCCACAAAAGAGTCAGGGACTAAATGTCTTTCCAACACTCAACTGTTGCTGAAACTTGCTTCTGGTGTATCACATCTCCCTGTTGCTCTGCCAAGTTGCAGCCACACAGTCCCCCCCGCCCCGCCTCCGGTGCTTCTCTGACTCACCAATCCGACTGAACAATGCCCACCATTGAACTCTCAATGGCTGTCTTTAATTGACAGCTGGAATCTATTAATGCTGTAGCCAGTAGCCATGGCTACTCCACAATAACTTACATACGTACATATTCATGAATGAAAAATATATTTTCAGACGGATTCAAGATGGAAACATGGTCGGACTCTGTCTCATAGTCCTTAGTTGTCCTGAAAAGGCCCTTCAGAGTTGCAGATGTTTGGAGGCTGACTCACTATACCGTCGCCTTTTCCACCCCTGGTCCATGAGTGGTATTTACCTTGAGAAGTTATAATTTCCATGATTTGGATAAATGAGTTGGCTTGCGTGACATCTGGGAATAATTTTTTCTCATCAGGCTTACAGTTTTGTTCTCTCGTCTCTCTTAATTTCAAGTACAGTGCTGGGTTTCACACTATTGCGGCAGGGATAAGGGGAGATTAGATAACAAAACTTGAGCGCTGACGTGCTTAAAATTTGAAGCATTACACACTTTAAAACCTCCATGTGGTGATTTTGTTATCATACAAAATATGCTGTTTGATTTCAACTCTAAATTGAGCTAAAGTTGAGGCGACATAGATACTGAACAGCTGTTTGCAAATGGACAACGCTTGCAGCCAAACATGACTCATTTTAAAGAGAATCCAACTCACTGTCATGACACAAAAGGTATCTTACAATCTGTACCATGTAATCAAGAAAAGCCTTAACTATGTAGCAGGCCGTACAGTGTGGTAGAGGGGACGTAGCCAAGCAGCTGACTGAGTGGAATAATGTTTAAGACTCTGGATGTTCTCCTTTACAGGTTCACTTGGGGAAGTAGTTGTTATGTAATAGCAGAGGCACGGCAAACACTTCAACATGGGAGTAAAGCAAACACTGCTATGAAAGGATGGATTGCTATATTGCAGCGCTGCATTCCTCTCTGTGCCGTATTTAACAAAGAACTGCCACCTCAGGACGGTGGTTTGACTGCAGGTCAAAAGGTCACTGTCCACTGTGGATGAGTTCGGTGATTGAACCTTGGCTCCTCTGCGTCATTATAACATTTTAACACTGCTTTCTCCCCTCCCTTGTTCAGGAGGTACTCTGTCACCATTAACACACTCTGTTAATCTCTTTTCCGTCATCCTCCTTTCTTGTGTGTGAGCTGACTTAAGTGCTGCCATTTTGCCAGGTGGCCCAAAAGGGAAATGAGTTAAGCAGCTTCAAGGTCTCTCAAGAAACTTTGTATGACATACCCATTAACACCCAGAACACATAAACCTCACTTTACTCATACTCTAAAACTGTGTTAAACAACATTTTTTTTACAGTAAAACACTTACCTTATGCCCTTGGGCAGATAATGCTGATCATTTCCCAGAAGAAAGCGAGAGAGCTCATTGTTTTCTGGATAAGGAAACTCAATCTATTATACTTTTAACATTGTACTGGAGACAATGCTGCACCAAAGTAACTCACCTGCCCTGGTTTGATTCCAACCTGCAGTCCTTTGCTTGTATGTCACCCCCTCCCTCCCTCTCTCTCTCTCTCTCTCCCTACTTTCCTGCCACTCCTCAGCTACTCTCTCAAATAAAGGCAATAAAAAGCCCTACAAAATAATATGCAAAAAAGAAGAAACTCAACCATTCAAACAATCAAACCTGAAAATGAAATCAGTGTGCACATACAACTACAGCAAGTGTGGCCAAACCTGAATCAGGAAGTAAGTCTGTAAACTGGGATGGATGTTTACAGTGGACATTTAATTTTCAAAGTTTTCTTTCTGCCACATGTGACCTATTTTTAACAATGTTATCACACTCCCAGATCTCAGTAATTATCCTGGTGGGTATAATGTAATCATGACTGATGGTAATAATGGTCATACCAAAGAAAGTAAGATTAAAGTTGCATCAAAGTCAGAGGCCCAAGTCTTTCTCAAGACTTATCGGCAATATTAAGAGTTAATTTATTCACAAACCTGACAAAGTGTAACTCCATCTATTCATGACTCAGCAAATTCCCTTCCGCAGCCAGAATGCTGCTGCCAGTCTGTTCACACTCTAAGAGATATTGCTCTAGTCTTGTCTACCCTTTAGTGGTTGATTTTAGCAACATGCACAGCATAATTACTGCAAGAGATCTTCTGGCCGGGCCCTGTTGCCAGACTACTTGGAAACAACACGATGATGCACACAGCTGTTGCCCCCAGTAACCCAGTGCTCTTAGAGAAAGCATCGGTGGGAACAGCGGATCCTGAGGGCGGTCAGTGACACACCATGAAGGGGGAACTTTTAATTTTCGTCCGATTTTTTCCCATTAAACTTCATTCCCAGAATGTCCGTCTCCCACACACTATCATTTTCAGCACATGTACAGAAGTTTGTGTGGGTATTTGCAGTATGTAGTTCAAGGCGAAGGTAAATCGTTGCACAAAAGGTTGCAGTGCGTCAGTGCCGCATTACAAATTCAAGGCTGCAGATGTTACATATACCTGTCCTGTTGCTGGCAGATGGCTAAATGGTTTGAATCAACTGAAAAGGAGAGGTTTCATAATGATGGTAGGAATAACCCATCTTTTGTCAGTACAGACTGCCTTACTAAATATGTGTCTACCATTGGAAAGTGTATATTCAGTGTTCAATGGTTCTACATTTGGGGGACATATGCTTTTTTGCTTGAGTTAGATGAGATGTCTATCTGTCCAGTAAGGTTACAGCAGCTAGCAGGCAATCTTGTTTAGCATTAAGATTGGAAACTGGGGAAACAGCTAGCCTGTTTGTTGAAGTAACACAATCCTCCAACGAGCACCTCTAAAGCTCACTAATTGACAAATTATTTCTTGTTTAATTAATCTGTACAAACACGGATAGAGCGCAGTTTTTAGTCTGCTGCGTATTTAGTTAAAGTATGCACCAAGTCATCCAAACTAAACAACAATATCAATTTTTTGTAAATACCCTTCAGGCGCCCTTATTGGCACAAGGACATCATTTTCAGTCATTTGTCAGCAAAAATATAATTGTTTTTCTGATCCGACACCACTATGGTTAAGGTTTGGTTAGATTTAGGCACAAAAAAGACTTGGTTTTATGATTTGGAAACAATTGTGGTCGTGGTTAAAAGACACCAACATTAACTGTTTGTATAGCAAACGCGAATCAAATGGTGGTCTCCCATGTCAAACTCCCACATTTTTGCTCCAGACGGATGCACAGATTCATAATTCCTGCAGCCGCTTTGTAATTTAGCCATAGGCACATGTTGGTGTTGGCCATTTGCTGGAATGACTGATCCTGTCATTTTCCTGGGAGGACAGTCTTGGGTTATGTGGGCTAATGAATGGAATTTATAAAAAGCATTTAGAGTGAGGCTGGAGAAGATTCCCACTTCCTCTGTCAGTTTATGTATTAACTTTTCTCAGAATAGTTAACACAAAAACTCCCACAAGAAAGAAAAAAACTGTGACAAGTTTTCCCTCTATGTATGGAACATGTGACACTGTAAAAGACCCTTGTGTGTAGCACTAAAACTGTCTCTATAATGAGGCTTTGTCATGTGGTCCAAACAGCTTTCACATAAGAAAAAAATGCATTGACTGCCAGCAGTGCCCAGCTGGATGTGTGAAAGGAAACTTTTCCAGGGTAAGGCCTCCAACATTATAAAATGGGGGATTCCCATGAAAGTGTTTTGGCTCTATAATCCACATTATAGAACATACAAAAAACCTTTGCATGTACATTTGTCTGTTCCAGTGCATAGACTCAATGCAAGGATTTAAAACCAATCAGCGACCACAGCATTACTGCCACTTATTGATGAAACAAGGCTCTGCCTACTATGTAATGCTAGAGCTTGGAAACAGTCAGATTTATGACAAAACCAAAAACCTTTCAGGCATTCATATAAAAAAACACTAGACTGGGATGATGTTTTACTGTGTAGTGAAAAACCTTGCGTGATGGTTTGGGTCTTTGGGGTGGTTTTTAGAGTCCAGGGGGGAATGTGACCATTTCCTGCTGTTATGGCTTCATCGCAGTGTTGTATTGAAAACACTTCTTCCTGCTTTCCAATGATTACTGGAGAGGAGGGCCAAAAGTCCAATGATAACCCAGGAAGAGATAACTAGCAGGCCTGTATCAAAGCCATTGCTTATACTAAAAGGGCCTAATCTCACAATAATGGAAAAAGAGAAGAGACTCCAAAACCACGTAATGATGACTGGTCAAGAGAAAAAAATGTCAATATAATTTGTGGTTGAGTTAAATTCTTTCACTCGTTCTTTCTAATCGTTTGGTTCACATTTTGGGGTCCAGTTTAAACTAGTTTAAACCAGGCTGTGACTTCTGTCCCATGAGATCCTTATTTCTACAGAATATTAGGCTGTCCAAGTACCACCATTATGATCAACAGTAGCATAGACTGACCATATTTATCTATAAGGACAGCTCACACAGGAGGCAGGTATATTCCTAACAAGGTGATTTATTGTTGACTGTTTTTGTTAAACCGGTTCAAGAACCAGAGTTAATTTGGTTGAAATGGGGTCCTTCTAGTCCACACTTCTCTTTCTACAGTCATAGTTCCTGTTTGGATGTAAGCATGTTCTACATACATGAACTTGACTATGAAGCAGGCTGATATTGAAACAAAATATTACAGGAAAAACAAAAAAACATAAGCAAAACTTATTTTAAATGGCAAGTATTTTCATTTGAAATTTGATTGTATTATGTGTTTTTTCAATTAAATTATTACATTTTAAAAACATATTCCTCTGCATAACACTAGAAGGCAGCTTGCATACCACCAGTGGTACACAAACCATAGTTTGAGAACCAGTGGATTACAGCCACTAGCAGTGCCTCATGTGTGTTCTGTGTTTAGTTCATTACCAGATGGATGAAGGTTTCCTGTGCCCCCTGTAGAGCATAGAGAAAGACTGAGCTGAGGTAGTATTATGTACTGTGTAGCTGCTGGTTGTGACCTTATTGGGCACTCCCTCAGCTGTGGGAAAAAGTATATATCATTGCAGATAACCAGTGGAGACAGTTAACCTAGCTCTCTCTCTCCGACCGGCTGACTGAAACAGCCTGTAACTGTGATTACAAACCTTGGATGACAGAGCTTTGGCTGTTGCTGTTGCTGTGATTGTGGCTGTAGCTATGGCTGCACTTTGGTTGTTATGATTATGGCTGTGACACATTAGTTTATAATGAGTGTAACACTAACTACACACAGGGGCTCTGTGTGTGCAGTGAACTGACATGGTTGTGTTGGCTGAGCGCTGTATTGAAGCTACTGTATTCCTGAACTCCCGCGGTGTATTCGTAACACATCTGTCAAATCTGATAGAAGCACAGCGTTCGAATCCTGTGTGGCTTAACAATGCTTTCTTGGCTTATGGTAACAGGAGCAGTAAATCTGTCACAGTTCAGCTACTGTATATCCAGAGCATCATAGATTCAACCACAAACACAGCCATAGGAACAAAGCAGCACAGCCAGTGGCTTTAAACTGTTGGAGGTCGGCCTTTTAAAAGAAGTATTGAGCAATAAATGCATCATCAAGTGTCACATCATCTCTTCTTTCTGTAGTGTTTCCACAATGTTCCCCTAAACTGTATTAAAACTGGGGTGGACCAACACATTTACTGTTACCATGGATCTGGTGGAAAGCAAAAAATATTGGAATGCTTGTTAACTGATCACTGCCCCTCTAAGAGATCACTTGTAAACTTAACATCTCCATTGTATGTCAGTTAGTTTTGTAGTGAAGCTCCGTATTTTTTAGCCACACCAGTAGGGTGGCCATATCTTTCACATCAAAAAGGAGGACACTTTGCATACACAGGGACACGCAAGCAGATATTTGTTTGGTATGATCCGGTTTTAATATGTTTTTCCACCAGATTACATAAAGGTGCATACACATACCACATAGCTAATAATAAATATACAAGATACAGCTCATGACAACGTGGCCTTCCAATTCAGATTACATAGGTCTAATAAACATCATACAGAAACTGTTCTTAATGTTTTTATCTGGATAGATAAAGGGTAAAACAATACAGCACCCTCTGAGCATTTTCAGAATTCAGTCCAACAACCGATGTTAGTTAATGTTAAGTTCTCTGTTGCTGAGAGCTTGACTGACAGCCTGGTGGTAGCAACTGCCTGATGGCTCATTTGAATATTAAAATTAGCCATGTCTTGATAGGTCACACATGAAAATGTAACCAATGAAATTACTTATTTTGACACACATTTTTAGCCAATAAGTATTAAACTAACGAGGTAATGTGTCAAAAGGCGGACCTTTTTTGTTATTTTCTCAAAAGGAGGACAAATGAGAGTCAGGCTTAAGGTTGCGCCTGCAGCCAGACAGGGCATTTAAAAGGCAGACTGTCTGGCCTAAAGCCAGACGAATGGCCCCCCTACACACCAGCATCATGGCTCTTGGGTAACATCTGTCGGACCACGACAACTTGAATCTTTATCCGGGCATTCGTGTTCCCCAGATTGAAGACCTCGGTTTGATGGATTGTCATAATCTCTTAACTTTTAACCTGGCGCCCTCATCAGGAAGAAATTAACACCAACACCAGCCTACTTTGGTTGTTAATACATTGGTTTATGACTGACTCAGTTTAGTGTTAATCGGCAGGTGTTAGCATGCTAACACGCTAAACTAGAATGGTGAAAGTGATAATCTACCTGCTAAAAATCAGCATATTAGCCTTGCTGTTGTTCACATGGCTGTAGATGAACAAAACACGGAAGCAGTTTTTTCCATCAGTCACTTCTATTATGCATAATGTGTGTGTGTGTGTGTGTGTGTGTGTGTGTGTGTGTGTGTGTGTGTGAATGGTCCCCATATTTTTTTTATTCACTAATAAAGTTTGCCATCTTATCTGTGCATATGCCGGATACCACAGTGTTTGCACACACACATCAGAGGTTGTAGTTGTAATTCACTGTTTGCTCACACATTTAGCTCTTTATTACAAGTGGATGAAGCAAACAGGATGTGAAGACAAACATGCACAATGAGAACAAGAAGAGGCAAACATCCATCACTGAGAAATTTTAATTTTACTCTTACAAAATAACTACCTCCAAATGTAAAAATTGTGTGTGAAGTCTCAGGTGGGTATCATTTTCAAGCCAGCAAAGGGAAAGTCAAAATCAAACATGCAAACCTGTTGATCATGCTGTCCAGGATTTTTATACACACTAGCTTGTTTGCACTGGGTGCTACCCAAGATAAAACGGGAGGAATTTAATGCTAACACACACAGTGGACGATAACTGCAGGAACTGACTGTACTGGAGCCAAACCTTTGTTGTAGTGTTTTTCTCATCAAATTCAAAGACTCTTTGAAGTTCTTGATATTTTCGGGGGATTTACAGCAAGACCAGCAGACTTTAAATGTCATTTTTAAGATGAATTCAGAAAAATCAGTAATATGCTGTCACACAACCTGCTGTGACTGACTTAAATGTAACTATCCGAAACTCCACAGGGTACTTTTAAAAAAATACATCACTGATAATGTCATCAGTATGAGCTCATGTGCAGTTTAAGTCACGGGACACTTGTTCAGCAGTGTGTGTCATCTTTCAAAACATATTCCACTCAGTTACACTCAAGATAAAGTTGTTTGTGAAGGTTTACACAATATACCAAACTTTACAAACTTCCATGTATTCAATGTACTGCGCATATTTTAACCCTGTTACAATAATGGCTTGTGGAATACATTTCAGTCATTTAAAAAATCATAATTAAATAATGTTAAAATGTATTATTAAGAAAAGTTATGGTTATTCTGAACAGGTCAGCATGTATGGAACATAGACATTGTACATTGAGTTAAATCTTCCTCAAAAATATAATTAAAGTAACAGTTTTTTACCCAGGTTTAGGATTTATTGCATCTCCGTAACCCATTGAACTGTGGACTTCATGTAAGCAAATAAAGATATGTTTACATTCAGTGTTTCTCACCAAAAAACAACTGTCGATCATTAGATAGAATGAAACCATCACCACGTGCACAATACAAACAAAACTGGACCCACATGTTTGCTCAATAGCACCCCTAGTGGTCAAAAACTACTATAGGGTTTCTTTAAGTTAGATGTACAATATGTGCGCACTTGATGAAGAGACAAGATGGTGGAGAACAGGAGTGATCTTTCTCTCTCTGCCAATACACCAAACATTTGTCCAAGCAGGAATGTCAACACTTAAATTAAAGGTTTTTTTAAAAAAAAGGCAAAGGTCATCCGGTAACCAGGACACCGGATTCATTCACCAGAATGTAACTTACTTACTAAAATGTGTAAAAAAAAGAAGAAATCTGTGTGACTAAGCTCTTCCAAAGACTATTTTCATGTTTGTTTACTTCACGGACAGATGACAGGGCCTGGTGGTTGAGCAAACAAGTAAATTGGATTGCTGGACAGGACACATGGCCCAATTCAACCTCTTGGAAAACATAAACCAGTGAGGGAGGAAATGGGAGCAGATCCTCATGTTTGTGAGAGGAGAATGAGATAAGTAAATTAACAAAGATCTTCTAATTTCAGCAATTTTGATTATCACATTTAATTAGATTGTTTCTAATTTGATCAGTTTCTGAGTGGACGTTTCTGTCACAATCGATGGGGAGTTCCAACTCATTCACATCACATTAGAGTAATTGTAATGATCCTGACACATAAAAACACTTCCAAGTTGTAATTTAATGTGTAAATGTTTGTCTTTATCATTGGAACCTGATTCTTCCAGAGAGAAAACCTGACCCACCCACTGTGCAAATAACAGTCTTACAACTATATTCGTACCCTTAAACCAACATTGCATCAATAACTGACAGAGATACAAAGGTTTTAATAGGCGTTGTATTCCTTTGCTGTACTGCTTTTTTTTGCAACATGTCATTCAGTTCAGTTTTAATTTGTCTACCTTCTCATGACACTTTCCATATAGATTCTCCTGATAAAATCCCTGGCATGAATGCAGCAAATCAACCATAACAAGATCTCACTTGTCAGTTAATATCTGAGGTCATGCATCACCATTCTCTCCTATAACATCTACAGATCCATGACATGTGACTGGGGACTTAAGCCCAACTGGCCTCTATGTAACCTCATGATCATTTCACACTTGAATACTGTCCAAGCAACGCAATGCCCCAAATTATTCCAATCTAATTTATTTACCATTAATCGGGCATTTCCTGACATAAATGCAAACCAAAAGGGGTTACAACGTGTTTAATACTGTACCAATGCCAAGGAGGCCAGGGGGGCCAAAGCACAAAGCTGGACCCTTTGAAGTAAAAAGTCAAGGAAGGCGGAGAGGAGGCTTGTCTCACTGCCTGACTCATGGTTAACTAGACATGTGATTAGCATTGCTGTCTGCTACTTAGTTTGCCCTGCAGTCAGCCTGGTCTGCCCTCAGAGGAAATACTGCCTGCGGGCTACTCTGTCAACACCAAGGTAAGTCTTATTTATGTATACTGACCTCCTCATGATGTTAAGAGGAATAAATTATGCTGATGCCCACATGTGTTTGTATCTCAGAGATGCTACTATAAATTTAAACCTGTTGTTGCCCCTTTTTTTTATACTTAAACTTATCAGCTGGCGTTTTTGGCTCCTTTCATTGGACCAAACTCATGTCTGAAACTTTTGACAACTTTCTTAAATCTACTGAAAGGTAACCAAGGTTGCCACATTTAAAATAAGTATAATATAGTATAATGTGTGCTTTATCTCTACTGTTCTTATGCCGGTAAAATTATTCCAGGTTTGTGTGCGTCCACACCTGTTATCAAGCCAAACCTTCCTTTTGCAAACACATGGAGTCCTTCAAATGTGCACCTGTGGAGTTTTGTGCACCAGCAGCAAATTTAATGCAGCTAATCCTTTGTAGACCTCATGGTAAACAATTTCACTGGCTAAGGAATAAAGACTGAAGGAAGTAAGGAATATGATAGTTAGTGTGTGCATGTTTTCATAATCTTCCCCTAATACAACAAAGATACCAAGTAGCTCACCCGCTTAGCAAATACACACAGGGCTTTTATATGCTGCTTGGCTATTCAATGAAGAATTTAACTCAGTGTGCAAACTATATCATGGCCTTCAGGGGAGCTCGATGTTCTGACTGTGGAAATGAATAATGGCAATTTGGTACAGATCAAGAAAGTTTTTGTTTAGTTTTTTCTGATCTTTTCTTAACTGACGTTCCTTAACTTAAAGTAAATAAAGTCAATGATATTGAGCCACCACGCTTCAATGGTGATGGCAAGGATACCATGCATGTCGGTATCTTTATTAAAGTGAATTGGTGATGAATCATCCTAATGCATCAATCATCAACCTTATTCTACGCCTGATCCGTGAAGATATAAAAAAAAGTATCATATCATATTGTCCATATTAAGTCTTATTAAGCTTCCCCTGGCTCCCCTGTAGTTCACACCCTGCTTTAACTGTGGGAAGGTCGTAAGCAGTATCTTACACAGCTGGCTGAGTACAATGTTCGACTCATATTGTTCTAGCATTTAGATGTGACTTGTATCTCTGTTAAACTTGCATGCTTGTTTTTACCATTAGTGCCCACTTGCACAAGCAGAAATTAGATTAGGCTTCTTTTTTTTTACATAACACAATTATGTGATGTTCCTGAGCATTCCTCCTGTCCTCCCTGATTATCTAGTGTTTACATGCAATTCAGTGGTATTAGATTGTGTGTGTGAAGGTCTGCGTGTACATGTGTGCATCGCTCTGTCAGCTTGAGAGATACCTCATCCTCTGAGACCAATTCATTATAAAACTGGACCATGTGAAATATTTGGGCAGGCTCCATTTCACAGAGACTTGATTAAAATCTCTGAGCAATGTGATGGTTGAATGGTGCCAAACCTCCCCAGATCACAGGACAGATGCATGTGACAGAGACGTTTTAAGCACCTAATCGAGAGCAATACTCCAAGTCACTGACCCTTGATCGATACTATTATTCTGGTCTGCTGTTTTCGGCGAAAAAGCAAGAAAAACATCTGTAACCTATGAATTGCAGTTTCAGTTAGGCTTAAGTTAAAGGTTAATTAACCTTTGGAGAAGTTAGCGTTACAGTCTGTCAAGGAAGGAAAAAGAGAACACAGAAACTAAGAGTCAGAAACTATTTTCTAGCTATTGAGCATTAAAGAACAGATAATAAAGCCATAAAGTCTGAAATGCAGAAGTTGTCAAGAAGACTCACAATCCATATTCAGGTTATTGGTTGCTGTCATCATTTATCTTGTCCATAATAGCCACAAAGTTATCCACATGACTTTGCTGTGAAAGAAAACAAAATCCACAGCCCAACCCCTTGTTCTGTGCAAAATACATTCTAAAGCCAAAGCTAATAAGAGGCCTCAGCAGCTGAGTTGGCCAATTAAGTGGGGATCTTCCAAATTTACAGTGTTTATAGTATGAGATTCCCTTTTCATGTTTCCATGGACAGTGTTTCCTACTTTGTATGTAGGCTTTTTTTTTTTACCATGGCACAACACCAGCAATGTACACACTGCAGCCAGGAGATGTCCATTTGACCTATCTTTTAATGAATATATAGGTATTAGCAAATGTCTTGACCTGACCTTTAATTTTACAGTGTTATGTTTCCAACAAAGTGAAATAGAGGAACATGCAACAGATGTAAACAGGGCCTTTTTCGACTGTTATGGTCTTTGTCTGCAATGTTCAAGAGTTTAAGAGGTCAGTGAAACACTTATGGTTTAGAAACTTGTGTTTCAATTCACTCCCTTCACCCACCGATGAGTAGCAGGGACATTCACGTGCAAACTTCATGCAAGAAATCTGTTTCCAACCTGGCATGTGAATTTGTACTGTGAACCAGACGTGACCAACTGTTTAACACTTGTGTCAAGTTGTTTTCTTTAACACTAATGTCGCATAGAATCGCTGGCGGTGCAACACTGATTGATTATTTGGAAAAATAATGCAAGTGCCCTTATTTTACAATTTGTAGTGATCATGCAACATCCTTACTCTCATTTTTTAACGCTAATGCTGACTAATAGCTTAACTTTGCCTCATTTACAACTGACTAATCGTTTTGTTTTTTTTACTGTAGCAGCACCAGGCAGCCTGCCAGCTCACAGGCATCAAATTCACAATTATGCCTGGCACAACAACAGGCAAGAAGCTGGATCTTTCCAAGCTCACAGATGAGGAGGCCAAGCATGTTTGGGCAGTCGTCCAACGAGATTTTGACCTGAGGAAGAAGGAGGAAGACAGACTTGGGTAAGTTAAAAAGATCATGTTATGTTTCTATTTGATAAAGATTGGTCTCTCAGCGATCCCATAGAAAGATACCCCTTTGGATGTGTATGGCTTCAGGATTAACGTCACAATGGTTATGCAATCCGACAATACTCCCCAAAACCCCTGACAACCCCTGAATTCTTTAGGGGTTTGGTATTCATAAAACACAAGTGGTAATGGTGTCTGTAATTAAAATTAACCCTATTACAGTATTCCAATACAGACAAACAAAAAATAAGCAGACAAATAATGAATAATGAATTCAGAATTATAAATCTAAGACTAGTATAAGATTATACTTTTTTCTAAGTAAAAAAATGTAGTGTTTTTATTTTCTGCTCCAAATGTCAGCCACGAGGCATGTGACTTACATAACGTAACTTGATCAATAAAGTGAAGTCTAAGTCTCTCTAAGTCTTATGTAAGTTTTGTTTTCATATGGGACACAAACCCTGGTTTCCTGGTTGAAAATCCACCCAAAATTGACTTTCTCGCTCTTTTTACTATGTTACCAGACACAGATGGGTTTACATCAATGCCCAGTGCGTCCCCTGAGACACTGAGGAGGTTTACAAAGTGTCGGTACTTGAAAAGAATTGAGAATTTTTGATTTCTTCTTTCACAACTCACAAATAGATCAGTAAATTGGACACTAGAGAAAAAAAAAATCGCTTTTGAATAGAAACACTGTATTTGTTTCACATGGTGGTTCATTGCTCTTATATCATATTATAACGTCAGCGTAAACAGCACAGGGTGCTCACATATCGCAGTGAGCCAGTAATCACATATCCTGTTCTCAAACCGTGTAATGTGAGATAATTGGTTGTCTGCTGGGTTTCTTTATTGAGGGAAGATGGCTGGTCTTGTTTAAATTTCGTAAGGCAGAAATACAGTAAAATGCTGCGCTGTATTTCTGAAGGCTGCTCTAACTTTGCTGAGCTGTGCGTCATCATGATTCAGTCATTTGCTCCTAACTGACTGAGCTACTGCTCACATGTCTCCTTGGCAATAGTGACTGATGGATGGTTTAGATATCAGGCTGTGGGAGGAAGAGGTTTAGAGGGAATTTCCCCTCTCTCTTGGATGTGGGATGACCTCTGCACAGCAGCAGCAGCAGCAGTCCTCTTGAAGAGTAAGGATAGTCCACAAAATGAAGAAAACATTCATTGATACATTCTTTCACCTGCTATTTGTATCTTTAATCCACTTTGTTGAATGCCTAAAGCTACAAAACTGGTGATGTGTGAAAGCTAACTCTAAGGGCTGTGTCGACACTGCAGGCTGTGACTCAGATCTGTTTTTTTCATGACAGTTTGAATGGAATAAATCACATATAATCTGGTCATGTGGTCCAAATCAGAGACTGTCACAACGCAGGAAAATCAGGATTGGACCTAAATGCAAGACAGCACTGGAAGCAGGGAGATTTTGGTGATTTAATATAATATTTCCACAAACAAGCAGGTCCACGTGCAGGTAAACAGATCGAAGACATATAAAAAGCAAAAAAATCCAACAAGGGAACTCAGAGCAGAGACAAAATAACCTGGGCTGAAACAACCAGGAACTAAAACAAGACTAAATACACAACTGAGGGGAAAGATAACAAGAGACAGGTAAAATCACAAACCATGACTGACACATGTTTTGTTTTTTTACAATGTGACCTCAGTGTGAACAGTCATATCAGAATTCATGTGACCTTTATGTCACTCTGGATTTATTTGGGTCAATTCAGGTCACTGTGACCTCTTCACACTGGAATGTCATATGGGCCAAACAAAACAACAACAAAAGGTTTATACACAATATTTCTTATTGAAATGATTCACTGAAACCACTCAAACATCATCCACCCCCAAGATTACACATGGCAGCCTCATTACATATTGCCTGGAAAACCTGAAATAGCTGCCTAAGTTTCCTCCGTAAAAGTTCATTTGATTAAACACAATACGTATATCAGAACAGGCACCACATGGGCATTATATAAACTAAAATAATGGAGGTATTAAAGCTAAATTTGGACCCAGGGCTCCTCTACAAGACAACAGGAACCGCTTTACAGTAAAGCCTTTCTCCTTTCACTTTATATGACCCTTCAGAGCATATCACCAAACACACTTGCAAGTGATCAGATCAAATGATCCCCAAGAGCTCCTGGTGTGTTCAACTTCACTTATTGTATTACAAGTTGTAACCTCTTGATGTACACACCCATAGTCCACACACACACAGGTGTTTCCACTAAAGGAGTGTGTGTGGGGGTAAAAGCTGTTTGTGATTGATCTCGAGTTTGGCGACGTCAAACAGTTTCCATAAAGCTCCACCTACTTCCACCTGACTGTAGCTAGTGATGGGAAACACTTATGTGGGGTTGCAGGGCCTTTAAAAAACAAGTAAACTAAGGTCTATCTTGATATGATCCGGCTCCTGGAGGGTTTTTTTTTTAAGATGGCTATCTCAGACAAATTGATTTCCTACTTATTCATACAGCTTTCTGATCTCCAGGACTAAAATACTCCAGTTTATATTTCTCAGTGTTGTTTCTGGGCTCGATATCTCATCTGGGCCACTTTGAAATGTTCCAGACTTTAAGACACTTTTGAACGCATTTACAAGATTTCCTGTTGTTCCTTATTTTCCCCCTTCTCTGTTGGACATTGTGCTTTTGTGCATAATAAAATGGTCTTTTTACAATGATTTAATCGCACTTGGACCTTCTTGTCTCCAGCCTGCATTTCCCCAAAGCAGCAATAAATGGGGGAAGTCAGACGTTTTTGTTTTTTTTGTCGACGTACATTTTCATACATGCTGTTTATTCTTGAAGATTCCTCACTCCTGAAGCAGGTTTGTCTGTGTTTGTGAGTCTCCTTCGGGACAACACTTTCCTTCTTCAGTTTCAGCCACTTAGCTTGCGTTCCCTGCCAAGGTTCTTCTTCAGCTATTTGTTTTCCGTTCACATGAGCTGTTGTTTTCATGCATGGCCTCTGCAATCTATAAATAGGTGCTGATCTTCATGTGGTTTACATATAAAACTGTCACGACTAAATCTTGTAAAACCACATATGTTGGATTATAGAATGGAATATCTTATTCTGGCAAGGATTTAGTGTTTGTTTTGCTTCACCAAGTCCACCACAACAACAAAGACATCATTTAACTTCAAAAAAAGGGATTTTTAAGTTTGTTTAGTCATAATTTTCCTGTGGTGGATTCATTTTAAAATCATTACAAATTTGATGACATGAAATCTATGATACATTAATAGCAAAATACTTTCTAATTAGGCTACTTCCTGTTGAGTTTGGACATACTTTCATCAGATCAGGTGATCAACTGAATGTTTCCAGTGTAAATAGGCCATTATTTGCTTACACATTTGCTATATCAACTTTAAAAAGTGATAATATGTCAGTGTTGTGTTTCCATTCCCTGCAAATGGCAAAAAAGGACAGAGGGAGAGAATTAATGCTGTTTGAAAGTGTTCTTGAGCATAGTTTTAACTGTGTAGCTTTCCTGCACAGAGATAAAAATAACCTGTCTTTAATTTGAAGACAGAAACCCAAATTAAGTTAAGCTGCAACAGATTTATAACTGTTAGATGTTTGTTAGTAAGGTCTAAATATGGATGGGTTCACAAATGAGTCATATGAGCAAAAGGTACATTTTAAAGAACATAAAAGCATAACGGCCATTTGTGGAAGAATCAAAAACTATCCCAATATCCCAAATGCATTTCCTCATTGATTGACTGTTTGTTGTCTTAAGCTGGGTCTCTCTCTGGAAAGCATTATGTCTTAGCCCTAATCCTCTCTGTGTGTGTGTGTGTGTGTGTGTGTGTGTGTGTGTGTGTGTGTGTGTGTGTGTGTGTGTGTGCCAGAGTGTGTGTGAGTCCCCTTTTTTATTTCTCTCTCATTCTCACTTTCAATCGCCCCTTGAAGTATACGGTGACAGAATTGATTTAAGAGAGAGGAAAAGAATAGAATATGAGGTTTTGATGTGGAGATAGAAGATTGAGAAATAAGCACACTGGCTTAAACGCGGATAAGAACGTCTGAAACTGGAAGTTCATTTAAAGGAGAGAGGGTTTGATTTGTGCGGACAGACATGGCGAGAAGATCACCATGTATGGGAACACTCAGTTACTTTGCTCTTCGTTGCTGTCTGTGTCTAAGTGAACGTCTGGCTGCCGCACCCGGATTCCTCAGCTCTGCCAGTTAAGCAAATACTCTGCAGTACCTGCTTTTAATCAGGAAAAGGGAGGATTCTGAGAACATACTTTAGTGTGTTACTTGGTCAAAACTACAGAGAAAATGTACATGGTCATGGGAGCTATTTATAGTGTAAAGCTTAGTTTTATGACCTTCACTTTTTGCAGCAGGAAAGGAAGTGAGAGAATATAATCATTTAATTGTTGCATTGTAGTTACTCTGGATCTCTATGAAAAAGTGCTGTTGTGATGAAAATTGAATATAATATTCATTGGTATGTTTTCGTAGTTTCTCCTACAAACAGAGGAAGGGGAGGTGAGTGGTATTCAGCTGGCTGCAATCTGAAATCTCACCAGTAGATGCCACTAAATCTTACTGGACCTTTTAAGGTGCCCTGTGGAGTTTCCTTGTAAATAACCAAGAGTTATTTTTACATTACACGTGCTGAATTCATTTCCTACATCGTGCAATATTTCAAAACAAATTTTTCTTAAAGATTTTTAAATCCAGCTGTTTTTACATCAATGTTTACTGACTTGCAATAAAAAAGTGTGAAACCAGTGGCAGGACAATGTATCATGTCACCTGTGTGAATCGGTGTGTGTACCATGTGTGTGTGTCCTCATGCACAAACACAACCTCCTGTACAGATATTTAAGTGAAGAACAATTAATCAGGAAAAATAACTGAGTATTATTATTAATGATTATATAAGAGCCAACTAAAATTTTGATAGAGTAAAATATTGAAGAGATCAGGTCGCTGGGGAAGGAGCAGATTGATGGATGGGAAGGGAAGGAGTAAAGAAGGATTTAAAAAGGTTTAGGTTATAGTTGGACATTCATGAAGAGGGCGTTTAATTTCAGGGGGTTTTGTTTCATTTTCCTTCCTCTTAAGTATGATATATTCTTGTATGTTTTTTTTTCTTCTGTATCCCTTACACTATTTGTTATTTTATTTATTTATTTAGATATGTGCTATGTACTCCATAATGAATGTGGTAATTGAGAAAGCCAAACCAACAAAAAACGTTTGTCACAATAACAAAACACAACAGGGACCCCTCTCTTTTATAATGGTTCATAAAAGCATTTAAACATTGCCAAGAAGAAATCCTCTGCTGCACATAAGTGTCTTCATATTTACAGATGGATTGGAATAAAATAAGAATGTAGAAATATGAGGGACAGCAGTCTACAATTAAAGGGGTTGACAAACCAACAGGGAATTATCATACAAATCTGCACTTTCACTCTACAGAGCCTTTTAGGGTCATTCAGCTCATTGTTTCTGTTTTATGGCCCACAGCTTTACTGCTTTGCATCAGTCTCACTGCTCTCATCAGCATCATTTCCAGCTGCAGGCAGCTGTTTCCAGTAAAAAAAAAAAAGCTCTACACTGTCTCTACCACCCAAAACAGCAGACGGAGACAGTTAGCAATTAGCTGTTGAACATAGTGTGGCATTTGGCAGCTAAAGAGCCACATACTTCACTCAGAAGTGGGTGGAGACCAAAACAGAGCTAAGAAGAAGAGTTATTATCGGACTTGCATTCATCAGGTGGCTTTTAACACTTCTGTAATTTTTGCACTACATTTCCCCTGTGCTGCTGTGTCAACTTTAATTTCTCCCATGGGGGATCAATAAAGAAACCACATATCTTAAAACACTAATGCTAATATGGCCCTGTGTCTGGTGGATATGTAACTTTCTGAACAAAAAATTATTAATTCTGCTTTAATTTTGTTATTGTATTATATTATACTGTGTTTATGTTGAGTGCAAAACAGTAAAGGCCCGGACACACCAACCAGATTATCGGCTGTCAGACGTCGGTGACTCGAGAGGGTTCGGTGTGTCCCATGCTGTCTTCAGTCGGTGTCGGCGTCAGTGTTCATTTTGGCCGATCCGACATGTAGAATCGGCCAATGGCCGTTGGCCTCAATGACCAATCTGATTGGTGGAGTGCTAGCCCTTGACTAGCGAATCACGAGAAAACCGGAAGTGACGATGGTAAACATACTACGCCAACGCCAGTATCTTGTTATTATTAGCCATCGTATTTTCCGTTCAGCGAGTAATGACAGAAATGATCCTTCTTGACTACAATCAACACTCTCTGATGAAAACAATGACTGAAGACAGCGTGCTCTGTGTTTACTAGGTCTAGAGTGATCCATCATTTCTGGTTTTCATTTTTTGGGGGCGACAACACAGATTAGCGTCGGCTGCTGTTATGGGAACGTATTACACCTCGCGCACGCGCAGAACGTCCGCTCCAGTCGGTATCGGTTTGGTGTGTTCAAAGGCACTTTTTTGACCGACTCGGGGAGACGGGAGCCGACTGATCAGTCCGACTGCTTTTCTGCCGACGGTCGGCCGTCGGTTTAGTGTGACCTGGCCTTTAAGCAACAACCTAATAAACAAAATCTCTGCAAAATTAAGAAAACTAAATCTAAAATATTCCAGAGCTTTCAGTCACATTTCAAACCCCCTCTCACTCTTGGGAAGTCACTTGATATTTGAACTTGCCAGCCATGTATCAGTGCTTGGAAGGCCTGGTAGTTGCCTACAGCACCCATCTTATTTGAATCATAGAAGGCCATCTTGTTTACCAGATCTGTGGGATTTGATGTTTCAGAGGAGGGAAGATTTAACAGATATTACTTTTAAATCACATCGCTAATGGCCAGCAGCTGTTTCTGCAAAAGGTTATGGGATTATCCCGATGATCTGGGCTATGATTTAAAATAAAAAAAAGCTTTAATAAACAATAAGCATCCTCTCATCCTCGGTGGACTCCACCCACGCTGTGTGACATTTGGGATTTGTTATCTGAATTTTTTCCTTTCCGCTACTGTCAGCATCTCGGAGCGCTGAGTGAGGATGTTGCTTTTCCAACAATCAGCACAAGTTTGCCTCAAACTTTGTTGAAGAGAATGGTCTGACTCAAAGCAATGAAGTCATTCATGACACATGTGTGAGGAGCCGCCAAGTCACACAGAGGAGAGGAAAGATGTGTTTGTTTGAGCAGGATTTGGCTTTTCTTTTTGAAGTCTCTGAGTGGAATTTGACTGAGGTTATTGCAGCACTTACTGCCTCGTACAGGTATAATTAGTAGCATAGAGTATTTTCTAATGTTTTCATTGAGCGCAATTTCAGTCATTCCTGCAAGATGTTACTAAAATTAATGCAGTGAGAATATTTGAAGAGAGTAATTTCTTCTCTGCTGACTCAGTTTGTCTACAAGAATAAAATAAATGTTGATTTGGATGGATGTTTTTTGCGAACTGTAATAATATAATTAATCAACATGATTCCTGACCAAAAGTAAAATGTGACTTTACGGTGTGTTACTAAATACCCATCATTAGCTCAAGTAAAATCTTGTCTGCCACCAACCCATCACACAGTGCTCGTTTTTATACTGTGTGACAGAATATAATATGAAGCTTCAACAAAACCAGTATTTATTTAACTTTGGGTGATGCCATTTACCCTGAGACACTGGAACAAACAAAGCTTTTTGGAAAATCAATAATGCAGTCACTCAACTGGAAACAAAATTAGAGAAAAAGGCCTGTAGGTATTTACACACTATACACTCAATACTTGAGTGATAAATAAAAATGATCTCATTATAACACACCCAGGAGTGAGTATATTTATGCCCCATCCAGCAAAACGCCCTAGTAACATGCAAGATTACGCTTGCATATGTTGTTCACCCAAAATGGGCCACTAGTTTTTGCACATTGTCAGTTAACTTCTGTGAAAGAGAAACGGGGAGTAATGATCATTATGAAATTAACATTAACCACAGAAGAGGTGCAGATTTTGCAATTAATACTGGCCCCCAGAGGATTGGGACAACTACATAATTAGCCTTTTGCGTGTATTCTTTATTCCACTCATGAAAACTGGACAGCTATGCCTCAGTTTTTGCAAAGTAAATATATCAACCTGCACTACACCACTGAACACACCCATTCTTCAACAGATTGTTCAGTCAAACATTTTGCTGACAGTATTATGAATGCTTCGGCAATTGAGATCTAAATAATGGGGACGTGAACGGTAAAGCTGTATCTTGTCAATCTTAATTTGTTATTCTTATTTGAAACCGTAGCACTAAATGTTTCCTGGAGAAGTTCAGCAGTTTTTTACAGCCTTTACTGACTTTTCCATGTAACAAGGCTGACATAATATTTACATAAAGTTGCCAAAATGAAGCCATGTGTTGCCATCCGTGTGCTGACAACCATCTCTTCACTTATAATTGTCAGCCAGCATTTTGACTCATAAATTCTCTGTATAATGAAATGGTATAACTTTTGTTTTTTTAGCTGCAAAAACACAAAGTGGGTAACAAATTAGAAATGTACCTTCAAATGTATTCCATGACAGCTCAACAGTCAGTCAGCCTTTTCGGTAAAATGTGCTCATTTGCTTTGTTTGAGAGTGCGATGAGTAGTGTAGGACATGCTTAGCTTAGCTTAACATAAATACTGGAGACAGGGAGAAACAGCTAACCTGGCTGTGTCCAAAGTTCAAACATACAGCTACCAACAACTCTAAAGCTGTCTTATTTTATGGCATGAAATGTAAAAATGACCATTTCGAATTTGTGTTACGTTTCGGAGCTATTTCTTGGCAAACAAGTGTGAGCTCAGGATTTCTGTGTGGCCTCTCCAGCTATAGGGCAGGATGGCAGGTGAAGTGAGCACAAGTTCTGGCTTGATGGTACCAAATTTGGCTGAATTCCATCAACACAGTCAAGCCAGTGTCCAAAAAAAACATTTCCTGCTCCAAGATGTGCATTAAAAAATGAGCTTCAGTCATGTCTACTGCAGTATTATACACAAGATATTAGTTAGCAGTAGACTTACAGTAATAAACCCTGCGTCAAATACAGACCTTGGTTAAATAATTATCAGTGTTTGTTTAACCAGCCCAGCATACCAGATGGTGATGTTGGCACAATGAACCATGTACGTGCAACAAGGTCTATCAGAAAGTCAATGTAAGACTGTTACGGATCCCTAAAGCAAAAAGTAGTTGTCTTTCTCTTGCTGAGTTCAAGACATTAACCTGTGACTCAAGGATACATTAAAGTCATTTTCCTTCAAGAAACACACTAATCTCTTGTACTGTTTGTAGTGAACAGCTGGGGTTTGTCTCATCTTTTACTGCCCCATCTCTAATGTTTTTCCATGATTTTTAGCATAAGGTCTGTCTCTTTACAAATGCATGAAAACAGTAAATTATGACATTTTTATGACCCTAGGTTATATAATGTCAAACAGTAGATTTGGTTAGCCATTTCTATAGCTTTTACTATTGATATGATACCAAATGTGAAAGAGTTTTTAATGTTTACTTTTGTCCATTGGTAGTTAACACAGAATATTTTCATGTTTTCACTCATATTTCCAACCTTGTCTTTTTCAGGGAGCTAAAGACCAAGATTGAAAAAGAAGACACCAAGAGAGAGCTGTTGGGCAACCAGAGCAGCCTGGCGGAGTCGCACTGTATTCGATGTCTTGAGCCCTTCAAGTTCCTGGTCAACAGCAAACGTCAGTGTCTGGACTGCCAGCTCTACATCTGCAAGTCCTGCAGTCGCTACAACAAGAAGGAGCATGGCTGGGTGTGTGATCCCTGTCGTATGGCCAGGTAGGAAATGACAAATAAAAAAATAAATAAACCTGTAGTAGGTTCAAAGTGAGGGCAGGAACATGGTCAAAGGGTGAAAAATCTGTGTCTCTTTCAGAGATCCATTTACAAAGTGTCAGGTTCTCTTTGGAAACAAAAAGGCTTTTTTCAATTTCACATTTCAGAGCATATTTGCTTAATCAGTAGGGGTTTGGCACTGGCCTGTTTTCCCATATTTAAATTGATTGAGTCTGGCATGGCTCCCAAACATTGCTTACTGATGACGTCACACATTATTATTATATTAACAGTTACTAAGCCATTTATTTCCTCTATTCTACCCTCACTTCATTATCATTTCTGTAAAGCTATTTGTATCTTGCCAGCCAGTCTTGACGTACAGCTCTTCAGTACAGTTCTACACTAAACGCTCAAATCAGAGGTTCCCAAACCTTTTTTGCCTCGGGAGCCCAATTTTGGTTAACATGTTTATGACCCCAGCTATTTAAAGATATTTCTTTGCTATCTGATACCCACAAACAGGTATGTTAGTATTTTAGTCCCTACACTTTTCCGGATGCTGACACGCATGTCAAAAGAGACAGTTGTGTTTGCATGTCATACGTGTGTGCATACGGGATTCAGTTGAGGGTGCACATCTAATCTCATCTGTCACATCTAGTCTGGACCAGTACCTTGATTTTTTTTGCAACAAAAGCACCAACTCCACCCTCACAGCTTTCAAAGGAAACCATAAGTTTTAAAGTGTTCAGTCTCTCTTGCAGACAGTCGAATGAGTCATTTACTCAGTCAAACTTTTTGCTAGCTTGGTAGCTTGCCATGCATCACAGGAAGTCTTGCTTACTTCACTGCAACTGCGTTCAGTGCCAGGCCATGCCACATAATTCAACCCCATTTGTACATCAGGGAAGCACATGTGAGGTCCTTACCCCAAGGATGCCCCAAATCATTTCTTTTTCAGTATACTTGAAACATGTATTCAGATTCAAGTTGTAATCAATGTGGTTCTACACAGTGGTGATGCTGCCTTTGCTGTGGCTTTTGAACTTTATTATTTATCTCTGTTGACCTGCCTGTGATGCTAAAGGAATGCAAATTACTTTTGAATGTTTGGCCTATTTCCACAGTGTTCCCAATTTATTTTATCTTTTACTGTAATCAGAAGCCATTAAAATAATGCTCTGTTTTAAAGCTACTGATGAAAGTTTGATATTAGAAAATAGCTTAATAAAATCCAGGTTTTTAATGCAATGTCTTAGTTTGAACACCTGGATGGTCAGTGATCTGTTTTTGAGCATAAAAAAGCACTTAATACATTTGTAAGCTCATGGCAGCTAGTGGACGAATACTTTGGTTTGGCAGCTCAACTGAGGGCTGAATAAATGTGCAGTATGTGAGTTATGTCTTTCTGAAACAGCCCAAACATGCTCAGTTGGTGGAACATAAATATCACATATTAGCTACACACAACTCTTTATGAATTCCTTCAGCTCTCCTGGTCCCTGTGGACATTCATTTAGCTAATTATCTTGACCAGAGCAACCCATGCTTACTGAGGGGTTAAAGGTTCTTGCTCAGGCTTTGACTGCACACACAGCATTTGATGGACGTTTGGCAGTTACTGGTCAAGTTTCTTTTGTTAGCAGCAGTAGAATTTAATACAACCAACTCATTCCAGCTCCATATGTTGCCATTATACCATTGTTTGCTCAGATGAGGCAGAACACTGAAAAACCCTTTCACTGAACTCTACCAGTGTCTGGAAAATATCATGCTATGCATCTCATGCTTAAACCCCGCAATTTAGTTTTTTCAGCATAGCAGTCAGTAATTTCTTGCTTTGTGTGACAAAAGAGGCATATTCAGTCTTTACTGTTTGTATTTTCTGTGATTATTTGTGACAGATCTGATCCTCTATTTCCTTTAACAGGGTGCTCAAGATCGGTACATTGGAGTGGTACCACGAAAACGTCCGTGCCCGCTTCAAACGCTTCGGCAGCGCCAAGGTGATGAGATCTCTCTTCAAAAGGTTGAGCGGAGAAAGCAGTTGCTCTCAGAATGACCTTGAAGGTGAGCAGTTCATTTTATGTTATCAAGCTGCTGTGCGTTGTTTTCTGTACAGAAATTATATGTGGCGCTACTAAACTGGTTTTTGAAACATTTAGGTTTCCCCAACATAATGCTTGCCATGAAAAGTGACTTTAATACTTCTGTCTGGAATGTTTAAATCCTTGATCCACTTGTGAAAAGCATAAGTAGTACTAGATTAGATAAGTAGATGATTAGCACACCTTTACCTAACAAATATAGTTAGTTTGGCCTTTTAGCAAAGAGATTAACCCCACAGCAGCTGACTGAAGCTGCTCAGTGGTCAACAGTCAAAAAAAGTTATGCTAGGCAGCTGTCAAGTGGGGATCTGCAGCCTGTATGAACGTGAAGCAGTGCTAATCAAAGGTTACAAATGTGTTAGAATGACAGGTCTCAGGTCAAGGTTACTTTTAAGGGACAACCCTAACAAATTTCCATCTGTTCCACTCATTTCTTTACAAGCCCTCAGGAGGTGCTGCAGGTCAGAAGTTGAGTCTGCCAGAGAGCATTGCTGGAACTTGAGCTTACCATAAGAAATCCTCAATAAATGAAAAGCTTCAAGGAGATTCAACAGCTGCATTCTGTACTGTAACTGCATGGAAAATATGTCTCAGCATTTAGAATCACACTACGGCATCTGAAAGTTTGTGAAACGCATTCAGCGCGTATGTGAATTGTGTCAAGTTCAAGAATCGGACTGCAATAATTCTTAGTATTTCCCATATACTCCCTGTGAACAGCAAAAGTCCAAGCAAGTACCACAGATATTATCCTGCTGAATGCTACGCTATTAACCAAATCTCAACCCAATGGAACACATATGGGAGATCAGAACAGTGCTCATCATAAAAAACATACCAAATTAGGAAATGTTACTTGAAACAATGACAGGAGCAGATATTTGGAGAGCGTCAAAGGTACTCTGGAAGCTCCTGGTGGTCCAACACCTTGCTAAGTCACGTACAGGTCCAGTGTGTAGGATTTAGTGGCATCTAGTGGTGAAGCTGCAGAATGCAACTAACTGAACACCTTAAGTGTCTGTATTTAACAGCCTAGGAGTGAGAACATACTGTGGCTAAGCAAACGAAAACACAAAGATTCCTATGTTGAGATGATTATACACTGAACTTGAATATTATATGCCATTTTGTCAATACATCCTCCTAAATGTTACGCACTGGACCTTTTAATTTTTCACCCATCTGTGTATGAGACCCTTCATTTTTGTGACACTGAGTCACAAGAATGAAGTTTCCTGTCTCAGATAGTAAGCAATCATCAGGAGGCTGCCAAATCTGTCACAGGGATTTTTATCTCTTCCATCTTTCCTGTTTTTCCGGCTCTGGCTCCTCACAGCTGTACCGAGTGCTGTCACAGACTAGTATCTCGGGCCTGGATACAGCTCGGCACCAGGTCCTCCATTGTCAGGCTTTTGTCCTTATCTGACCAGTGTACTCGGAAACTCATTTCCACTGACATTTCCACAGCCTACTGTACCTCTGCAGACATTACTACCAGAGACTCTAATGTGGTAACAAGTCCTGTTTATGTTTGCTGCTCGTGTTTAAAGTCTGATGCAGTGACGGTATGAGGCTTCATCAAAACCTTTCCAGCACTTTTTGCTCTACTTTTGAAGTTGCTCACACAGCATTGCCTCTATCCTCTGGCCACACCCAGAGCATATAAAACAAGTGCCCTTGGAGCACAACTGTATTTCAGTTTTAAGCATTATTATACACAGCAGGTCTCCAAGTGAGATCATAGCATCAGGAGATCAATGAATTATGAGGAGGCAGCCTGGTACTGCTTACGCTGAGTCACCCTCGAGGATTTTGGGAATGGATACAGAGCAAGTTGGTTGGCTGGCTTAGCCCAGCGGGCCTTGTGATCATCCAGTCACATGTCTCCCATTCTGCGCCTGGGGCCCTGCAGCTCTCCACCGACCAGAAGCAGGGAGAGGGATAGAGAAAGAGGGTGGGAGAACAAAACTTCTGTTTGTCATGTATTTATGTAGAATCTAACCGTCGGAGCGCACACAGATGCAAGCTGTAGTTATGAAACACAGTCATAAATATGCATGTTAACAGATGCATTATGTTTAAAAATGATCGGCAACTCATCACATTCATGTGACCACATGGATTGAATTCAACATGCATGACTGTACTCACACACACACACACACACACACACACACACACACACACACACACAAACACACACACACACACACACACACACAGAGAGAGACAGATGCATTCTTTTGCTGTCTTTCTTTCTGTATGTTTTCCGCTGTGGTCCGTTGGGCCCCCAAAGCTCGGAGGGTGTCATCCTATGTGTCTTTGTGCACACTGGGAGATGTAACAGTGATTCTTACAACAGAGTCTTTGTTCACATACGTTGCATATAAAAGGAGTTCAACTCAGTTACTTGGCTAACCCCAGCTCCTCAGTTTAATGGTGCTACTGCTGCTTCGGATTATTATTTTATGTGGAAAGTAAGGACTACCTGAATTATCCCAATTTGCAGAGCTATTTATTATAGTTACATAATGGCAAAATTGCAAACCTCATCTCAGTCATTTTCATTGTAGGAGACAAGAGTGAGAAGGATAAATTATATGAAACATAACTAAATAAGCAACGTCTTCTTTCATCTTCTCTGTTTTCCAGAGACCCATGAGTATGACACACACCACAATGAGTGCACTAAACTAAATGACTGATCCAAATCATAGGGAGAGGTCAGATATTGTTGACAGACACATACATGTTTTGATTTAAATGCATCCTTCTTTCCCTTTTATTAACAGTTTGGTGCTTTTAACCTTCTTACCTCATGTAACCTGAGAACATTTCTGCAGTCTCGCTCGGTGAGACTGCACTTAAGACACAGGTGAGCGTTGAGCTGTCGTCATTAGTGTAGCAGGTATTTCAATCCCTTCAGGAAGTTAAGATGTTGCTAGTTAATGCAAATTCAGTCAACCTAGTGAATTCTAACTGTAACAAAATTGCAGACCATGCAGACATTTGCAACGCGGACATCTTACAATTTCCTTGAAAGGCTTTTCAGTAACGTTTCTTGGAGCTTTCCACGCTTTTGTACAATACCAAAAATTTTTTTTTTTACAATTTTTGCAATTTTCCCTCTTTGTCCCTCAATATCATTGCAATTTTCAACCGACAGACATTGCCATCTCTAGAGCCAGGTTGCCAGCCTAATAAAAAAAAATTAAATAGATGATTTACTGTTTTCTTTAGGGGACTTAGACTCTTGACGCATGGCTACAGCCCTGGTCACACATTTTCAGTTACTTACACTGATTTTCAGACATGTTGGAGTCATTTTCAGTGGATCTGGGTGGTCAAGGCTAGATTAGGTAAAACAGGGGGGACTACCACATCCACAGGGGTTTCGAAGGCCCCATCTTTGTGCTAAATGGTTTGTGGCCGTTTGATTAATTGGAAATTTGTTTGGGAATATGCATTGCAAAACGTTTTTACCGGGGGTCAGTTTGAGCCCACACATTGTTTTTTACCCCGAGGCCCCTTTGAGGCTTAATCCAGCAATGTGTGTGGTCTGACTTAGATCCACTTGGGAGTCACATTAATGTTTAAAAGTAGTGTACTTACAATAAGAGGTAGCCAGACTGTTCAATTATTTGTAAACAGATTAACACTGTAAATCAGGGTTATTTGAAAATATAATCTCAGTATAAAATATTCATTACTGGCCTATTAAACGGATCCATTTGGTAGTTGGAGTTTTGAACTTCTCATATAGTGAGTACAGTGGTTTGGGAACAGACCAGAAGGGTCTGGTTAGGCTGGTACAGTCAGCGCTTGCCTGGCTTTTATTAATATTGGCATATCGAGAGTAGAAGAGCAGAGCCAGGGAAGTTTTAGTCAGGGAAGGGTCAACAAATCATTAGAGGGAGTTCTTACTACTAATATATCATTATCATTAGAGGTAATACTAAAAGTTGTTCTAATGGTGTCTTTTGTGTCACATGTTCTCTGCAGTGCAGTAACTGTTGTTGTCGTTGTTCTGCATGAGCTTTTCACTTTGTCTGCTGATCTGGCGAGCTCACTCTTGAACTTTTGCTTCTCCCTGCAGCTTTTCTTGTTCCCCATCGGTCCTTCCTCTCTCTCTCTCTCTCTCTCTCTCTCTCTCTCTCTCTCTCTCTTTCTCTCTCTCTCTGTAAGAGGGAATTGTTACTTAGAGATGCAACAAACCAACATATACAACTCTCATAAAGAGGTGCTGAAAACACACAGTGTTCCTTCCTGTTGCCTCCCAGCACTGCAGATGGAAATAGAAAAAAGCACTTGATTTGTTGCAAGGCGTACAGTGTTCCCCCTGCTGCAAAGACAAAAGGTCATGGGTAAGAGTGACCCAGCGGGTGTGAAAGAGGTGTTACTCTCTACTCATGATGAATGTAGTTTGCATAATGTGACTGTGAGGTTTGCTTACACAGGAGAGTCATAAATGCACGCTTTAGGTCAACGCTAACATGCCTGCCTTCTTTATCAGCAGATGGATATGAGGAGCACAGTATGGACGGCACAGATTCACAACACTACAAAGGGGTAATTCATTTTATTTTTATTATTTTCTCTTACGATTGAAGCACTTGTACACGTGTGCTTCTTTCTACTTTGTTACTAATGCTTAATCTCTGTTTGCTCTGTTGAGGACAATAAATAAATAGACATCTTGCAGCTATTTCGTCGGCACTTAAGTTTTAGTGAGTTTGTGGCCAGCAGGAAGCACTCCAGTGATATGCATCATAAAACAAGAATCAGATATCAATTTGTTTTCAGCAGAGCGTTTGTTAGTTCTGGTGATTTTTACTGCTAATTTATGTTGAGACTTGGACATGTGGAAGTAAACAACGCTCAATTCACTTCAGTTCTGTTGATTTGTTTCCTGCTTCTTCATTATAAAGGTTTTTAGTGAGGGAAATCAAAGCAGATCTGCAAAAACAGGCAGTTTCATTCAAGTCAGCATTTGTGCACTCAACAACTTGACACCGATGTATGCGATGCTGTCGGGTCAGAAAACAGTGCTTGTCTGCACGGGGTTATCTATGTGATCTAGGTCAGCCCTCAAGAGCAACTGGAATGCTTTAACAGCTAAGGTACGGTCAAAACCAGCGCTAGCAGCGGTGTATTGTGGGTAAATACCAGGCTGTCATGCATCCACATACACACACACACATAATCCCAGTCCGAGCAGAGTTGAAAGAGACTCTGGTTCAAGTCCTGAGATTGTTAAAAAAAAAAAAAGGGGGGGCACTGAGGCCACTGGAATTCATCATAAAACCAAAACTACTATTGTTTACACCACAGTCTCTGTGTAATGTGGGAGCTAAGCTTTGTTTATTTTCAATCACTGCAGCCGCTGCTGAGTAGAAGAAAATGTTGACGGGACTCTTGGGCTCTCGCGGGTCTGTGGATGCTATGTCTTATTTACATCTTATATGATTGGACTTTTGATGGATGTTATAAAAAAAAAAGACAGACTTACAGGAAAGGCCAAGTGGAGCTTCCCCCTGCATCCCTCGTTTGATTTTTCACTTCGACAGAGTGCCCTCTACTGTTTCAAATAGAGTACTGCCTGTTGAAACACCCCAGGTGTCAGAAACACAGAGCTTGTATCTGGGTCTTTAAAAGAAGTCCCTGTCTTTCTACTCACACAGCCAAACAGCATGTTCCCCTCATGTAACAACATTACATTTAAAGCTGCAGTAGGTAGATTTTCTAAGAATAACTTTTTATCTTATTTGCTAAAACATTTCACTATAGCCTGATAGTAGTGCACAACACAGATAATCCATGAGAAAAACAGCTTCCTCTCACTCCTCCTTGTGCTCCTAACAGCATTTGCAAGAATCTACCTCATCTGAAGGAAAACAACCAATCAGAGCCGAGAAAGATAGTTGATTGTTGAGTCTGAATTAAAAAATATTCTTTCTGCTGCACATAAAAACAGATTGTTAACCCGTTTCCCAAGTTGTCTCTTATTATTAATTATATTGGCATGTATTGATGTTATTTTCCGATATTTTCATACAAAATAATTTATATTGCTTGCTGCTTGTGTTTTGAAAAATAGCACGTATATGTGTCATTTCTGGCTTTTTTTCAAGCTCGAGTCGTCTAATAAATGCATACAGAACAGCACTAAGTGGTGTGAACCTTTTTAAAATGATCCACATACAGTAGGCCTGTTGGGTTTTTTTTGGATGAGGATTTCACTTGGGGTCGAATCCTTTCTTTTCTCTCTTTCTTACCTCTCTGCTCTCTCTTTTGGTGACGGTGTTTTTTTCCCCTTTTCTGCTCTCCGAAGATGAAAAAGGCCAAAAGGCGGCTTACCGTCGATCCCATTGATTTCGAACTGGGCTGCGACTACTCTATCGAATCAAGAGGACGGTCAAATCAGGTAAAGGATGGACAACCCCAGAACCAACAGCTCCCCCCCTGCCCCCAATGCCCCGCCCCGACTGAAACCAGACTAATCTGCATGCCTTCATACAACGGGCCTCTGTCTGTTTCTTCTTTAGCTTGTTTCTGTTTTCTTTCTCTGCCAAACGTTGTCTGGTTCGGCGAGACAATATTACATAAGTGTCGAGCACTGTCATTATTCATTCTCGTATCTGGCCACAATACACTGGTTGTGTACATCCAGATTCTGCATGCTTGCGTGCGCAGACACTAACATGTATTGTCAGCTCATTAACACAATGAACATTTCACAGAATATAAAGGGACTCAAGACATGAAACCAAGCCAACTGTGGCTGTATCATTTGGGGAACATGTGAAAAATAGACTCTGAAAAATGAACCAGAAAGTAAAGAAATTAAAAGTTTGGACGTGCTGAGACACTAAGACACCAAACTAATGCCAGTAAACATCAGTTGTAATTGGAAACTTAGCTAAATATAACATAATTCACTTGCTGTGCCACCACTTTATTATTTCACTGTCACCCATTATTGTCTTTGCTTAATTAGACTATTTCTATTACTTATCAAAACTGATATAATTTGCATGCAGAGTATGAATAGGAATATTTTACTGTAGCTGGTAACTTCATCTACTTAGTAGTCACAAGTGTAAATGCAATAACTCATTTTGGAGGTACTTTTATCATCTAAAACTAATTCATGTAGCTTTGAATGAATGTGAAGCAAACAAATTTTAGAATTTGCCAATTATTGTGGCCAAACTTTGTATTTTTCTTACAATTTTTCTGACAACCCCAATGTCTCCACCCATGCACCATCTTCCACCGACCTACCGAAGTCTGAAACACATTAGCTCCTTTGCTAATGCATGCAAGATTTCTCCCAGTAGCACTCACCACTCTCCGTCCTCGTTCTCAGACCCCGGTGTCCCAGGACATCATGGACATGGACGTGGGTGTGAGAGAGTCGATGCTTGCTGAGGCTGACATGGCCTCGGTTTTCCAGCAGATTCTGGAGGAGCAACGCGAAGTTCTGGAGCTGGGAATGGCGCCACAGCAAGGTAAAGAAAGGACGAAACACAGCTGAATGGTTTCGACAAACTGCTGGATAAAAACAGCATGTACACAACCCTTCTATCACAGGCGCATGTTGAGGAACCATTCTGCTGAGTTAGTGACAATGTTACGTATGAGATACAAGGCCTAGCTCGCTATAATGGAGCTCCACAACTTTAAAGAATTGGCATTACTTCCTTAAACATGAAATTCGGCCACTTTTCCACATGATAGCATCATTTTCTGTCAGCACTGGTTAACTGGCTACAATATATACCAATGCTTGCTTTACTAAATTAGCTACAATTCAAACTGTGCTACATAAGCATTACTATGGAATCACACAGGCTAGTTATTAAACTTGTTAACGCTGAACGTAACCTGCACCAAAATCATCTTTTTAAGCTGTTATGCAGCCACAATAACGAGTTTTGACTTAACTTAAATGTGGAAACACCCCCTCGTATTTTCTCCAGATGACCTTACGTACCCAGACAGCCGAACTATTCCATCTCGCTCCATCTCCCGGCTCAGCTACTCTTCATGTGGCAGCGGTAGCGCCTGGGGACCCCGGAGCAGCAGCAGCTATCTGCCCGGCCCTGACGACTCGGAGGGGGAGGATGACCACGGCCAGCCCTACCCTCTCTACCAGTCTCATCTGCGCCCCTGCAGCCACACCTCCCAGGAGAGCCTTAACTCAGCAACCCCTGCGCCACAGGTCTTTTTAAAGAAATCTTTCATCTTTAAATCATTATATATCATTAATTAGGCACTTTTGGGACACTCATAAATCCAGTTTTAATGTTTTTCACATTGTAATAACGTCAGTAGAAGGTTTTTATTCTGTGGGATGAGGAAGGTCTTTGGGTTCATTATATATTTGGCCTGCAGTCCTCACCCCTTAACACACTGTGAATTAGAGATGTGACAATTACAATATCCAACTTTCTTACGCAATGAATTCCCATCACCGCACGTATATTCTGTCTGATATCAATCAACTTTATTGACGTATATACAAACCATATGGCTTTTAACAATGGATTATAAAAGTTGATTGTTTTTTGCTTGGCACAGTTTAAAAGAATTTTAGACCAAGAGACACTAAAAACCAAATAAACATTCAAAAGGGTGGCTATTATTTAGATTTTTTTTTACTATTTTTTGCTTTACCTTATCAGAAGAAGAAACAATGTGAAAAATGTCCCAAATGGTATAGCTCAGAGCTCAAGTTGAGAGGAATTTGCTTCCCCTGTTTAGGTTGTAAGAAAAATGCCTAGTTTGGCACAAACTCTCTGCACAATAATTAATCATGCTTTCACATGTATTAGCAAACAAACTGATTTTCCTTTTATTACTCTAGGTCTTTGTAGCAGAAAACACACAAACACGAGTTCATCGGGCTGACACACTGAGTGATGTTGGGGCAACAGCTGCTAGATCAGAGGGAGCTTACGTACATTACATCAGTGTCTATTTATGTGTCAGCATACAAGTCAGTCCCTGGAAAGGATCGCAACAACTGTTCACTGGGAGCAGATAAAAAACAGACTGTGTTTACCATTAATTTGACTTATTAGTGGGAGGACAGAAATCAATACATGTCTACATGTGTCCTTGTGTGCCCTCTGGGGGGGTTGAGTTCATACGGAAGCGTATTGATGCCATGCCAGTAAAAACTATATTAGGATATTTTTCACGATATAACAAGATGTTTTTATTACTTATATAATATTATATATATTTAGAAGTGGGTATACTGTTAATTTACACTCAAACTCTTGTGTATTTCACCCAAAAATGGTCCATTGTAGCTTAAATTCTGCTGCTTGTCTTTCAGGAGTATAGATCATTATCAGGTCAGGTCTTCTTTACTGGCCTGATCTGGATTGTAGAAAAATGTCTCTCTGTGGATTCAAATGAATGATGGACTTATACAAGTATTAATCATACTGGTTTAAATAAACAGTTTGATAGTATTGGTAGTAATTAAAGGCCTGTCCCATACAGAGGCCTGTTCCAAATATTGGCAGATTGAGTTCAAGGATTAAAGGAAAACAAAAGCCTGGGCTATTAATTGAAGTTAATCATTAATAATTACTCCATTCAGTCATGAAAATAGGACAGCTATGTCACGCCTTCGCCATCCTAGGCTTGCAGAACTGAATTATTAAAGTTATGACGTGTTGTGGTATAATAATAGATATAAAATAATAATAATAATAGAAGTTATTGTGTTAAAATATCTTGAATTTGAAAAGCCTTTTTTCTTATATAAACTTTCCACTATATAACATGACACTGAGATGCTTTTATTTTTGTGGCATGGCAGCAATGCGCCGTCCTAGATTCAGACACAGTGTGGAGGTTAATGTTGAATTATTGAGGTATAACTCGGATAATCTGAATCAAAATGTGTTTTTTGTGGTCATTAAAGATAAGAAATATGAAAACAAATTAAGTTAAGAAAGGGGAAAAAAAGGCCCTGATGTTATCAGTCCCACCTGGCTGTGCTGGTCGCCACCTTTGATATCTCGTGTCATGGCAGCTTTGTCTCACAGCTGGACAACAGGCCAGGAGACACAAACAGGACACCGACAGCCCAAACATGTGCCTGTCAGACATCAAAAACCCACCGTGATAATCCTCATTGGCTGTGAGGTCCGAGCTCAACGCAGACACCGGTGACTCATCGGGGTCTGTCGCGTCCTGACGGTTCTGATTCCAATCTGGAAAACATTTCGAGCCACTGAAGCGAGGTTGAAAGCTAAGTGACGTATCCGATTTTGATCGTGTTTGTGGAACAAGACATCACGATGAGTCAACAAGCACAGACTGTGTACAGGCTCAGGGCACATGTGGGGCAGACAGGGTGTCGAGCAGCCTTCTTCTTTGAGGGACCCCTTTTTCTATCATTTAGCAAACTAAGTGACATATTTTATGGAGATCTAATATTGTATGCAACAGTGAACTCAGTAACTGCAAGACGTCTGTGTAAAACAAGTGGTTTGGATGAATTTTGAGCAGATTATTTCCTATTTAAGGAACTTTTTATGCAATTCTTTGTCTGTATTATGTATTTTTTATCATTGTTAACAATCATACAGACTTAATACGTTTCTTTTTGGACAGATTCAGTGTTTAAAATGTACAATTTACTTTAAATATATTTTTCTTCACAGAAGTGACCCAAAAGCTGAGATATAGGCCTAATGTGTTTTTATTTAGTTTTCTCGCATGCCTCAAAATCACTGTGCATCGTCACCACGTTTTGCACATAACATGACATAGCGTAAAGATAGAAGACTTAGCTTTCCGTCATGCTCTAGCTATTGTAGTTTTTATTTTTGATGTATTTAAACAGGATAATGCAAAAAAAAAAAAACGGCTGCCCTGTGGGAGGAACTGTTTTAGCTATAGAGACTAAAAACTTTTTTACACGAGTCTGTAAACAAGCCTCAAGTGGCCGTTCGTGGAACTGCAGTTTATTTTATTTTCTTCTGGTGTGTTGGGTTCTGAAACAAGGATGACCTACATTCAAAACTCAGCTTGAACACATTCCTGTGCAGACAAAGACAGAGGGCTGAAAATAATGGGCTTCTCACGCTACGTGTTTGTCCTGTCTAGACACAACGCGAACATCTCAATGCATCCAATCATATGTCGGCGGAAACAGCCCTAAATTCAGCTGATCTGGTTATAGGTTAGGATAAGGTTAGGAATAGTGTCGTAGTCTGAGAGGAGCTATTGTCTGAGATGCACAACTCAGGGCAAAGAGGTTGCTTTCACATCAAAGATATGTCTGACTGTCTGCTTGACTTCCGGAGTTGAATATGACTTATTGCATTATAACCCGTCATCCAAAGGAAACGTGCCTTTTATTCCACTCGTGCAAAAGATAAACTAAATATACAGCATCATTTCTAGGAGATTTTATTTTTTCTCCCTGTCGACATTTATTTCATCAAACTGATTTCAGAGAGGACCCTCTCAATTATTGTGGAATCAGATTTGGGGATGAGGTGATTTGGCTCAGAGCTCAGACTCTGATGAAACCATGTGAAAGTGCAGCATGGACTTTATTAGGAGAGTAATTAATTGAAGGCCATCTGTATTTGAAAGCCCTATTTCTGGGTCAATTTGTTTTTTGATTTGAGTGAAAGTGGTATCATATGAAGTGCAGAGAGTGTTGTCAACAGTCCCATGTAAACTGAACTGCAGTGTCTTGTATCTTGTTTTAAAGAAACTATCCATGTTCCTTCCTTCTATGCTTCTGCTATCCTTCGATCATTAATCTGCTTAGTTGTTAATTATATTGAAACAAAAAATGTTTGTCAGTGACACTGACGAGCTAAAAATAGATCTTTGACAGTAAAAACTATGACGAAATGTTTGTTTTGGTTAGCAGACATTTTAAAAAATTATATAATTTTCCCCCAATAAGACCCCCTTTATGTATAACTGTAACGCTGCTTTGTCACTTGACCGGCCCGCCAAAACCCGTTATACACCCCGCTCAGCCCGGGTCCTGTGGGTTGTGAGTATTAAAAGTGTTAATTAAGATAGTAAAACACTTGATACTGTCACCTTTACTACTATACTTATATCCTATATGGCCTAATTAAATTAGTTTAACTTTTCATTGACTAAAACTGGACTTAAATGTTATGTGCTATCGTCCACTAAAACAAGAATAATACAATGAAGGATGTGACTACAACTAATAAGCATTTTCATCCGAAAGACTAAGACTAAATGTAAAATAGCAGCCGAACACTGGTTAACTTTTCTTTCTTCATTATATCTTCATCATCTGACTGCAGCCTCTCTCTCTCTTTCTCCAGATCACTGACCTGAACAGACGCATGTCAGCCATTGAGACCCTCTTGAACCACTTAGAGCAGAAGGTCACCTCAACATACGACCAGGTAAATCCATTGAAACGCACAGAATCATCATCATCATCATCATCAAAAGGAGGCTCTGGGAATTACATGAGCAGGCGAACAAAAAATATTCAAAAGGTTGGCAAGAACATGTTTACATATAGCGTACATAGCCACAGCAACAGGCACTCTGACTTTGTTTTCAGCTATGACATAAAGTATAAACCAACATACTGATGATAAATGAGTATGCAACAAACATTTGGTTTTATTAAATGAACTTTTACTGGACACAGAAAGAAACAACGTCCCGTTCCTCAGACTGCGCTCTGCATTCATACTCTTTGCTGCACACACACAGCTGATGTTAATTCAAGTCTGTGAGGACTGAGGGGGGATGTATAGCCTGCTGGGATTTGGCCTTAACTTCACAGAATACACTGTTGATGACCCCTGAGTGACTGCCATGTTTCCATATGGATGCTTATGGCTGTAGCTTAACATTCATCACCTGTCAGGAAATGCAGATATGTGCACACCATATGATGTGTGACGGTCTGCTCCATAGGCTACTTTTTATTTCTTTCTAATTCATCCTGCTGCTCGCAAGTTGGTGAAGAGTGAACAGTGATATTTATTAGTCAGCTAGATGAAATCATTGTTGGTTTTGGTCTATTTAAGGATCTCCTCCAGACATGTATTAATGTGTCTGATATGTTTTTTTCCACAATTTCCACATTAAAATCCTGAAAAATGAATCAACTCCTTCTACCTCATTGAAAATAAATGTACAAATTTTGTTAATTCTCAGTGTCTTTGCACTGGTGGCTTTACATTTTTTTTACGTCACACTTGTATAGGTTGCATACTGGACCAGCCTTGACTTTCAAACTATTTGTAATCAAATCATCTTCATAAAATCAGACTTTCAGTGAACACAGAGAATCTTTTCACTTTCAGCAGATGAATGTGAAAACATTCTTCTAGTGTAAAAACTGTGCACAGACATCATTCAAACAGCACTAATGACCTATGTGTGAAGTGAAAGGGGTTGCTACTTATGACAACCCCACAGAGAATTATCACCTGACTGCAGTTCTACAGAGCATTTTTAGCATCTTTCAGCTCATTGTTTAAAAAAAAAAAAACATACACCAATGCAGCGATCAACAGTTCAGTCTTGTGAACGTGGCCTTTCTTCTAACCTGCTGGTAAAGCTAAACGTGACCTGTGGGTTTATTCGAGTGTTTAGCTTTCAGAAATGTTTCTGTGCTAATAATGAGGCATTTTATGTGCAGCTCATTGTTCAAGCATTCTGATAATGAAGAGCGGCACACACTCCTCATATCCATCCTCCTCTCATCAACAGCGGTGTCTCATGTGGGTTTGGTGTCTGTTTTTAATTGGAACGTGAGCCCTGAAATCCACACCAATATCATCAGATGACATGCCAACCCACAAAAACAGCAAGCCGTAAACAAACATAGAACTTCAGCTCGCCTGGTAATTAGTGGCTGTTCGCCTTTCGAATGAGAGCAAAATGTGATAGACTCATGCTTTTTCCTCTTTCTTTTGGAAAACCACAACTTAAATCAATTCAGCACATGTTTTTTGCCAGTTTTGTCAGAGTCTGCACGCAGCACGTCCCGTGTTAATGTCCGTCTGATTACCATAGTAACAGGAGAGTTGTGCTTTCATGCATCCAGGCGGTCTTCTAGACGTGCTAGTTCCTGTTTAAGATCACAGGCGTGTCAGTGGCGTGGTGGGTGGAGGAGCTTTGGCCAAGAACTCCCTTCTCTTTGGTCTACCTCACAAATACCTCCATAAACTTCAACTGGTTCAGAACTGTGCAGCTCGGATCATCACCAGGACCCCCTCCATCCACCACATCACCCCTGTTTTGCAGCAACTCCACTGGCTCCCGGTCAAACTCTGCATAGACTTCAAAATCCTCCTGTTTACGTTCAAGGCCATCCACAACCTTTCCCCTCCTTATCTGTCCGATCTCCTCCAATCGCCACCCCTTCCCGTTCCCTCAGATCTGTCTCCTCTGTCCACCTCTCTGTCCCTCCCGCCCGCCTCGTCACAATGGGGAGCAGGGCATTCAGCCGCTCTGCCCCCCGACTCTGGAACTCACTTCCATCGGACATCGGGAACCTGGACTCTCTCCCCCTCTTCAAATCAAGACTAAAAACTCACCTATTCAGAACTGCATACCCCACTTAACTATCTACATCGTCTTTTTCCTGTCTGGTTCTTATTTCTTACTATTTTTTATTTTTATGTATTGTACGGTGTTCCTCGAGTGCCCAGAGAGGCGCCTTTAAATAAAATGTATTATTATTAAGATGCATTGTGCAGAAAGCAGGTGCAACACAGGACGACGGTTTATTGCAGTCAATCGCACACAGGCAACTGACCTCGCTAACACTACTGTTGCTAGTTAGTTAGTTAGTTAGTTTACAACCATACGGAGCATTGGCACCAATACCGGCTTATTTTTTACTGGATTTCTAAATAATATTAATCAAAAATGAACCTGCTTCTACTTTTTATCACCTGTGTGTCAGCCCTGTTTCATGTGAGGTAGAAATTATACTGTCCACAGCGACGTTGTCTCACAGAAAATGTAATCGAATCTACTGCGGGGGTCCTTGACGTGAATAAGTTTGGGAACCTCTGCCCATCTAATCTGTTTGTCCTGAACGTTGCCTGCTTTTGCTCACCCAATCACTCATTTTAAGTCAAACAAAAACACACATTATTAACACACGTATTCTCTGCTCTGTTCCTGCAACCCAACCAGGCTCCTCCGACTCCAAACAGCACCTCTCCTCTTCCTCAGTGGGAGGAGGTGGACCTAGAGGAGCAGCAACTCAGACAGAAGCTGCAGGAGATGACGGACAACATCAGTGACCACAGCCTGAGCTCGGATGAGGACGAGCCCAGCAGGCCACACTCCTCCCAAGAGATCCCAGCATGGAGAAGCCCAGAGGGGGAGGCCAAGCCCTCTAGACTGCCTACCAGACCCACATCCAGAACAAGCATCATAATCTCCAGACTTGAGGAGGAGCAGCCTCAGCAGGTAGAGATCTCTGTGGCTGAGGAGGGTAAAATTCTGTGTTCTTATGCAAGCATTCTTACTTGGATTAACACTCAACAGAAAGTTCATTAGAAACAAACTGCACATCTGGATTGTTGCACTTAAAAAAAAAAAACCCAAACAGCAAGGCTCATGAAATCCCATACCACCTCTGCTGGAATCCAGTTCAGGCACATACTGCAGTCATAAATCAAGTCACTCAGCCTTAGCGTTTATTTTTCCTTTGCAACCATTTCTCCAAGATTTTCTAAAACACAGAATTGACTTGAAAAATAGCTCCTTCTTCAGTTAGTCTGCTAAGTTGCCTGAACTGTTTTCACTGGCATTTTTTCCCCTTTAAAAGTAACAGAACGAACAGTGCTCTGGTGAGTAATGATATTCTGTTTTTTTCACATAACTTTAGTATAGGATTGTTCAAACTGCAATACCCTCTCTTAAGGATTTAAAGTATCACATAACACTAACTTGTACAAGCAGGAAAACAGAATCTGATAACGCTCTAACTCGTGGAGCTGCCTGTTTTGTTTCCATTGTGACTAAAGGGGGCAAAGGTCAATGTGTTTTCTGTTCTGCTTATTATCAAACCAAATGGCTTTTTCTGACCCACTGACTATAGTGAGTTATGAATGACAACCTGCCTCTACAGGATATGCTGTTTATGGAAGAGTGAATGTTGCTGTTCATATAATAAAAGCTCTTCTAGACTTTCAAAATGTTACCACGACTGTGGACGCCCTGGTAGCTCCCCTGGTAGAGCTGTCGCCCCATGTACCAAGGCTGAGTCCTTGCTGCAGCGGCCGTGGTTTCGACTTTGACCTGTGGCCCTTTGCTGCATGTGATCAAACTCTTACCGAAGCCAGTCAAATGAGAAAAAAACATCTTTGACCTCGAGAAAATCCTCCTGTGCCGTTTAATTGCTCTTCTTTCAGTGAAGTAATTCTCTCCAGTTCTGATACAACTGATGCATCTACACTAACCTCTTTAGCAGCTGCCATTGTTGTCACTCCTCACACCGTGCCACACACATCTAGCGTTAAACCACACCTGTAGCTCATGCTGTAGCTGCCAGCAGTTCCTCAGAGGACGCTGATTTGTCTGTAACTAACTGTGTTCAGATACATATCCAGCAGCCTTGCAAGGTTAATAAAATGCCCCACCACCCCCACAAAAAAGAAAATTCTCAATCAATTTTTGATGTGGCAAAACAAATCAGCAATTATTTTAAATTTGTCCCATTTCTGTTGTAGACATATCTTTCAACAGAGAGCCTGGAGAGGAAATTGCACCCCCTGGAGGAGGGACCAAAGGAAAGCTTCAAAGGCTCAACAGCCTTACTGGTGGAGCTGGAGGACAAGGTAGCACAAGCAGCTGCCAACGTCCAGAACGCCCAGAGTGAGGTAAGAAAAAAATATATATTATATAATATACTTGCTTAAAAGAGATAGAAACAGTAGAAGCATCAGTCACTTTCTCTCTTTTTACCTCAAGGTCTCTTACATAGAGAACAGGATCGCTGCCCTGAATGCTGCTGGCATGCCAGTGGATAAAAGAAGAAGGGTAAAGATATTTAACTACCATTGTCATGATTATAAATGTTTGTTTATATTAAATACGTTTCATATAGTGTGAACTCAAACAATTGCACAGGTAGAGCTGTTCTAATGGGATAATGGACTTGACTTGGTGGTCTTGGATATGACTCCCAGTTCTTGCCCACTTAGATTCAAATCAACCAATAAGATCATTTCTATTCCCTAAGCAGGTCTGTCTCTGATAAGTGTTTCTACACTCCATAGTGCCAAGAAAAAGGCTGATCAGTCATATATTTTCCCACATTCTCACTTTTTGCTTTTCTGTTTGTTTCCCGCTTTGGTGTCTTCCAGTCTGCAATCCCGATCCAAGCAAGAAGACTTTCCCACAACTTTCCCACAAGTAAGAACTGACACTGCTGCCCTTGAGAATAATCCCCAGGGCCTTTTTCGACTGACTCAAAACATCTTAACCTTGTTAAACTCAGAGAACACGATGATCTGTTTTGTGAGTCGGTGAACACTGAGTACTATTGTACTACAGCTTCAGTTTTCCCATCTGTATGTCAGATACTGAAATTTCTCCACATGCAGGATTCCCACAAGCGTGCTGTTCTATAAACGGTAGAATTTATTTTGAATAGGAGTTATAAAATAATAAATAATAAATAGTTTTGTTGGCCACTTAGAAGCTCTGCTGGGGCACTTCGGACTGAAATAGTGCATTACCTTGCTCATTGGGTCCTGACCAGCCGTTATACCGTTACTGATGTGAACCGTGATATTAAAAAAATTAAATATTGATATAATGTTAATAATACACATATGATAATGTCGTGTAAGTAATCCAGCGTCTTTTAAATAATTTCTGTTTCTTTCTGGCCGTAGTGCACCTTACCTAACGCTGGTTGATACCTGCTATAAAACAGGAAAAAAGGAGACGCAGTAACTAGATAGCAAGCTACTATATGATGTGTGGCTTCTGCTGCCGTGCAAAAAAGAGACAAAACACACACTTTACATTCAAGAGGACAAGCTATAGATTTGACTGAAAGCATTATTTATTCACGTTATATAGATATCACAATAATATCATTCATTTGGCCAAGATAATCATGTAGTGAAAATCTGATATCATGACTCTACTTTTAATTAACATTCCCAATGCTAATAATGATAATGCTTTTCTAACATTGTTAGTCTCTAAATAAGCTTCCAGCTTTTAGGTTTGTAACACGATGACATGGGAAACTGCAATCTGACTTTATAACTGTTCGAAGTTTAGAGCCAGTAGAACATGGATGTACAATGTAGTTGCTGTATGTTTCCAGGCCAGGTGGACAAGTTTGTGAGGAACTCCCTCTACAGGGGCTCCCTGACACAGAGGAACCCAGTGGCCAAGCCCAAGACCAGGGCTACCTTTGCGGTATGACCCCACTCTGCGGTGCTGGGTACAGTGAAGAGTTCAGTTCCAATAGTGTAATGCTACCATTTGAAAAAAAAAGCCTAACCTACACAGGCAAACGTAACTATTGGAAAAAATGTGAACATGTGATAGCAGATTGCTTTAGTCTGTCCTAAAGATATTGAACTTAAAGGAATAGTCTGACATTTTGGGAAATACACTTATTCACTGTCTTGCATTGATTAGCAGATAGATGCCACTCTCATGTCTATACATTAAGTAGAGAGATAGTGACAGGCGATTAGCTTAGTTTAGCATAAAGACCGGAGACCAAACAACAAGCTATTTAAAGATGAACTTAACCCCAAAACACCATACTTACTATTTAAATATAAGATGTAGGAACTTCCTAATCCAGAGATCCGGAGAGAAAGAGTAAGAGAGAGAAGGTGAAAGAAGCATGGCCCAAGAGAAGAGGGAGAGACCCTGGTTGGTAACAGAGCTGTAGACTGTGATAACTCTGAGCAGCATGCCTGGGAATTAATTGCAATATATAATATATATATATATATATATATATATATATATATATATATATATATTATATATTTCTCACCTTTTCCCTGATGGTCTGAATAAGTTGCTAAATTAGTTGTTTTTTAGAAATTAAAGTCAAGTCATTCTTATACTTTTGTTACAACAGATTAATTAGTGAGCTTTTTATTTAACAAACAGACATAAGTGGTATTGATTGTCTCATCTCTTGGCGAGAATGCAAATAATCATTTCCCAAAATATTACACTGTTCCTTTAGATTATTTTTCCATTCCATATGGCTCTGTTGCTGGAAACGAACTCTTCATTTACTGGTTACACTGGGCTTTGACCTCTGCTTCTGGTGGATTATTTTGGTTTCCAATCAAGCTTTGTAGTGGTTTGAAATAATTGTATTTTCTTTTATTTTTGCTTGCCTCTTCCGTTTCAATCAAATAACAAATCCTTTTGCAATTCTTGCATTATTAAGAGTGTATGCCCAATGTGCCGACTTTATTTAATTATTCAAGTTGTTAAAATCTCTCTGCACTCAGTAAAGATAAGGTAAGGGATAATTGCATTTTCTTTCATTTGTGCTTCTTCTGTTTCAATCAAATAACAAATTCAGTTCAGTTCTTGCATTATTGAGAATGTACTCCCTATGTGCCAGCTTTATTCAGTTACTAAAGTTGTTTACATTTCTTAAAACCTGGTAAAGATTATAATCAAATCCTTTTTCAGTGTTAATTTTTTGTTTTTTTTACTTTTACACAAGCACTGATACTATTAATGTGTGCACTTGCTTGGGTCTTTTGTTTTGCCTCAGTCTGAATAAAGCAGGAAGAACTGAGAAGAAACATAACAGGCGTAATTAGATGATGGAAAAAAAACAATGCAATATGGCTGTTTGCTGTGATCTTAAATACCCTAATGTGTATTCAATTTAGGAGGAACATATGTGCATGCATCACACAGCTCTGTCTGGAAGAGGGTGTCACTGTTTCGACTGCCAAGATTTCTGAGTTTAACGTACTTAAAGTTAACGATAAAGATTTGAGACACGACCACGCAGTATGCTTCAGGTGTATCTTTTTTTTAAAAGAAATCTTCTTCAGCCATGAATGAGGCACTTTTTTTGCAAACTTTTATAAGTGTGGGAGCTAAAGATTCTTGTCTTGGAGCTGAGCTGTGATCCAGACTCCAGCAGTCTAAGTCCAAGACACTGTTGAGCGTAATTGTATCTGTAATTTTCACTATTTGCTTATTATCCACCCTCTCCTCTATATGTACTAGTAAAGATGAAACAATGAGCACAAACGTAATGATTATTTTTGTACTTGAATGTGCTTTAATGTGCTCTATTCTCAATTTCCTGTCCGTTTATTTGCTTTAATCATTCACATACCCTCACATCTCACACGGTGATTCATCGGCCATCAACATGTTTATATATTACAGACCTGTTTTTAGTTCCTGTTGTATTCATTTTTATTTTTTTTTGTCTTACTTGCTGATAATGATTTCATGACTAACAATGAATTTATTAACCCAATCAGAGCATGTCGTGATTGATCTAGCTAGCTGTTGATCAAACAGCCAATCATTGCCTGTCTCCATCTCTCTCTTCTTGCAGAAACCAGTAATGACACAGGACTCGTGAGGAGGAGGCTGAGCATTTTGTGACTGACGGATTGTGACCACGTTTGTTATTACACTTTGTAAAAAATTGAAATTTTGCAGGAATGAAAGAGAGATTCCTATTTTAATAGAGACTGTCAGCTGGGATGGAAGCGCTTACATTTATATTTACAAATGTGTCCTTGTGATATTATTGTGTTATTTTACTGGGCTAGATCCACATTATATTTATATGTAGTATATGTTGCACATGACATGGAATAACTTTGCTAGAGCTGCATTTCATGGTATATTTATGGTTTGCATACAGTAGCATTCAAGTTAACAGTGTCATCTGAAATCTATTATTTATTCCATTGTTTCCGCCAAAGAAATGAAAACATGAAACGAAATGATGATGATTTTAAATTGTGTTATTTTGCCAGTCAAAAATCAGGACAGTAACAATAATTACTAATCAGTTTCGGATTTTTCATTTTTCATCTTCATGAACAATTGCTTAGCTATTATAACTAGAGGAAAGGTGAATTGATTGTAAAATTTTCATTATATGATAGCAAAGTTTAATATGGTTAATTAAATATATTGTGATATATATATATATATATATATATATATAAAGCAAATAAATACATTTATGCACATTCAATGTGTATTATGGCACAGTATTGAAAATACATTTATATTAAACTTTTTTTAAATTTTCTTCTGCAAATATTTATGCCAACAAGAGCTTTAATGGAAATGGGCTTGTGTGAGGTACTTGGTCAGTGTATTACCTACAGTAGATAGAGGTCAGTTCGCCCTCAGTTTGGAGAAACAGACAGTAGTCCCAGCAGAGAATCACAGCAATGCTCTCTTGTGGACCAGTGCTGCATAAAAACGTGTTTTAGCCACATTAAAAGGGCCCACATCAAAAAAATCAAGCTTCAGTTTAGGCTATATTAAGAATATTTTCACAGCTTTACCTTGCTGTAAAACTGTAGAGTTTCCGTAGTCCTGCGCATTAAGCCCAACTCTGTGGTAAAGCAGTGAAAATATTCTTAATATAGTGTACACATTTTACATTTTTCTGCCACCTCCAGTCACAGCTTTGCGTAACTCTGCTTCTGTGCCATGATTCCTATGTGCTTCCCCAAACTGGGGGCGCACTGACCACCACCTACTGTAATAGTAATACACTGACTTTGTATAAGTACCTCACAGAACCCCACTTCAAAAAACACAAACTATCCCTTTAAAGGCAGAATTAGCAGGATATCATACAAAATATATATATAATATAATATATAATATAAATATGGTTTGATGATTTTCATAAACTGTAGCCACATACAGACAGGTGAAAGTTAAAGAAAGCAGAAACACAAATATTTCCATTTTGAGCTCATTGAATGGTTTAATGAGCCTGACAGTGATATAAATCAGATCCTGTGACCTTTGGAGTCGCAGATTTTCCTTAAATTAGTCACTCATCTTTAGCTTTTTTAAATTGTATTCTGTTATTTCCATGTTTGAGATCCCAGTTTGTACCCTCTTATTAAATTATTTGCAAACTAAACTGATTCTGTCATTGTATCTTTTTTTATTTTCCTTATTAAGCACTATTGTTGTTTCCGACCATAACTGGAACATCAAACAGCATTTTCTGCAGCGCTTCCCTTGTGCATTTAATTCGCCTTTGTTGCCTCTTTCTGTGGCAGAACTGCATTATCTCACCATAACCTCAACCAATGTGTTTATTGTTAATACAGTGTTGGCAGCCTCTGATAGCGTTCACATTTGCCTGTTATTGCCTTTTATGGATCACCACACAGTCCTCTTCTGATGTATATTTTTTCCTTTTGGTTGTTATTCATTTACATGACTGAACGACCCCGTTTGTTCCTTGAATCCACAGCTTGTATCAGTTTGCACTCAGCAGATGCTTTCAAGGTCCTTTACAAAAGATCTTTTATGAAGTCGACACAAATGTTAAAGTAGAAATAGACAACATTTTTGTATCTATTGCATGAATTGACTCGGAATGCATAATTTTGTTTATAACCTTAGGTTTAAGTTTATGAAACTAGTTCAATACTGAACATAAAGTGTTTAAAACAGCTGCTTAGAGTTAGCATTACCAGTGAGGAACAAAGTACAAAGCACCACTTACAGACTTTTAAACTGCAAAAGAAAATTAAAGCAAAAAGACTTTATTGTTACCGCAGATAGTGTTTGACTTACAGATGAGTCTGGGAAGTGAGGAAAGCATTAAAAAATTACCATAGTTATGAAAATCTCACAAATTAGCACTTTAAAACTGCAGTAAGTAACTTTTATAAATATAACTTTTTGTCATAATTGCTGAAGGTTTTACTATATCTACTATAGATTGTCTGTCTCGTGTACTACTGTCAGGACAAAGTGAAAGGCTCAGCAAATATGACAAAAAAATATTTGTATTAAAATGACCTACTGCAGCTTTAAAGTTTGACTCTCTTACAAAAATCCAACAGAAGTTTATTGGGAACTTTTGGGATTTGGTCGTGCAGTTGTTGCACTGTTGAGGTGTTTCACTATAAGGGGTAAGAACCAAAGGGGTGTAAGTGACATTTTAGAGATTATTATGTATGTTGTCATCCACAAGTCAGGACCAAGTGTGGTATTTTTTTGTTTTGGTATGTCAAATGTCACCCCTCGAATGTAAGCCAGGTCACACGCACAGTGGGCAGGTCCGTGAGGAAATGTCGTGTATCATACTTATTATTCTTGAGAGGTGGGGGACATCAGCATATCAACACATTGCTGCCCCTCCTGTTGGAATATAAAGAGATGAAACAACTGATACGCTGAAACTGACACGTAGAGATATTAGAACCTCAAGTGCATCCACGTCACACAGAAGGTGAGAATTCACTCAGAGACAATCCCTTTGGTCTTCTAGTCTCAAGTTGCTTGTGTCTGGTAATTGGGATTTATAACAGACTTGTCCTTTCACAGCCAGAGGGAGAGAAGCATCTGCTCTGGTTCCGTTCATCATTGCTGCACCTGTTCAGCTGCTGTGGTTTTTACTGGGAGGCAGCAAAGCAGCCTGTGGAGTTTGGTTCTGCAGCTCAACTATCTGACGAGATCTTCCAAACAGTAAGTCTCCCTATTTGCTCAGTATTCCTCTGATGCCTTTATGTGAGATGCAAAGTCAGGTCAAGTGTTGTTTGGATAGAAAGTAACACAAAAGCAGAGCCAGAAAGTCAATTCAAACAGTCTGCTGAGATTAAGGAGAAAACTCCTCCAGAAATGTGTGCAAGACATCCAAAGTGCAGAATTCATGACGTGTTTGCTGCTTAAGCCCGGATCCTTCTTCGGTCTTTCAGCCAACACATTCTCTGGCACAGTTTACCCATCTTTGCTGCAATTTTTTCCAATGGTAGCACATTTGTCATGGCATTATTTTGAGGGAGGGATGCGATCATTCGCATTAGAGTTTATTAAACTGACTTCGAAGCAAGAAACTCTACAAGTTCCAGTGATTTGCTTTTGTTAGAGACGCTGATTCCTGTGATGGAAGTTCAAAATGATATTTTCTTGTAATTTCCTTTATCAGTGGAGAGCACAGATAAAATGATATTTCTTATGTGTGTGTGTGTGTGTGTGTGTGTGTGTGTCACCTCTTTATCAGCTGCAAATTGACACTTTATTCTGGGCAGTGGTGAAAGTACATTTACTCAACTACTGCACTTAAGTAGAATTTTGAGGTACTTTACTTAAGTATTTACTTTTTATATGATATAATACTTTATATTTATATTCCACTACACTTCCAAGCAAATATTGTACTTTTTACTCCACTACATTTCTTTTATACCTTTTATTTATTTTGCAGATTTAAATTAATAATGCAAAATATATTAAATTAATAAAATATTATATGTATTTTTAGGACTTCATTGAAATGTTGGTGGGGAATTCAAAATCAAATCAAATAATCAAACAGTATATAAAGTAGTTAGGATTATTTCCACCTGTATCATCTGGAACATTCAAGTTACACACAATAATCAATAAACAACATCAAATCATTTTAATCCAGTAATATATATGATTTTGAAATGTGCCATTCTGAACATTTTTACTTTTGAATGCAACTTATACTTGAGTATTTCTACACTGTGGTGTTGCTACATTTACTTAAAGGTGCTGTAAGTGATTATTATGTTTGTTAAAATAAGTTTTAAACAGTTCTACATTCTGACAGCCATCACTGATGTAAGAGTGTCCAGTCAGTTAATTGGGTCTCCCAGTCCTTCCTTTCTACAGTACATTTTCTGGTATCCCGTTCCCACTTCATCCAATTAGGGGAGAGAATTCCAGAGGCGGTCCGGGTTGGGGAGAAAGAACGAACAGGAAGTTAGTCAAAATGCCGAACTCACTTAACTTAAAGCTTTTTCTGGCGGCCCCTGTGGACACAAGCGGTACTGGTTCATATCCTTAAAGGGGAACCTGGTGCCAGGCAATAAGAATAACTTTATATAAACATCCAATCTTCTTGCTGATGGTCTCATGTGCTTATAGGTCACATATAGAGGCATCCGAATTAAATCGAGACTGTTTCATGCAATTAAAAACTACTTGTAATAAAGGTTTAAATGAAGCATCCGGGTACTTCTTCCTCCACTGATTCTGGGTTTTATGTTTGTTTTTTCGCTCCAGGTCGAACTGCAATGAGGGTGTGTGCAGTACTCTGTGTTCTCTTGCTGTTGCTGAATGAAGGCCTAAGTGGATCTCATCGTGACGGTTCCATAATTATCAGAAGTGAGGAATCCCCTATTGACTCAAAATATACAATATATACATTACTTGAGTAATTCAAGTCCAGCAGATTAGATGTCATTTTCAAGAGTGTTTTTATTTCTGTTTTCATAATAAAGTCACAACCAGTCACATAACTTTGCTTACAATTCCTGTTTTATTTTTAAAGTGAAACAACCATTGAGAAAGAATTAAGAATGACCTGAGATCATCACTTCATAATAATGAGCCAGGTTTTAAAATACATTCTTTCACAATGTATTATTATTATATATTAAACATATATTTATTATACATTTTGTTTGTATTTGTTTAAATTATTATAGATGTTATAATTGCATTACATTTAACCCTATCTTTTTATTTTTTAAAACCAGAACGGGAGTAGTTCTATGTACAGTAATTGTTTTTGTAATGTGGGTGAACTGATCCTTTATTCCGGTCCTTGCTAGGACTGCCATGATTGGTTGGCATGCATAACATTGCCAATTCATGAGACTTACACATGATGAAATGTGGGATTTGTCTCTCGTCCAGATCCAGACATCGATGCCTCCTGGTACACAGGCAGAGGGATCAGACCGCTGGGGAGATTTGGCCGAAAGGTTGCGAGGAGAAACAAGCATCTGGCTTTCATCACAGCCAAAGTTTACAGACCAACAGCTGACAGTGAAAGCAACGTTTGGATCACACAGTAAAAATGCTATGAATCAGTGAAGATCCGTGTTCTCATTTTTCATTGCTCACATTGTTTATGTGTGGGGTTTTATTGAGGAGTTTTCTGTAAACATGTCAATTATTTCAGTTGGGTTTTTTTTCAGTACAATATGGGCACTTTTAAGACTGTAACTATTGTCAGAGTTGCTGTAATGATGACTAGAGATGGCACACGCGTGGTGGGGCCTCTGTTGCCTGTTACGTCTGTGACCAGCGTCGGTAGGCAGCTCGAGTGTGATTGGCATTCGGTCCAGTAGATACCGGCCTCATACGGTGTTTCGGTACCCAAACCTAGAAATAATCAAAAATTGTTAACTAAATAAACAACTCTTAAAAGTGTGATATAATGGTTTTGGGTTTCAGTTTAGTTATATTCTGTTTTATGTTGAAAGAGTCCGTCCTTGTGTGTTACTTCACTTCCTGCCTTTGTCTTTTCCCGCCTGTTTTCAGTGTCCCATGTGTCTGCCTGATTCGTCTCACCTGGGCCTCGTTAGCCTTCCCTCACTAGTGTATTTAGTCTCTGTGCTCCCTTGTTTCAATGCCAGCTCGTCTTTGTCAGTTTGTCAAGCGTTTCAGGGGAGTTTTTCGGGAGGGGCTAAAATCTGATTGGCCACCCCAAGTGCCACCCCATTATCCTTCCCGTCTTTCCAGGGGGTGTAACAGGCACTGTTTTAAAGCTATAGTGAATATACTGCTATCATAACGCATCCAATGGTGTCATGCTAGGGGTTAAATAACGCTCCAAAGTTAGGCTAAATTTGGGCGATGGCAAAACTGGCATGGCGAATTTCAAAGGGATCCCTCGACCTCTGATCTCAAGATACCTGAATTAAAATGGCTACTATGGGTACCCACAAGTCTCACCTCTGCAGACATGCCCATTTTATGCTAATCCCATGCAGTTTTTTGCATTTGGTTTAAATGTATTTTCTCCTAGTGTATTTGAATATATCTGCATACTGGGGTTGGAATTGCATAAATTGGGAATGACTTGGAAGCAGAGACACATACTCCATGCCACTCCTGCATAAATCAGAGCCCCTCTTGTGCCTCTCCTGTCTAGAAAAAGTTTGGAAACCCTGCAAGCATTCGAGCCCTTTCCCCAGTGTTTTGGACTTACTACCTTGATTTTCTGATTTTCTGCTTTATTTTGTTGGACTTGAGATTTCCTGGCTAACCCCTTTGAATTTGTTTTCCTTTTAGACTGATTGTGTGATTTGCCGTGACTGAGCTGTTTCATATATACACCTTTTGTTATTAAATCATCTGTACTGCACCTGTTCAGCCTCTGAGTCTGCATTTGGGTCCACTATCTTGTATTCCTTGTTTGGCATTTGTGACGTGAATACGTAATTTACTTCTTACTTTTTGTGTTACCTCAAAACTGAATAAGATCAGATAATTAATCAGAATCATTAATAAACTTTGCCATGCATCCTTCAAATAATTCTTCAGTGCTTTATACTCCAATTGTTCATAGCTTATCCTCACTTTGGTTGTAAATATACTTCAACAGTTTCAGAGTTCACTCGAGGGGTTTGCACATGTGCAAAATCTGAAACATCAGTGCATTTTATTCACAAGATTTATGTACTCGTAATGACAACCAAATCATTCCCATTTTATTCTTACTGCATTTCATCCACTCAGCGTGAGGTGTTTCTTTGTTTCTGTGAGACATCCAAACCAAACGAGGACCGGCAGCCCCTCAGGCCCTACAGAAGCTTGGTTTCAATCAGCACAAGAAAGCCTTGTTTCAGCGTCGAACTCAGCAATGTTTTAAATCACCGAGCAGTAAAAAGTCCACACTTGGAGCCATCCTGCAGAGAAAACTGTTGTGTGAATGGAGAACACATGAGACAGCATTGCATAAAGAGCAAGTGACTGACAGCAGGGGAGAAAAATTACTTTATAAGGAGGCTTCAACTGGCCAAATGCAAACAGAAATATTACCTAATGTCAGCGGAGTCTCTTAAATCCTGGTGTTATTAAAGCATAAAGGTAATATTCGTATTATTCATGATTGTGGTTGTCGGGGCATATAGCAGATTCTTATCCATCACGCATCTACAAATCATTATTCCAGGGTAAAAACATGCAGCACTTCCTGGTCTATGGAACAAATACAGAAGAATTAATGTCAATAAAAATGTTATTGGACACTTGAAGAGTTCAGGATTTGGGGAAATACCTTATTTCTTTTTGAGGGTGAGAAGATTTACATCAATCTAATGCTTGTGATAAATATGGAGCTTGAATCAGGATCTGTTTAGTCTAGCATAAAGACACTCAGCAGCACCTCTAAAGGTAAATAAATGATCACATTATATCTGCTTTGTTTAAACTGCACAAAAGCAGAAATGTAAAAACAATCGTTTCTAACTTTAGAGGGGAGTTTCATTTTGAAGCAAATAGTTTGTACATCCATTCGGCACTTCTGCTCAACATCTTAGACTATAGTGCAGGTTGCCAGATACAGCAAGTGAGCATCTGGTCCAAAACCTGGAAGCCTGTGTGACAAGACTGACGCGCTGCACACAGTCACAGCTGCTGCTTGCCAAGAAATTGTTCCAGCACATAATTCCACTTAAAACTATAAATTGTCACTTTACGTTTGTGTTTCTGCACTGGTCAAACAAACGTTATACAACGTGTCAGTGAGCTTTAATACAGTTGTTTGCATTTATATGTCTTTACTTTAGACAGAGCCAGGCTAGATGTTGGCTCATATTTGCCATTTCATTTTGGGACGTGGGCAGTGAGTCAGAGGCCTAAATATCTCATTTCATTCTTGGACAGAGAGCAAATAAGCACGTTTTATAAGTGTTAAAGTATTTCTTTAAAAAGATCAATCTTACTGGTTCAGTTAAGCATATGTCAGCAGAGCTGAGGACCCAACACAAACACTAAGAGTGACACCCAGTAAAACAATAGTAATTATTTAAGACATTTAGAGTTTCTTTCTTTTCCATTAAAGTTGTGCAAGTTAGACACATTGATGTATCACTTACAGTACGTCTGTGACGCTGCCCACAGAGCTACAAATAAAATCAGCTCTCCAGACCCTCACCCCAAAATTTAGATTGATAAATGTGTCTTTAATTATCTTTATTAACCCTGACAGGGTCTCTATTGTTTATTTAAAAAAAAGGAACTTGGAGAATCACATCCAACTGAACTCTGCTTAGGGGATATCTGCTCAGTTTGATCACTGATATATAGAAGCAAGGCGGGAGACACTCAGTGAAGGCAATTTGGGATCAGTGCATTGACATCTGGCATTGACAGAGACTGCGGGGGTCGATTCTGGACCCACTGAGGACAATCACTGCAACAAATGGAACTATTGTGGAAAGAGCCCTGTTGAGTAGAAGCATAACACAAAAACCAAAGAATGTAGGAATAACAGTGATGGTAAAACAATCTGAAATGTTTGTCTTGGTTACGCATGTTTGATGCGTGTTGCAGGATATATAGAGTGCTGTGCATTGGTTAGTAGGGTGAGAGATGAAAAAAGGCAGAGAACCACAGATTCAGAAGGCTTTTATTCCGTGTGCAGCTTTAAAATGATGAAGACATACAAAAAAAAACAGAGACAGGCAGCGATACCATTGACAGTCACAGATGTTAGGGTCCAACTTTGCAGCAGGATGCAAAAGGACTGAATGTGTCTTTATGATGCAGATCCACAAGTGGTGTCTCCTGCCAGTCTGACAGACCTCCCTGCTGCTCTCCCATACATTCATACACTCTGTGGGCTGAATGAGAGCTCAGTTACTGAAGACATCACTCTCACAGATGTGTTATTACACAGGACCATGCAGACATTTTACAGTCCAGGAAAAAGAAAAACTGGCACCTGACACCTACACTTAGTATTTTATATCTTTCATAGTGCCAGTAATTATGTTTAAACTGATGGGGATAACGTGTATTTGCTCCTCCTGTTTGTATCTACTGCTCTCTAGTGGTGCATGAGTGGCCTTTCCCAGAGATTAGTCCGTCAGGCAGACTCTTTTTACACATGCAGCTTCCACTCGTGTAATTACAGGAATCCCTAACAGAAACCATAACCCTGTAACCTGTATTTAAAAGCATCTGATTGGTGAGAGTTGCTGGGGCAAAGCACAGGCCCAGGAGCAAACCTGGAAGGCTGAACTCAGGTGACAAAAGACCCAAAACAGCTTCAACACCTTTACTTACCAACAGCTAGGAGCAGCTCGCTGATCTGTTCCCCTGACAGTGCTGATGTTTCCATAAAGGATAAGCCCCTGTCATTGGCCAGACTCTGTCCTTCCTGCATGATGACATAAAGAACCCTGTTAATGCATGTCTCAGATGTCTGCATATTAGATAGGGGATTGATTGAGGTGAAGGAGGGTGAGTTTCTGCGTCTGTACCTGCACTGAGACCTGACGATCCTCTACCAGATCTCCCTTGTTGCCTACCAGCCATATGACAGTAGATCCTGGGGTGTACTGGTTCTCAAGCTCTTTGAGCCACACTTGAGCTCTGATAAATGTTTCCTGGAGTGACAATACACAAGAATACACAGTGGAGTATACACCAGCCGACATAAGGCAAGATAAAGAAGAAATGCCCATGGCCAGGTGTCTGTTCCTTTTACCCTTTGGCTGATATCATAGACCAGGAGTGCAGCGTGGGCTCCTCTGTAGTAAAGTGGGGTGACACTGTGGTATTTTTCCTGCCCTGCCGTGTCCCAAATCTCAAAGCGGAGAGTGACGTTACTCAAATGCACCACCCGGGTCAGGTAGGCACCTATAGAAGCAAACAGCACAGGGACACCAGAGGAGATTCATTTGTTCATGTCTTTAGAGACGTTTTCTGGCTGGGTCTTATTTATGAAAGATTAAGAATCAGGAGATCATAAGAGGGTTACTTTAAACCTAATCCCAGTATCTCACTCTTAAACTAAGGTAACTTGATTACAGCACTAATAAAGCTCACTAGTTAACAGGTTCTGCAGTATATTGCAGTTTGTTTAATCTGTACAAAAACTGAAGTGTAAAAAGAGACAAGCTGTGGTTTCACTACTCCCTTCCAGGAAATACTCAAACAAAACTTCCCTATAAAAACCACAACTTGTCATTTTTACACTTTGATCTTTGTATAGATTAAATATGAAGATTCAGTTAATGAGTGAAATTTAGAGGAGCTTTTAAGCAGTTCTTCCCACAGAGCCACGCTAGCTGTCGCCTCCACTTCCAGTCTTTATGCTAAGCTAAGCATCTTCAGACATGAGAGTACACATCCTCTAATCTAACTCAGCAAGAAAAAAATAGTTTCAAAATGTCAAACTATTTCTTCAAGATAAACATATATCATATAAGGACTTATTTATAAAATCACTGCTGTCCAAAGCATCATGTAAAGTGTTATTAACTTACAGCCTACAGTAGGCGATGTATTCCTGAACTCATCTTTCCCAAATCGCATTGCCAGACTGGACTTCCCCACACCGGAGCTTCCCAGAAGAACCATCTTAACCCTGAGGGTCCGAACTGGTCTACTCAGAGTGTCACTGTGGAGCTGGGATCCTCTTGGCACCCTTGGGAGATTTTCCCCCATTAAAAGTTCACTTATCTCCAAAACAGTGAGAAGAATACACACGGACAAGAAAGTCCAAGAAAAGTCCTCAAGTCCTGATCCAGTAGTCCTTTTCCTGTTAAGAAACAACTCCAAACTGTACAGAAGAGTCAGTACGTCTTCTTTGTTGTATAAGAGTCTGCAACTGTGCCAGCTACACCTTGTTTTACAGAAAATAAAAGTAAAACCAAAGTCCAGTCTTAACTTGTAAAAGGCCAACAACAAAGTCTCACTTCCTTGTATACAACCACAAATGAGCCATAAAACCTTCCAGCCAATTACAAGTTAGCAGCACATGCACTGTTTTACTGAGATAGACATTTGGGAAGTTTTTAAGGTAACAGAAACCAAAGGAGTTGTGGGGAATTTTTGGGTCTTTTTCCAAAGTTTGATGCTGTTTCCCCTTCAGCTATTTTGAGTCAACAGCTTCACAAACACAAGCTGTGTTCAGTTTCTTTCTAATGTACTTATCCATTCAGACAGTTCAAACCAAAGAAAATCAATTTCAAACTACTGATACTTCACACAGCAGGCTTTTAACATTAATTTCCTGTTTCAATAAGTATGCTGTATGTGAAAATAACTAGTGTATATCATTGGAGATTAGACACAGAAATTGTCCCCATTCTTTGGATATCAGAGGCTGCACAGAGATTCTACATCGGCTGCAGTGGGCCTGTTCCCTTCCTGTGTGTTTCTCCTGAAATGACACTGTACCAACACAGGAGGGCGGCATTGCATATGTTACCGCAGTGTGCTTAAAAGCCTCACAGTCTATGAGCATGTGTATGTCCTAAATCTATCCTTTGATGTTATTTTGTGAACCAATTACACATTTTAATGTCAATAGTTATTGTTATCTACAATATTATTTCAATGAATATATATAACTGTGTCAGTGCACATTCAGTCACTTTATTATCCCATATGGTGAATCTTGACTAGTAGTCGGGGGCACAAACAAAATAAAAACAGTACAGACAAAAAAGAAAAGTACCAAAACACAACAATGATTCTTCTGTACGTACAATATACAGTAAACAATAGCACAACAACAACAATGCTAATAATGTGCAAATACAAGTTAAAATCACATTTTAGCAGGGTTATTGTACAAGGAAATCTACAGGCTGAGGGAAGAGGTTCAAACTCAAGGTGCATGTGGTGGTTCATACAGTCCAGTATAGACCTGGTCTTGTGGAGTCTTGTGGCTGGTCAAAGATAGCCATGAAGAGGATTCTGTGGGACACCGATCACATTCCCAGCAACCTTAACGATGTGGTTCCGGTGGTTTAGGTTGCCGTACCAAGCGATCACAGAAAAAGAAAGAACAGATTCAATAGAAGACGTTTTCCTGTCCACATTAAAAACATTTAACTTCCTAAGGACATTGTTGTCCCTTCTTACAGACTGCATCAAATTTAAAGTTATTATCAATGACTGAGATGGTGGGTGGGATGATTTCCTTTAGAAATCAATGAACACATCCTTGCTCAATTATAATAAACCATATTAAAATGAATTAGATACATATATTAGATATAGGGGGATGTCTTCAAATTCTGTATTGAAAGTGTTTTATAAATGGATTATTAGATACTTTAAAGGCACTCTTACGATGCGTCCTATGTCTCAGTTTCTCCAGTAAGAAAAATATGACAATGAAAGTGTAACAACTCCTCACAAGGTTGTAATCCTGGACAAACGTTTGAGGCAATGCAATGATAGACATGATTGTTTTAAGCACTGTGTGTAATTCAGACCTAATTATAAGTTCTTTATCTATAAATTATGAATGCATAAGACACTATATTTAAACTGTATGCGCATCTGTATTACAAATCCTTTGACGACGATAATAATATAAAATTAGGGCTCTACGTTGTGTCCAGTCCAACAGAGGTCTGGTCTATCTCTTTAAGGAAGTCAGGCCTGTTTTTAGAGCTGGCTGGTCATCATTAAAAATAGCCAGGGGGTGTGAGAGTGTGATAGCCCATGCTAGAGCTGTAGTTTCTGGCTGGGACTGAACCCCTGAACATGTATGTAGAGTCCAGAGGTTGATGTTGCGTTCAAGTGCTCTGCGTAAATTCCAGGATCTTTGCAGTGTGATTTTAATTAATAGATTAACATACATACTTTGATTCTCTGATGGTTTCATGCTGCAGAAGTTAAGTGACAATGTGCAGTTGCTAATGGTTGAGCCATTTCGGGGTGAACTTAATATGCAATATTAGTCATACATGTACAATACTACTCATTGATAATTAGTTTCTCTTCTTTTTATTTGCATATTTGATGTTGAGTAACAGAAAGATATCAAGTTATATTACTTTAATATTGTGATACTTGGATTATGTTACGGACTAATTTTATTTTAAAGGTAATTAAATCAGATTTTGTTTTTAAGTAACCCTCCCAAATCTGACTTTATTATTAATTATTGTTATTTACTTCAGTAAAGTATCCGAATACTTCTACAACTGGGTATTCGGGTACAGTTATGTGTTCTGCTTTGTGTTAAAGTAGCACTGTTTGTCTCTGTAACATCCGCCAACTATTACACTTGTCACTTTTTGCACTATTAATACTGGTACAGTTTTACATACATATATAAATATTATTATTATTATTATTATTACACCTGTACTTCATATGTATAGCCTCGTGTCTAAAGCCAATATTTCCTCTAATCTGTACTGCTGTATATATTTTTGTCCTACTTCCTGCTGTGACCTTTCTTAGGCTATTCAATTTCTATTTCCATTTTATTTTATTTTTTACTTACATGTATATACCTTTACATACATACTTTGCCCCCGGGGTTTAATAAAGGAATTCTGTTTTTTTTTTTACTGAATGTGTATTCTCTTGTCTGGAGCTGCTGAGTGAATTTGATCAATAAAGTCCATCTTTTATCCAGTGTGGTTAATTGTTTCTAGCGACGCCCAAATATCCCACACCACGTGAAGGCGTCTTGATTGAGTACAGTCTTTGAAGTTCGTCGGTGTGACAGGTTCGCGTCCGCTGGTGGCGACAAACTAACAAATGCTGCTGGATTAACATAAAAAAAAAACAACAAAGAAAGCCTCCCACATTGTACGATAAAGATAGCGTTAGCTTCAGTTAACGTATTTATCCTTTAAATGTCGGTGTTTAATCTCATCTTTTTCCGTCGGACAGACAGCTTTTAACGGTTGAAATCGGTTCTGCTCGTAAACGCAGCAGAGAAGCGCACGTGGAGGGACAGACGCAGTGTGAGCCAGACTTCCTCGCGAGTTAGAGAGAGAGAGAGAGAGAGAGACAGAGAGAGAGAGAGACAGGAAGAAGTGTTAAAAAAAAAAAAAAGATAAAACGGATATAAGACAATGACCCACGCTTCTCCTCCTCGACTTTAACTTCATTTTTATATGCGACACATGAGACCCAGCAGTTTATAGTGGCCGCTCTGGGGTTTTCTTTTTGAGGGGGGGTGGAGGATTACTCGGTGCGCCGTTTTGCGACTTTTATCTGCAGCGAGTGGATACTTCAGGGTCTGAAAGGGAAGACATGGGGACTCAGGGCACAGGACGGAAAAGGTCTACCAAGAAGGAGAGGTCGACGGCGGAGGATGATGCCCTGAATCTCATAGCGAGAGAGGTGAGTGGAAGGAAATTGAAGGTGTCCGAAAGGAGTCGACTGGTCCTTTTTTTTTTTTCCTTCTGTGACCCCAAAACCCACATACTGACAGAAGTGTTAGCCCCCCCCTACTCCCAAATGAAGAGAGGATTTGACAGGATCATCCAGAATTTTACCTCCTGGTGGAAAAAGAAGACCTTAAACGCACCCAGACAGAAATAGCCCATCTGTACCCAGTTAAACTCTAAATTTCATCACTGTCCTTTTAAATATATCTTTATTTTAAGGCAGGCAGATTTAAGGATTGCATTGCTGTATACTATAAGTAGGTTAAATAGCTCCTTTTTATGGCAATACAGTATGGAAACTAACTTGTATAGACCTGAAACATGCTTCATATATAGAGTTGGTAAAGTCAGTAATTGTTGCCTGGTGACATAGTTGCAAGAAGGGTGTGTTTCACATTCAGAAAAAAGCATTTAATTCACATTTTTTGTGCACTTACATGCATTAAAATTGCCCTTTAAATAAGTATGCATCCAATTTTTTTACCCACATAACAAAGAATTTAATGAATCAGTTATTAATTGTGCAAAAATAACATTTAACTGCAGGTTTTTAGTGGCTGTAGGGGTGTTTCTGCTCTCAGTGTGGACTGTACAGTGTCTCATATTCAATAAAGGGCCACTGTTGGCTCGTATATTCCACTTTCTGGTTGACATGCTCTGTGTCTCAGCTCTCATTTTTGTGTCCCGCAGCTGATTTTAAATTGGTTTACTCCACAGAGGAATAGGCCTCTCGTGTGCTAACCTGCAGGGATTGTTGTGCTACCCCCTCAATAAAGCAACACTGGAGCTGGCAGCAGTTGCTCGCATTTGTTTCTTACAGGTGGCGAAGTCGTGTTGTGACAGGTTCACACTATTTAAAGGTGTCTAATCTCTTTAATATGATGAGTCTAGTGCAGGATAAATGAATGTTTTGTGGTAGCAGTAATGCCCCCCCGTGTGTGTTCGGGGCTTAAAGTCAGCCTGTTTGAAGTTTGATCCCCTGCACGCTTTTGTCTGCGCTCGTGCCTTTTGAGCTGCAAAACACGGGGCAGAAAATCAATATTTGAGGAAAGCAAAAACGCCAACCATCTACCCAAAACCTGACCTGAAGCACTGTGCATCTTTCTTTGAGCTTGTTAGGATTTTATATGTGAGAAGTTCTGTGTAAGGACTGTGCCATTTTCTTTCCTGTGTATGTCCAGATGAACCAATGTGGATCTCTGCTGCCTGTTTCTTAAGTAAATTAAAGTTTCTCCAGCAGTGAGGTGGTGAGCATCACAACCTGAAGGCCGCCGTCACAGCCATCGCCCTGATTTAGGGCAGCTTTGACGCACTTTTGTTCAGTTGGGAGGAAGCTAGTTCTGTGCTAACCCAACCCGGATGTGTCACAAAATTTGCATGTCACCGTTAACTGACAAAGACAAACTCTACTGTCATCACTTCTCTGGCTGTGAATGACCCCCAGTACCAATGCCGAGCCTGCGGAGGTTTTTGAATGTTCTCTTCACTGCTTAGCTGACTTATTTACACTGCGATGGTGTATCTGAGGTTGCACATTCCTGCGGCTGGCAGTTTGTGTTGTAGACTATTTTTCAGCTATTTTAAAGCTCATGCACAGTTAGTCAGCAGTAGCAGATACACCGTGTCCAAACAGGAGATTCTCCTTGATGAATGAATCCTCATCTGTTTTCTTGCAGTAGTGAGGCACAACTCCAGCGGTAGAACGGTAATTGCGGCCAGTTTTCTGTCACATCTGTGCAGCTAGGAGAAAGTGTGTGCCTTTTAAGTAGCAGAGGTGGGGGGGGGGAGACACACATCCCCTCGCTGGCGGTCCTCTGACAGGACGGTATGTCAGCCCTGATGAGTTGGCCTGTTCTGCAAAAGAGTTTTAAAAATAGACGCTCCTGAAAGATCAGCTGTTGCTTCACCCCAGTTTTAGATTGGGTCTGTGGGTGGGGGATGGGGATGGAGGAGGAGGAGGAGGTGGAGGAGGAGGAGGGAGGGTGTGGCTCATCGAGCAGCCGTCCCACCAGCATGGAAACAGAAGGAGCAAGTTGCTGCATGGAAGTGTTTCTGGAATTGTTTCAGAAAGTTTAGGTCTAAAGAATTAGTTTGGATAAACGTATATTTTCTGCTTTCTTTAATCCTATATGACAGAAAACTGAATATATTCAGGTTGTGGACAAAAAGTGATCAACATTTTCTGACATTTTATGGACCAAACAACTAAGTGATTGATTATTAAACATATTAAAAGACGTTTAACTTCCCACCTGTCTTGGAAATTTAGAGGCTAGTTTTCCAGTCATGGAAACACCTGGAATTCGATTAAAATGGCCCAAAATCCTGGAAATACTTTATGTTGTTTATGCATTTCAGTTCCTCACTCACATCCCCAAATCTCCTGTAAAACAAGATAAATTCTACTTGATTTAGAGACCGCAGCGGAAAAATCAGCTTTGGTGAGAACAGCCAAGTCCTTACTTTTATGTCCCACATAAAACACTGACTGCCTACCTGTAATAATAAACCTGAGACACTTCATCATGAACTCGTCAATACTAGGCTTACCGGTAAATTATTTGACAGTTTGGGAGCAAGTGCTGCCCTGTATTGTCATTAAAAACTCCTGGAAAAGGTCCTGGAATATGATTTCTTAAGAAGAGTAGAAACCCTGAAGCAGCTTTTGTTTCGTCACATTAGTGTCAAACCGGTCTATTTTCATTAAAGCTCAAATATTCACTATATCTGTCGCCATATCTGTAATCAGTGAAGCTCTAATAGAGAACTACAGATGAATTAATAATGAAAATAATCGTACGTTTCAGCCTTAATCACGTCTCTGTACATTTCTCTACTCTCCTTAGTATCACAGGGTTCAGAGAAACTGTCAGTACGGTAAACCTGACTTGGCATGGACCAAATGGGAGAAGACCACACAGTAGGAAAGAATGCCAACGTGGAATACCAGAGCATTAGTAGTTCTGTACTTTAGGGAGTTGGTTCCCTGCACATGTCAAACAGTTTGAATCCAGTTGTAAACATTAATTTGTAGCATGAAGTCGGCAAACTGTAGCTGGCCTGTGCAGGGCTTGGACTGTGTTTGTTTATATAGAGAAGAAGAAGAAGAGTCGAGCCAATTCGCAAACATTGTTAAATTCATTAAAGAAGGCTGGCTTGTGATAGTGTTCATCTGACTCACTCTGCACCATTTATATATATATATATATTATATTATATTAGTCCACCAATCCAATAATTTCATTATATAATCCCACTGTTTTAAATCCAGTCCTCTTTTTTTGTGATGAATGAAGCTAATGAGGGATATAATTTACAGTCTGAGTCCATTTACAAAGAGGAATGGATACTATAAATATTACACTGTAGAACAAAACAATCAGCGCAAGAGTAATATTTCAAGTAAGGACCTGTGCCCAAGAGCTTTTAGCCAAAAAGCAGAGTAGTAGTAGTAGTAGCGTAATGTGTGTATTAAAAGCCCCTGCACATCCTCACGAGTGTTCTGGCTGATTAGACCTGACCGATTTTAAAGCTAGGAATGAACTAATAGGAATAATAAAAGTGTAGCACCAACAGGCCTTTATCACATGATTTAGCAGCTTCAGTGTCAGGGTCCTGGTGTTGTGCATGCTGGCTCACCGTCACACTGTCATGGCTTACTGGGACACCTGAATAGAACCGAGCCATTGTTCATGCTTTCACTAAAACCTGCGCTTTTCCTTCTATTACAAGGCAGAAACTAAAATCACGAGTGTGCAGGGTCATTAAACTTGTGCGATAACTGCCCATCAGCAGCAGCCTCAGACCAAACCACAGATAAAGGATGACCACCATGAGTTGTGATTTTCAGTGACTGCCTGTCTACACTGACTACCTACAGCTGCTCTGCCTCAACTCTGCTAACTGCTAATGGAGCTGCCGTTAGGATGCAACCGAACAGGGCTCCGCATTAATATGTGGAAGCAAAAAGTTGTTAGTGAATAAAGTGGACATACTTCCTTGAAGTTTGGTACCGAAACTCACTCCTACTTTTGTAAATGCCTTAAGTTCTACTTAGCAAATGTTAGCATGTCGACATGTTAAACTAAGATGGTGAACTAACGCGGTTGTCAGTGTGAGCGCGTCTGTATCCCGACATTACCGTTGTGTGTGTCTAGGTACAGTCTAACCACACCGATATTGACGAGTTGCATCTGCAGAGAACCACCAGCAACAATTCTTGACAAAACAGGAAAATGCTGCCTTAAAAAGTGGAATGTGCCAAGATTTAAGAGGAACACCAATTGTTATGGATCTGCAAGACCGACAAATGCTGTAACGGTTATTAAGTGCTTCCAGATAAATGGCCAGTTGCAACAAAAATAGCAATAGGCGGTTCACATAAGTGCGTACTCGGCATGCTTTTCCAACAGGCGGTCAGTTTCATTGCTTGTTTGCTTGCCTTTTGGTCCGAGGAAAAGTTCATGTTTGTTGAAGCAGTCAGCTGTGGTATTCACTCTAATGAGCAGGCCAACTGGAGCTTTTGGTTTTGGTTATTTACCAACCAGCTCGTCTGTCTCTAGGGACAGGAGGACAGTTTGGTTAAGATTAATTAAATCCCCACATGCCAGATCTCGCTGTTGGGGATTTTATTCACACGTATTCTGATGATTTCTCCTCAGTTCTTTACACGGACATGGCTGCATGTATTTAAGAAAATCTTCAAAAAAGTCAAATTGGATTCTAAGTGAGGGAAAATAGTCTGTATGTGTCTGTGTGCAAATAATGGCTAACATATATAACTATTAGGCTGAAGAATAGAAAAATACCTGAAATAGGTTGTTTTGATTTGATCATTTATGTATAATTAAATAGTGCAAACACATCAGACTTGTTACCAAATATACAGCAGATTACTGTAAGCTCTTTTTTTAGCCTTTGTGGTTGTGATATCTCCTGTAAACCACAAGTATGTAGACAAGCAATGAGAGAGCAATAAACAGTTGGGATAGGATGATAAGCCCAGCTACTAATTTAGCAATTTAGCTAATTCTAACATTGCTTGCAACAACTAAACACCTTTAACGTAACATACTGTACCTAACAGAAGCTTATGTAGTGTGCACGTTATTTACTCTCACTTTTCTTGAAAGCTTCTGGTAAAGACTGAGTCTCAGTTTGAATCACATCCAGCTGAATGTGTCACACAGTGCAACTCTAGCAGAGTTTGTTCATGTTTGCATGCTCGACTTCTGATATTTTTTGTTAAATTAAACTCAGCAGCACCCTTGACACATATTGACTAGTAGTTTTAAGAGTCATGTTCCTTAATGTCAAAACAAGTGTTGATATATTTCTAAGTCTACATACAGTTTCAGACACACACTCCTCCTCATGTGGAAAATCCTCGCATTCTTTCACTACTGCCAGTAACACTGCAATGTGATATATATGGCTTTTATGTAAGAGTCAGACATTTAGATTTGCGTCAGATTGTACACAATAACATCAGAAATTCACCACAAGTAGGTCATTGCTGCGCAGGCATGTTTGCATGGGTAAGCAAGGTTTGAGACACACAGAACTTTATTTTAAATGAGATACATCTGATCTAGTTTTTTTTTTTTTTTTTTAAGGATTGTATTGGCTCTATAAAGCCTTTGTTTGCTCCGGTGCTCGCTGGTCTCATCGCTCTGAAACAGCTGAGCCAATCACAGTGACACATGACGACAGCAGCAACACAAATGGACAGATGCTTCTCCAGAAAAACCCTGTTGTTGTTTGTACGGGGGGGCAGAACTGGACCATGTGAACACACAGAAGATAGAAATAAATAATAATAAATGTTGGATGAAGCCGTTTCTGTGATCTTTCTGTGAAGATTTCATTTTCGTTATGCGTTTCACACATGAGACGGCGCTTTGTTGCAATGCAAAAGGATGCAGTCACACAGAGGGTTGATAAAGTGCTTTATTTATGAGCTCACATTTCCTGCATGAACAACTGAATACTGAGTTATAATTATAACAGATCAGTCTGATGTGTGGGGTTACTCTGTAGCCTTTCACATGATTTTATTAAAAGTAAACAGAGGACGGCGGGCGTGTGTAATTGAAGCGTTGTTGGTTCGAGGACTCGCTGTAATGATCAGAAAGAGATACAGGTGTTTCATACAGTGTGAATAACATTTTATAGCTACCTGTGGTGATTAGCATCACGTTGAAGGAAGATGTTAAAACTGGTTTTGTAGCTCTGCTGTTATTTGTGCTTAATAACAATCCCGGGCGTATCACAGTCCTGGATTAAGCTTGTATTGTACTCGGTTTAACGTGGAAACAGTTGACTTTTGTGCTGACTTTGTTGGAACTGAACTTTATGTGTACTGTCTGCTGAGTTTCATACTATGTACATACTGATGTTGTTGCTATTGTTGGATCATTGCCAGTAGATCTAGTGCTCTAGTGGAAAGGCCATGGGGCCAGAGGGGCCTTTTGGAGCATGAATGTGCTCCGCAGATTGAAATATCTCAACAACTATTGGATGGATTGTCATGAAATTTGGTACAAACATTCATGCCCCCCTCAGGATAAATTGTAATAACTTTGGTGATCCTTTAACTTTTCCTCTAGTGTCATCAGCAGATCCAAATTTTTATCAGTTCATAACCAAATATCTGCAAAACAAATAACTATGCCTCCAGCCTGAGCTGTACTTTGTGTTTAATGCTCATTGGCAACTGATAACGTGCTAAACTAGGTAAACATACTAAACATTAGATAAGCATGTTAGCATTGGTATTGGGGGCATGTTAGCATGTTGACGTTAGCTGAAAGTAAAGTTGTGTACTGTACGCAAATTTATGAATCCTACTATGGCCTTACTCTGCCTCTGATTGGCTAGCACTCGTTGCCTTCGTTGGTTAGGGTTTGGCTCAGAGTGTCAGGGTAAGCCAATCAGAGGCAGAGTAGGGTGCGTCGTACCTATTAGGATTCGTAAGTTTGCGTACTGTGCAGCCTCACAGAGCAGCTGCCATGGCTGTAGACTGCGAGGGACCTTAATCTGACTCAAGTTCAAATCTGAAGGATGCAGCTCTGCTCGTTGTTGAGATATTTTGCTCTGGATTAAAACTTTAAAAAGGGCTGACAGACGAGCATCCTAAACCTTACCGGGGCTTGTGTGACAGTCAGGTTGCAGTGACACACAGCTCTACTGTGTGAATGGTTTCTCTTTAATAGGACTGTGAAGTGTCGGTCTGTGCTGGAACCTGTTTGACAGTGTTGATATTATCAGCCAGGATTTGCCTTTCGCAGATACAGTATTGGAAATAGTCAGAATTTGCTCCACAGAAATCAGAAGATGAAATTTATTATACACCAGTCGAAGAATGAGAAAGATCAGTGTGTTGAGTTGAGTATTTGGTGTCTTTTAAATACTGGTCTGCTTCAATATTACTCCCAGAAAATCAGCTGAATTACAAGATTTGCGTTTATCTTCACAAACCTATAATCTTCCACCAGTCAGCAACAACTCTTCAGGTTTCTGACGATGGTCTGTTTTGTCTGCACGAGTTTGAGGAGATAATCTAAACTGTGGATTAAGTCGTCTGGTTGTGTGCTGGGTGTCTGTCAGAAGCTCGGTGAAGCGTTGGAGGGAATTGAGTGTTTAGACTGGATTAGTCTGGTGCTTGACGGCGAGGAAGGGGAAGCCCACCACACAGTCCCCCCTTTTCATTCTTACAGTCATCTAGGGTACAAGTGAAAAAGCCACAGTCGATGCAGTCAGTTAATCTTTAATGCCGAGGACAAGCAGCACACATTTACACAATGACAGCCAACAGGAAAAAGCCCCGCTGAATAAGTAGCAGAGTTGTGTAAGTGTATCCCCCTAATCTAAGCACTGAATTTCATTAAGATGTTCAAATGTGCTTCACTTCTAAACACGGCGTTATAAGTGTCCTGTGCACTTATTTTGGTGAATCAAACAGCTGTGCCACCCAGAATTTGGCTGGAGCAGATTGACATTTTCCAGTGAACACCCATTATGCTACAAAGTACTTTAACAAACATTAATAGTCCAAACAATTACTTGTGCATTTCCTGATATGTGTATATACACAAACGATTGGCTTCAGTTCAGCTTGGCTTGCCTGACTCGTGTCTCCTTAAAAGGAAGTGGCTCTGTGTGTGTGTGTGTGTGTGTGTGTGTGTGTGTGCGCTTCCTCTTGATGACATCATCACATGCACAGCACATACAGATCTCTATCACAAACTCCTTCCTGTTTATTCACCACGGCTGAGTTTCTTCCAAAGCTTAGGGAACAGTGTGGGGTGGGGCTCGGTGGGGATTCAGTGCAGGTATCGCACAATTTATAAAATCAGTTACACCGAGGGTGGCGATGCACTTGTAAAACTTGATGGCAAAGCAGATTGTAGACGGTGAGGATGCTCCAAACAAGTAGGAGCAAAGTACAAATGGTTAAACACTAATTGAAACACGTCCCAACAGAAGGATGGTCCTGTGTGTCTAAAGCAGGAACAGAGCAGTACTGCTGCTTCTCAAGCTGATCATTTATCAGCTTTTCTGAACACTGACTTATTTAAGAGGGACTATATTTTGAAGAGTGGATAACTTGCCGGTTTCTAAAGCTTGACTTTAAGAATTCATATCTCTTTTCATCTTTGCTGCATTCAGTCTGCTGCTGTTGTGTTTGAACTGACACTTGATAGCCAGTCTAGACTATGTAACTTTTTTCTTTTCTGTAGTGGTTGTTACTCTACATTTTACTTGTCCTGACCCGTAGGTCTCTGGCCTGTCAGCCTGGGGGGATGAGAAGCAACAATTAAGACTCAGTGCAGTCCCTGTGTTACCACTCCTCACTGCGAGCCCAATGACGTAGCTCATCAAGAGTCGAAACCAGCGTGGTAACAAATGACATCGCCAGCTGGACAGTTCACTGCTGTTCACTCTGGCTTTACCTGGCCGATGCTGTTAAGATAAACATCGTATCTGCGCCAGACAGCGTCTCCCTGTCTGTTTCCCTGCAGAGCAATGTGACTGTCACTAAACAATGCGGGAGATGCGTGTAGAAATATTTTAGTTTTGTTATGAAACTATGGCGGGGCAAATAAGACCCTGGTGGGCTGCCATAGTCTCAGTAATTAATGGGAAACACTGAACATGTTATATACCAATAATATGGACTTTTTGCCAGATAAATTGTGTAATAATTGCTTTAAAAAGGAAACTCTTCTTGAAACAAATTCACCAACCACATACATACAGAATGGTTGTACCAATTCTTCCTCTAATACCAAGACCCATGACATTGCATAACATTCATTAGGTTGCTTTTGTCCAGAGCAACTCTCAATAAATCCTGTTGGAAGAAAATAGAGTCATCTAAAATTAGATGTGCAACTTTCCCAATTAACAGAATGTTCACACACAGAGAGAGAGCTATGGTGCAAGTGCTACCATGAGGTGTTAAGGTGCAGTCTGAAAAGAGTTATTTCCACCACTGTGGGAGCATCCTCAGAGTGAGTGGGTTTAAACATGGCTTGGAAGTAGGAAGGAGTGGTTCCTACTCTGCAGGCCAGCTCCAGGGTCTTAACTGGATGATCCCTCTCTTATTAATATTTATTTTTTTGCTGTAGGACTCATTTGATAGGTAAAATAAACTTAACATGTGTAATTTATAGAGTTTCCTCTAAGTCACAGCATGTCACGGTCTCCTTTTACCAAACCCCCGTCAGTGTGCCCGTGAGCAAGGAATATAAGCCCTACTTGGGTGTCACTGCCCAGAGGCAAGGAGTAAACAGTAAGTGTTTGAATGAGTGCAACATGCACAAAAACAAATCATCTTTTGGAAATAAACATGTCACAGAAATTCCTTTGTGCAACTGATCTCCTGTTATTGACTGCGCTCATGGAGCTACATTGTGTAACTTCCTGTAAGGTATTGCTTACTCCCATCATGCTTTAGTAGTAGTGAGAGTTGCAACATAAACTGTTTCTGCCTGAAGCACCATGTTCAGGCTACAGGAAGCTTCCTGTTTCTTCCACAAGGAAAAACAAGGAGGGCCCCACAGTGTATAACCAATTGGAAACATGTGGGTAACCTCACCAAAATATCTCAAATGATGGTCCTATACAGTACGTCAGAGTCTTTTTGTAAGACCCACAGCTTCTTTAGTCCAGTATCATGTTTGAACGGTTGAGGTTTCTACTTTCTATAATTCACTGTCTCAGTTGGGAATATTATTCATGTGCTGGCCTAGGCATGTTGGTATTTCCATGTTTGGATCTGAGGCAGATTTCCCCAACGTTGTAATGTAGTTCCTCTGGTTGCATTGCATTTCTTCACTGTTCAAACCCAGCTGCCTCCCTTGTTTTATTTTTAGAAATGTCAGAAGCGTACTATTTGTTTTATTCCCAGCCTCGCAGAGTTAGTTGCTAACCAGTTTGTTTGCAGTGCTGAGAGCTCAACAGCTGTTCTGTTTGTGTGTTTGTGTGGCTGAGGTTCCGTTGAATGGCTGTGTAAGTGGAGGCTAGAAGGAGTTTTTCCTTGAATAACCAGCACATAAAGGTGTTTCATGGACGTGCAGGGTTAGGATGGGTTCGTATTATTCATACAATATGTGAGAAAAGAGGGCTGGCTGCTCAAATATTAGGTGAATTCAAACTCATTGATGTGAAAGCTTTGATTCAGGGTTAAGTAATATTTACTTAATACAATACAAAGGCAAGTAGCCATACACAAAGTGCTGCTGACCAGAAATGCATAACCACACTGAAATAATAATCTATTTAGAGTTTGTTTCATGAAGTTAAATGGCTTATCGACACAATTCTGATATTAAAATCCTTGCTGATGACTTATCATATATCCTTTTTTTTGTTTCAATGATGACTGTACCATTCTTGAGTGACTCTTCCTGACACCGAGAAGGACATATGCTACTGTGTAGGGCTTTGTATTGAGAGCATGGGTCAGAGCATCTCCAAACCTGCAGCTCTTGTGGGGTGTTCCCGGTCTGCAGTGGTCAGTACCTATCAAAAATGGTCCAAGGAAGGAAAAGAATGTGGTCCGATCCAACAGACGAGCTACTGTAGCTCAGACTGCTGAAACAGTTAATGCTGGTTCTGATAGAAAGGTGTCAGAACTCACAGTGCAGAGCAGTTTGTTGAGTATTGTACCATTCAGGCTGCCTAAGTGGTCATAATGTTACAGCTGATCGGTGTATATTGATATACTGTATATTATTTGGCAGAATTTGAAGACTTTTTCTGGAGCAAAAGGAGACGCTACAGTTTTCATCATCAGATGGAGTTTTCCCCGGAAATGGCTCGTAATTGTGTTTTTGTGTTGTGAATGAACTCCAATGCTTAACATATCACTGATGACGCCTAAGTCAGTAGCTGCAGTGGCAGCAGCATCTCAACAGACCTGTCATTGTCCTGAAGACTGAAGGAACTCCATCCACTGATGAAGACCACGTGAAACAGTTGTAAAATTTACCCCGAGTTGGGAGTCAGCCTAGAGAGATTTATATTATCAAAAAATATTAACGTTAGTGTTTGCCTCAAATGTCTGTGAGTTGGCTCTAATTTGACCGTGTAAATCTCTTTAAAACAATGTCTAAAAACGTTATATACAACATTATTTGTATGTTTAACCACTTCCCAAAGGCTTTCTGTATTTTATTTTATTTGTTGTTAAGTTGTCTTTTATGCTTTGTAGTTTTCTCTGTGAGCATACATAAAATCATTTTTTATGCAACAGTTTATAAGCGTTTGGAAACAAAGGCTCGATTTATCCATTTCTGCTCCTTGTGAGAAGAAGACGTGCGTCCAGTTGACTCATGTCTGTGGCCAATGTCTTGCTGAGTGTTATAGCAGCCACTCCCTTTTAGGCTACATCTGGGAGGTTTATAAGGTTTAAAGAGGCAGTCAGCTTTTTTTTTTTTTCTTTTAACAGCTAGTCATCATGCCCTTCAACTGGATAATAAGCAAATTGTGTGTGTGAATTCACTTTATGGTCCCCGCCTTATTTTAAACGCAGTCAAACCTCCAGCTGGTCAGAAATCAGAGTTATTTCTGTGTGCTCTCTTTGTTCAGCCTGTCAGCACTCATGGTCATTAAAATACCCGTCCATTTTGGTTGCTGAAGACTGGCATTCAAGGCGTGGGAATTGAGCTCACTGGAGACAGAGTCAGACCAGGCTGGCATTTAGTTCTGGTGACACTTGAAGGCACGGTGGCCTTTATAGATTATCAGTAGACACATGGGATCAGGCTGACAGAAGCCAGGTCTCCTCGGTATGTCGCACGCACTATGTAGGGCTGAAAAGTGCAATTTAAAAGAGGATTATATGATTAAATTAAGGTTTAGACAACACTCACTTTACAGTTTTGTTGTGTAAAATAAAATGTCATTTTTTGCTTCATAATACAGAATGGGACGTTATACAGTAACACATATCATGATAAAAAAACACTCGGATAAATGTATCGTGGTGAATTTCCAATATCAAGTTAATGAATGGGGATAATGCAGTCCTATATTGGTTTCCTGATTCATTTTAAACAAAGGGGACAAGAGGGAGCCTGCATCCTTTCAGTTATTTTGGCCAAGATAATCGTCCCATGCCTACTGCATAGCATAACTCTTGGTTCATAAAACTGCAAGTCAGGACTAGGGGGAAGGAGAACATACACTATGTTACACAATCCACCTTTGCACAGTATGTTTGAAATGGACCTTCCCTTAAACTCTTATCTTCTTTTTCTTTCTTTCAGAGGTTATTATGTTAAGTAATACTTCTTGTTAGAGGATCCATTTTTGCAGTGAACTAGCTCATTTGCTCTCAGGAGGACATTCACCTTATTGAAATTGTGCTGAATTAGAACAGTTTTGATGGAACCCGAGAGCATGTAGGTCATTATAAATAGCTAAGGAGGAGGAAGGGGAAAAAAGACGTGTGATTCTGTCTTTTGGCCTATTTAGATGCATCTTTCGGTCTAGAGGCAGCTACATTACTCACCAAACAACACAGATTGATAACTGTATGAATATAATATATATGGAAAATAATTAATTGTATAAACAACACCAAACTAACTCTTTGCCTTGCTGTTTGTTTACAGTTGCTTAGTAAACCAGGCAGGTGGAGTTTGACACATCAAGGAAACTCAGGTGGTGTCATAATGAACCTTAGAAAATGCTGACTCAACTTAGAAACACTTTTCTTTATTGTGACGGCATTCTCGTTCATTTTTGGCTTCTATTTGCCAATTCTCTCACATTATACACAAGATAAACTGCTCAAAATGAATGTTAATTTCTGATAATAATAATATACTACTAATAATGTTGTTGAATGATAGCATCGACCCGCAGGCAAGCAGATAACTCTGCTTTGAGTATCCTTGAAAAAGAAGTGACAGTACAGTATCTTATATCGAGTTATTATTCGATTTCTAGTCAGCCTGCTTTTAATTACCACAAGCGAGCGGGCAAACACAGCACCTCCACCCAGTAAAAAGGAAGGCAGCAATGTGTCAATGTTGAAATCATTCACACCTCTCAGTTTCAAGACGGTTTTGAGGGGCTGCGACTCAGACATTTAAAACTGAAATTACCAGTACAGATGCTAACAGTTTAGCAACAACTGGAAATGATGAGACAGGAAAGTCTTTTCAAATTAAAGCAAACTGAATGCTCACTTTTTACACTTCACTTGCTTTACATTTTATTTAGCGCCTTGACTTCTGTTTCTATACACCTGCGGTCATGCATCAGTTACCACTGATTCCTGTTACATGAGCTTGACATATACAGTAGTTACATGCTTTCTTTTCCTTTTCTGGGAAGTAACTACTATAAGGGGTCACAAGCCAACAAATAAAGAGTGTAAAATAAGTAAATAAAACTGCGCTCTGTGGGTTTGGACAAACAGCTGTGCTGGCTCTGCCTTCTTCTAATATTTTCTCAGCTTATTGTGAATCATGTCCCGGTTTCTTTTAACAGAGCATTAATGGACAAACAAAGTGTGGTAGATTAGTAACAGACCTGGAAGAAACTCTCGGGTTTGTTTTTAATCCACTTTGTGCTGTTGTTGGGTGGGGTCGACTGCATCCGGACAATTGAGAGAACGTTGAATAAGTTGTCATTCACAGGAAGGTCTAATTCAATACGATATGATTGTCTGCGTGTCCTGGCACTTCCCGCATTGTGTTGTGTGGCATTGTATGTAGCACTGTGGTAGCCACCCATCTGACACCGACACCAACAGCTGTAAAAATATTTGTAAATTGTTTCCACTCCACTAATATCTCTGTGAAATCTCTATCTTTGCTCTCTGAAATGTTGTTTTTAATAAAAGCTGTGAGCCCATAAGAATGATGTCATGTTACTGCTCTTACGCTGCAACTTTATCACCCCGGGGTTCATGGAAGTTAAAATAAAAGACTTCACTGTGGATGCTTTAGCACAGGTACAACAGTGGCTTTACAAAGAGCTTTTTGATGGTCTTAAACCCAAAGACCCAAATGGGAAGAATGCCAAGGACGATGAGCAATCATTGACTGAGAGGAAATGCCATTCAGGCAGTCAGTGAGTGAGCCACGGGGAGAACAGCAATCAGAGAGGACTATTTCTGGAATATCTCCTTCATCGCTCAGATGACTGCTTTGAACAGCTTTTTGTGACTTCCTTGATTAGTTGGTTTAATGACAATGTCCTGGTACCCATTCACACACATCACTAAGCAGGAGGTGCTTTGTACACACACAGCTCACTGCAGGGTAAAAAGCATCTCTACTGATGCAGCAACAAACCTGCTGTTCTAACATTTTAGGCCTCATGTCGCCCATTATTCCACCACTGAAACACAGGCCGATGGCCCACTGCATAAATCATCCTGCAGATTCAGAGCTCATAACTTCCTGCATCTATAACTTAAAGAGCATCTACACTGACCTCTAGGTTGAAAGGTTCAAGTCTGTTGTTGACCTCAACCATCATCACAATTGAGTGTGCTCACGTGTGGTGCAGCTGTGATGCTTACACCTCAACGTGATGCAGCTTTGCACAGTATTGTGAAGTGCTGAACTGCACAGGATGCGGACAGGGCAAGGTGACCCAGTCAGCCACACAGGAGGGGGGGATGCGTGAGGAAGAACTCACCGCGGTGAGAAAACCGTACTGCCAGTCAAACACTATGACATCAACCACATACAGACAACAAAATATTGAGCACATCATTTTGCATATATATATATATATATATATATATATATATATATATATATAGCTAAATATTATTTGTTTTACAGCAATGGCTATTTGCAGTGAAACATACAGTAACTTGGTGCATTTCAAGTGTTTGATGGATTAATATTTAATAAGAACTGTGTGCACAAACATGGGTTTTTACATCTAGAACTGATAGTCTCTACTGGAGGCCTGAAGACAGCAGGATCACCAGTCTGACAATATAGTCTAATATGTAGTGTCAGGGATCCCCGTCTGATAAGATTCTGTTATTCTGTAGCTGTCCATACTAAACTGTACATTATCAGATTAATAGTGAACAGTGGGGAGGGAGAGAGGGAGGGAGAGAGGGAGGGAGGGGGAGAGATCTGTTTTTTGTCCTGTAGATGAACAAGATGACTTTAGTTACTTATGCTTTGTTTTTCTTGTTGTACCAGACACAGCGTTGAAGATTTGTAACTTTTGTGAACAGTGTTAACTGAGTCATGTTAAGTTTCAGCGTGAGAACATGTTTGCCTTTGAAGCTGATTATTTTAGCTGTCTGTTTTCCTGTGACGAACATTGGGGAAATGCACTAGTGCAATGATAGGAGGGGTTACAATGACCCCGCCTAGAGGCGAACAGACTGCAACCACATCGTGTCTACCACAGTTAGAGGAAGGAAATGCTTGCACACACTCTGTAACGCACACTCATACAGTACACACTCTGAGAGAGGTCCTTTTAAGGAAAAGGCCCTGCTCTTGCCTGAGTGCTGAGTGGAGCAAAGGCAATGCCTTCAAATACAGAAATATAAATACATATACACACATTTACACACTGTTGTGACTGCATGTCGAGATTTCTCACAAGATTGTATGCTTATAAATACAGTCCACTACGTCTATTCAGAGTTTAAAGGACACCTGATATCCTGTGTTTATAGACACTGCTACAACCCTGGTAATCCAGTCTACTTTGACATTGGCAGTGTAAAGAACATGATCTGTGAGTGCTGAAAATTATTCATTTCCCTTGTTCAGTAGTTTTAGAAGCATAGCTTTGGTAAAAATAAAACTCTCTCTAGAAATTAAAGGTCCAGTTGCTGAAACTTATGCCGCATTTTCCTCCCAACCATGTCCCACGAATTTCACATCTCTCTGTCGAGGAACCGGACCTCTGTTCACACGAGTGTTCATTTATAGATGTGTTCCCAGCTAAATTGGCTGCTGTCTCACTTCTTCTTTTTTTCCTATTTTCTTTCTCTTTATATTTCTTTCTTTATCCGTCCCTCAGGCCGAGGCCAGGCTGGCAGCGAAGAGGGCAGCGAGGGCAGAGGCCAGAGAGATCCGCATGAAGGAGCTGGAGAGACAACAGAAAGAGGTATGAGTCACGATCACACGTTTAAAAACATGAATACAAGATGCACCTTATGGGTAAGCATTATGTGAATACTCGTTCGTATTTGAGGAGGTCATCATATTTATACAGCATTATTATATTGAAGTTTGTAACACGAGGTGCTATAAAGTTCTGGTTCCCTTTACATAAAGCCAACTGGATTTTTCCGTTGGATTTTGGATTGTTGCGATTGTACGTCTGTGGCAAACACGTTTTGTCCAGCAATATCATCTTCAACCCGTAAATGCTGCCTTTTTTAAGATTCATAAAAGCTTCAAAATTCACAAACTGGGTTTTTACTGACTTGTTTTATGTCACCGGCCAAAATCTCTTAAGCTTGTGTTAACCACAGATCTTATTTCAGGCATCTAACTAAAATCCCATTTAAAAAAACAAAACAAAAAGAAAAACAACGACATTGACTTCGAGGTGAGGAAACGGGATGTGCAAAACTGCTAACTCATTTCCGGGTTTCAGGACTCATTCCTGCAGCACTCTTTTATACCACATGGCTTGATAATACATTACTCTAAGTAACAACAGGATGTCCGCAGTCTTAGTTGGTACTGTGTTAGCAGTTTGGACCTGAAGAACTTCCTGTCAACATTGCTTCACGCTCTAAGCCTGGACTCTTAAATCCTGTGGGTCATGGGTCAGAGGTGGAAACAGGGTGCTGTAACTGCAGCGTTTAGTAGGTGCAGTAAAAACATGTGATGAACAAATAAAATACCCACCTCCTTATCAATCAGTCCTGCAGTAAAATGGAGCAAACCCCCTGGATCATGTGGATTAAGTTCATTTGCAAAACCCCAAATTTACAGAGAAGTTCATTTGTGACTGCTTTTTCATCTTAGAGGCTGTCTGAACTTCCTCTTATTAATTCCTCTTAATACAATGCAAACCATCTGGAATACAGTTGATGAAATGAGGGTTAGAACCTTTTCCAGTTAATCTCAGGCCAAAATGGGAGAAAAAGACTTTCAAGTCACACGTTTTATTGGGACTCTGGAGATGGAAAACCAAAACACACTGTAACACCAGCTACTGTACGTTGGTGTATTTTAACCAGTTCTTCCAAACTAGAACATTTATTTACATTGTCACCTGTAATGTACGTGAGTGGAAGGAAGTTTTTTAAGTTATTTAGTTGGTTTTATCATGGTTCTCTATGCGTAGCCCTTCCTCTTTAGATAACTACATACAGTATGTGTAGCAGTACTAGTACAATGAACTCCTGTTGTCTGCCATCTAGAAGCCTCCACAAATGTCTAGGTCTTAATTAGAAGGTCCTGCTGTGTAAAAAAGGCATTAAATGTATTATTCTTATTTTGTTTCATTTAAAATATATAAACAATTGAATTAGCAACATTTAGTGTTGAAGTTACACCTCATAGATGAATACAAAGACCAAAGACCCTAAAACTCTGGTCCAATGTTGTCATCCGCTCTACATTCAGATTTGTGTTGAAACAGGTGCAGAGCTGAAAAGTGTGTGTGGGGGTGTGTCTGTGTATGGTTGCGTGTTTGGTCTGCAGGTCAGTGGTGTGTTACTTAAGTTTTCGTTTATCATTTTTTTTAACACCTCTAATCTGCACCATGGGGAGTCGCACTTTTCCCAGATCACTATTCTTAGCCTGGAGTAATCCCATACACACAAACAGACTTCTGCCTCTCACCTGTCGAACCCCAACTCACAAACATTGACTCATTTCTGTGTCCAGAGAGGATTTTGAAGTTAAGACCCCTAATACTATTATTACGTGTAACCCTGGTGGACTTTTCTTGAACCCTCTTGTCCGTCTTTCTTTGCAGTTAACAGATACTTCTTGCTGTTAGGATTAGGAGAACAAAATATACGTTGTCTGCTATGGGTTGACATCCCCTAAAATCATCTGTCAGAGTATGTAATGTTTTAATGTGATTCTGATTTAATTATATTGCTGTGAATTAAATTGAGGAACAGTTCACAGATAATAATCTGACATTTTGGTCTAATTCTGTGAATTAAATACCTGGAAAAAACTTAAATTCTTCATCACATTCTTGACATTAAGAAATTCTTCTCATGGATTTACAACGTAGCTCACGAGGACCTTATATGACCAGGGATAATAAAAGTGATAGCCGCTGTACATCAGGTACAAACCATAAAGCAAAGAATCTCTAACAATATATACTGTACTGTATACACTATATATACTAATCTATCTCATCACATTACTCAACCCTGTTCAATTTCTCTTTTATAAATAACAACTTCCCTCTGATCTATTTAAAAAAAAAAAGTGATTTGGTGCTTGCCAATTTAGCAAACCCTTTTCCCATTAAGTTACACTGGGATAATCAGTATTCCAGCAGTACTCAATTATTCAGCAATCAAAACACAGCTGGTGAACCCAAACAACAACAACTACATGTGTACACACACAGACACACACACACACACACACACACACACACACACACACACACCAGTCATACGCACTGGATTAATGGTCATTGTTAAGCTGAGTCTGCTCAGGGTGTGTGTTTGTGTGTATGTGTGTCCCTTAAACCCTTTTAGCAGAGTTCTAAAGTAGCTTAGCAGGTTGCGCTCCTTGGTCCAGCCTACAGCGGAGCAGTTGTTGTCTCTGCGTTGTTGACATGAGCGATGGGTCGCTGCAGTCACAACCACCTTCGGGACTTTTGGATGTTTTCTCACACGCTGAAGACCGGACTTTAGGGTGGATTATTGGCTGTGTAGCAGCGAACGAGAACCCCACGGTTGCCTCTGTTGTTCTGAGCTCAAATCTCAGCGCCCCGTCCCGCCGTGATCCTGCTTCCATGACTGGCCGTGGTCTTGGCATGGTGACTGCTGAATGGTGATGGTACCCTGAGGGCAGCAGGACGGCCGGGCGTCGGCTGGCAGGGAGGGGGCTCAGGGCTGCCCTCACTGGGCGCCCACAAACCCCTCCGATCAAGAAGGGGAGCTCGGTGAGTTGGAACAGAACGGGTGCAAACATATGTAAGCTGATTGTGTAACTCATTTGATGAATGGGCTTATGACGGTGCCTGGCTCACTTGCTAATTGGCTGTCCAGACACGTAATAAGAGATAAGTAAGCAGATAAGAGCCCTCTGGACAGTTTTGTTTTGCGCTGTGCATCGATAATCTAATGTCTGTGCCGCATTATGCTCTTATACATCTTAATTCTCACGTTTTATAATAATAATAATAATAATAATAATAGATATAATATAAAACTTGAAAAGACATATATTGTTTTCTTTTTAATTGATGTCAAAGGTCAAAACTGAGAATTGAAAGGTCAGCACTCATGTAGCACAGGTTTAGATTAAAGTTGCTATAGATTATCTGTTAACTATTTAAGCACATGTTGTAGTTTTTTATTCGAATAGTAGAACAATAGTCAAAAAAATCAATAAAACGGGCGTTAATTATGCAGAAATAATGTGAAATTGAGGCATTACATTATTCTTATACCAGTGACACTAGAGTAATGTGTCACCCCGCCATTCATGGTAAAATATTTTATGAATTAAGGTGACCTCCACAACTAGAAGAGAGGATGACTTTGTTTTCATGACTAGACAAGGTGCGGCAATTTCTGCTGCAATAAGAGGTCACCAGCGTGGGGACATGACCTCTCATCTCCACTGAACCTATAAATTAAGATCAGTAGACTAGTGAGGGCAAGAGGCTGTACGCCATTGATCATCTAGGAAGTGCTGTTCCTGAAGTGATGCCACCGGGCAAAGAGGTCAGCTGCAATTCTGAAAGCCAGAATTACAAAGCAGCCAATCCATATATTGGGCAAGCATACAAGGGCGACAGTGGTTGTAAATCTGGATTAAAGTACTGGACCGTTGGGATGGAAAGTGCAGCAGTAAGGGGTGGGGTGTGTTTGCGCTCTGTGTTGGATTTGCTCGGATGTGACAGCAAGTGTGTTTGTGTCATTGGTGAAAGGAGCGGTTTGCACGTGTTACAGACATCTGTCAGTCATTGGTTTGATTTAAGTTATTATAAGTTGAGCGTGTGTGTGTGATTTATATGAGTGCATTCGCAAAGACAGTGGCAAATAACATTCCACATAAAATAAATATACTCTGCTAATTGGTTTATGTATTTATCAAAAATGCTAACTACTGTAATTGCCTCTAATTTGTGCGCTTCCTCAAACATTCAAACACATTTTCGACAGCAACGCCCACACATTAAAGCACGCACAGCCAGCCTCAACAGACCGCTACCTGGTGACGTACGGACTCACAGGGACAAACAGGCCTGTCTGGTTTGAATCCTTGTCCCCACAACCTCAGACTGAACTGGGGAGGCTGACGGAAATGAGAGGATACAGGTGATTGGATTGAAGTATCCCTGCTCAGGTTTATTCCCAGCACTGATGAGGAGCAGATCCCTAAAGTGTCTGAAGATACCTTGAATCATAAAGAAGTGGCTTTAAAATGGTACACATATGTTACATCCATAAAAACAGCATTTTGGATTTGAATAATTAATGTATTATAAGTGCGTTAAGTGATTAAATGGATCAAATAAACAAGATACAACATGTTAAAGGATAGGTTCATAATTTTAAGTCCGTCTTAAAACAATAGGTGTGGTAGGAACTACACTGAAAATGTTGGCGGGAACAAATGATGGAAATTGTTGCCTGTGGAAGATGCTGGGTTGACTGAACTGGAAAAAATGATATGGTTAAGGAACAATGGGAAGACTTTAGTGGATATATGTGCAGAGGAAGCAGCCTCACTCGAAATAAGTATGATGGTTTCATACAGTAGTCATTATAATTTACAAATACCAACCACATAATTGGAACCAAATATCTTCCTTTCTTATGTCAGTGTCTGTTGGTTTCCTGCCTCTTCTTTGTCTGGTTGCTGGATATTCTTGTTATAAAACGCAATAAAACTTCTCCTGTCCTTGCTGGCCATTAGAAAATAACTTCCTTATGTGAAACCCACAGTCGTCTTTCAAATGTAAAAATGTATGAAGAAGTGTGCTTAAGAGGTGCCAATTGTGTTACCTTTGGACTGAGCCAGGCTAGCTGTTTTTGGTCATTATGCTAAGCTAAGCTATGTGAAAGCAGCTTCATACTGCACAGACTTGTAACAGAGTGGTGTCAGTCTCCTCATCTAACTCTTATAACATCGTACAATGTGAAACCGTTCCTTTAATGGGTGATAGGAGAGCAGCACTGAGGCTCAGGGGCTTCATAATCGCTGTATTTGAACGTGATCTCAGCCTGCAGACTCCTTTTTTTGTTGTGACTTTTGGTTCTCGGTACCAGGACGTGTCAGAGGCCAGCTGTTTGTCACAAGACTCAGCTCTGTAGTCATGGGAACGCGGAGTTGAAAGTGACACTGTGGCACTGGCACTCTACAGCTTTCTGCCACTGATACCAACCTAAAGGAACCATGGGAAAAAGCGTGGTAACCCAATCTCATAGATCCTCAGCAAATCTCCAGTGAACTTGTGTTCTTGGGTCAGTTACCATTGGTCCTGCCCTGCTGCGCGGCACTTCACATTCCTGAGAGCCTCTCATTAGCAGAAACCTGCCTCGGTGCACGCTCTCTGTCTTTATCCGTCGCAGCTGATTCTGCCTTTTTTTTAAAGTTTTTCATTTCATATCTGTCTATTACATCTCATTTTTATTTTTTCCCTTCCTGTCTTTTATGTTTGATATCCTCCAATCTTTCTCCTCTTCCTCCCATCGATGTCGGTGTGTAGATCTTTCAGGTGCAGAAGGTAGGCCTCCTCTTCCTCATTTCCACCTCGGACATCATTTGATTTCATTGTTATGTAATTCACGCAGGCGTGCGCTTCAAATTGTGCCCCAAAAACAATAGAAATCTGTTACCTGTGTTCCTTTTTCTGAGCTGTTTTTTTTCTTGTCCTCATTTCCTGTCTCTTCTTAGAAATATTATGGCTTGGACACCAAATTAGATGACCGAGGGGACAGCAAATGGGGAGATATTGAACAATGGATGGTACAGTTTCTGTGCTGAACACTGAAAATACACCTCCCGTTTACTAAATACAATGCATGTGTTTCTGTGCATATTTTGAGGCTTTTATTCCTGTCTGTTGAGAATCTTTTGCAGTGTGCCGAGTCTGCTTTTGAATTCCAGATAATTCCTGTTAATCCTTTTTAGAAAATAACGGATTATGAGGAATCAAAGCTTTGCCATTAATGATAATCCACTTATTCAAAGGAGCAGGGTGCCGGTTTGGCTTTGAATCAGCATGACCATCTGCCCCATTGGTGTGAGACTGCATGGGATTTACTGTGTTGAATTTACCACTTTAGTTACTTAGTTTGAATTGCCCCAGACTATCGGAGAGTTGCAAACACAGCAACGAGGATACTGAGTGTGTGTGTGACTTGTAATTTCACTAACCGCGGTGTGTTTTTTTTACTTACTAACGTAATTCACTTGCTGTATGTTGCAATTTGAGGTGACTGTGTTTGTGCAACATGGGTGCTTCCGTGGTTTGTTTGCTGGATTACTGGTTTTAAGAACACACATGCTTGATTCTGTAAACAAGTGTGTACTTCACTGTCAAGTATCTGTAAATTATCTAGATTTGTTGAATGCAGGCCTTGTACAAATGTAGCAGGTGATGTATCCATGCACTTCATGTGGTGTCTACATGTGTTTATTGCTCCAAAATATCATACCAAGAAACGTTTCAGTAGATATGTATGAATATCTTGGCCAGAATAAACACAGTATATCACAACATAATCCTAAAATTACATTAAAACTGAGATTTTTAATCCCTTTAAAACTGTGGGAAGACTGACCCCAAAAAGTCATTTTATACCTAAATCGACAGTTGCCTTCCTCCTCCATCTGTCTCAGTGATCTTTGACATTTCTCTCCTCCTTCATCTCCTCTCTTCTCCATCTTCACCCCTCCCCTCCCTCATCCAGGAGGACAGTGAGAGATACTCACGTTCTTCACGGATACACACGGTTTGTAGCCCTCCCTCTGTTTCCATCTCCTCATGCCTTTCTTCTGTAATCTTATCCTCCACCACTTGGCAAATGTTACGTGAAATACACGATGTCAGTGTCAAACCTGGAGAGCCAAAGGGAGCGTCTGATGTTTGCTTCAGGTTGATAGATTTAGCATAGTATATTTAAAAAAGGCTTGTATTATAGACAGGCCTGTATTGCACGAGTTTATCTTATTTCTGTAAGACTTCGTCACTGTTTTCTGATCTGTTCCTGTTTTAATTTGGTATTGATGACATTAGCTGTCAATGCAAATACAAATGCTTGAATTCAGAATAATGAACATTTCCACAATAGTGCAATAAAGTCAAGTTTTAATGGTAAAAGTAAGCAGGAAGTGGTGAGTTTCAGTGAAAGTTTGTTTGAATCAATGCTGGATAAAAGAAAAAGCATTCACTATGCTGGATTTACTTTGTACATGTACATTACTCTTCCTCCTTCTCTAAATATTTGTACCTGGCTTTGATTAGCTACTAGCCTTAGTTATCCAAGCGAACACATCATGAACATTCTTTGTATACCAGCATTTATTTGAGAATGTGCAGTATCATAAATCCCTGAAGTAAATTACAGTGATTTTGAGTTGGTTTTGCCCAAGAAAAAACAAACCGCACAACAGATCTTTAAGCAAACATTCTCAGGAGGGAAACACTGTGAATTGAACCGTGTGTCACTGCAGCAGGATGCCTCCTGTCATAATCGGCTGTTCGCTGTCATTGTTGACGTAAATCACACATTGAGACCATTTTCCAAAAACCCTAACCATCCATTTCAATCTCTCACTCTCTCACACAGCTCTCAGACGACGATGAGCGGATGTCAGTGGGAAGCCGGGGCAGTGTCAGGGTCAGTATCACTCAAACAGCACATGCATTAAAAATCCAGAGACTTTCTTTAAACTGCTTTTTTTTTCCCGGCTTGAATATCAAATAGTTGTTGCTTTCAAAAAGACTGACCTTGCGCTCGTGAAACTCGGTTTTGTGGAGGCAGTGTGTCTGTCCTTGGTAACTCAAGGTGCAGTCAGTGTGGGTGGCACTTGTTTTTGTTGGTGATGATGTCGTTGTGTCTTTTGCACAGTCGGATCTTGACGCCGTTGGGGCTTACGGTGGAGGGGTAAGGGTTGACGTTCTTGAAGGAAACACCGTGGATGAGATTTTAACCCCACAACCTGAAGATGTGTTGTGTGAATGAGTTGTTGTTTGACTAACAGCTGGTTCAAAGATCTCAAAGCATGGAGTTAATCTGTCTTATTTTTGTGGGGTTTACCTGTTATCTCTCTCTATAACTCAAAGCATGCTTGTGTGCTCTGAATTAAATGGGTTTTATATGGTTTTATATTCTTTGTATTGTATGCAGGAGTGTTTTTTATGGTTTATAATTTTAGAGTGATACACTTGTTTTTGTCCTGATTTAATTGTTGCAATATGCAGGAAACAATGCATGAATGTTAGTTTCATGTGATTATATCAGCTGATTATGTTCGGTCGTGTACTTGTTTCTGCCGGGGTAAAAGAACATTGACTACCTTGGAGTCAGTCAGATTTGATTTCGACAAAAAGAACATTGTGTGTTAGAGAGCTATCAAGCTCCAACCAAAACACAGCCCGCACTATTTTAAGCTCTGTCGTGTCTCATAATGTTAAGTGCAATTTTTTCTGTGCTATGTAATGTGGAAAAATCCTTCATACTTATCATTCTCTTGGGCATACGAGATCCAGGATATTTGGCTCAGTCGTAGCCGAATCGGTTAGTTTTGTCAAACAGTTGCATTTTAACATTGTGGGCTTTTGTATGCGTTTTACCGCTGAGTAAAGAGTCAGTTGTGCATGTATATGTTGTGTGTTGTTTGAGTCTTCCTGTTAATAGTAACAGTAATAATATGAACCATTTTTCAATCAATAATGTCGATCTGGTTTTGAGGATGAGGAAAGGTTTGTCCGGACGACGTGTCTTCATCCTTCATTTGTTCTCCCTCTCTTTCTCTCACTCTAAGGGCTCCTCCTCACTCTCACTTAAGAAGTCAAAGAAAAAGAAGAAACATAAGCACAAAGACAAAGACGTATGTAAAAGCTCAACCCTGTAAATGCACAAATGGCCCGCACAAGAACCGGCATCAGTGTTTCTCACCCGTGTTCTCTGTTCACAGAGGAACGGCTGTGATGATGATGATTACAGTGTAATGTCCAGCAGGGTCAGTAGCTGTGTGTTGAACTGGTTGCACAGACATTTGCATTGGGTCTGTTTTTATGAATAATCTTATTGACAACCTGTCACTCACGACCCTCGTCTTTCTCATGCTGTTAGAGCTCCAGACTCAGTGATGAAAGCAGAGTGTCTCGCTCCTCCAGACTAGACCTAACGGTGCGTCTCCTCCTTACTGATGAATAGCTGTACAGTGATTTGTGTTGTGTTGAGGACAAACTGTTCTGTTCACACTACAGTGCAATGTTTTGCCTTGACAAACATATTTTGGAGGCGTAAATAATCTCATTGTGTTGTGGCAAACTGCAGTGTTTTGCTATGAAATTTTGTTACCTGGCAACTTGGATAGGTTGCGTGAGTGTGGCCAGGTTGAAACAGGATATCACATGTTGCTAGCGTGCAGGAGGGAAATAAGTATTTGATAAGTTTTAAGTAGAATCTAAAGGCATTTTTTTGTCTTTGAGAAAAAATCAATAGGACTAAGCTTTGGAAGGCAGCAATAAAAGTTAAAAGCCTGCTTGAATATAACAATATTACATGAAAAAGGACTAAAATATAAAATTAAAAGGAATACACTGCTGAGGCTTTTTCATTCATTCTTGTAGAAAGAAGAACAGAAGTTCCTCAACACAAATCAAGTAAAATGTTATTCAAAAAAGCATTGCTTGAAAACCTGGTTCTTTAATCAGTTATTTCTACCTCTGACATATTTAACTACACAACCATAAGGACGATAGCTATGTGTCAATATACTGTGATACTCAGTGACGTTGAATCAAAGCTGTGTGCTGTCAGATGTATTGAGGATGACATTGAGTTTCTGTGGTGTTGGTGTTTGACTCTCAGAGCTCCAGACTAAGTGATGACAGCCGGGTGTCTCGTGCCTCCAGATTAGACCTGCAGCCGGTGGGTGGCGCTGCACTGCAGTCTGTTTTGCTTTGTCCTATCACTAAAGTTGTGTTTATTAACTAAATGAGTTGTAATATCAAAACCTTCCTACCTGTGAAAGCTTGGATTGTTTTAATTGAAATATTATTGTTACTGAGGCATGTAAAGACACTAATAACTGCATCATACTACAGAATAGACGTAGGTGCATGTATTACGTCTTTTCTGTGTTGAATTCCTATAAGACTTCCTCATTGTTGTGGAGTCTTTGTGCTGTATATCCTGGAGACGTCTACTCACAGTGGAGTTGGTGCTGCGACATTGTTTTATACGCAGCAATCTTTCCAGTTCAGGCATTTTGGCATGCATGCTGATTGCCTTGTTGTTGCGTATATTAAAGGCAAACTGCACTCAGAGGTGACCTTTTCCTGGGAAGGACCTATTAGACAGCACAAATGTAAAGGTTAAAAGTGCATTGATATGAAACTATCATGGAGTCATTAGTTAAATTGGTTTGTGCATGTGTGTGTGAGATCCTCACTGGCTAACATGTGCGAGTCACGCTTTAGATGAAGAGTTGTGTGACTTTTTTCTTTCTACTACCTATCCTTTTACCTCATTCCCATCTCCCTCCGTCTTTTGGCTCATTACTCTCGCTTCTTTCTTCCCCTTTCCTCATTTCAGGCTCCGTACGCTTCCTCTGACTTGTACAACTTCAATGGTCTGTCCTCTTCCAGAAACCAGGGTTCAGCTTTCAATGGTTACCAGGTCCGTACACAGTTAAATGCTAGCTTTGTCACTACTCTTTAGCTGCTACCTGACCCTTCACCTCTCTGTGGAGAGGGACAAGAGAACAGAGAATTTCTCGTGTTTTCACAACCTGTTCCAACCTGCCGCCTCATAAAACCTCCTTCTTACTCCCAACTTCATCCTGTGTTGCAGTTCTACAGGTCACTCAGTCAGATCACCCAGCAGCTCTATCGTAGGGTTGGTTCCAGTCATGTCCAGTTTCCTTATTGCCCACTATAACTTCCACGCAGTGTTAAATCACACCTGTAATCATCATTCACTCACACTTGTTTGTCTTATTAAGTCAAGAGCTCCCAGTTAAATGCTTCATCACATTGTAAATCCACTGAGTTCTGAATGGACCCACACATCAGGCACTAAAGGGTGTTTTTTTCCCCCATTGAGTAGAAAAGCATGTAATAAAATCCCTAAAAATGTCAGCCTGAGCATATTGTTAACACTGTGTATGTGTGTGTGTGTGTGTGTGTGACATGTCACATGTGCAGAGCTCCTTATATGAAGACAGCCTTGGCACTGGGTCACGGCGAGCCGCTGGTCCCACCTCTCACGTAAGATTGTCATGGAATTATGTCTTTGTTGGTTTGACGCACATGAGTGTGAAAAGTGTGTCCTGTTTGTGGGTTAATTATCAGGACTGCTAATTATAACAGTCACTTATAAGAAGAGTGAGTGCATATGAATTCAGTGTGAAATAATGGCCATGTGTGACGTTTTCTTTTCTTCTAACATGATCGAGACCTTTAATTTTGAGTGACTGGAGTGATATTTTTTCGGCTGCTGCATGAGAGTTGTTTTGGTTTTAATGTAATTTGATTTAGTTTTAATTCTAGTTCAAAACATAGTCTGTGTTTTGTACAATTTTAGGTTGGAATTTAGATGTATGTTTTGCATTAAGCGGATTTTGATCTCCAAATTGTGGCATAGGTCCTGTCCAGCATGCGTTTGCTACCGGTACTGTTAGTGTGAGTATGCGCATGTTTGTTTGTGTTTGCCCCCAACGTATAGACAGAAAGGTAACGGTGTGTTTTCTCTACAGCCTTTAGAGTACACTAGTTATCGCAGCTCCGGCTCCAGAGCCTCCTCCAGAGCCAGTTCGGCCCGCGCCAGCCCAGTGGTGAGCCTTCACTCCCCAGACACCCTGCTTAGAGCCCTGCATGGGCCAAAAACTCCAGCCATAGCCCGGCCCTGGCCCGGAAAAGTCTGCAATTTTTCAACCCCAGTCCAACACTCTCTCGACAGACATTGCATGAGCCCACTTATACATGATGCTTCATTACCACATGAGTCTATGACTGAACTGCACAGCCACCATGCACTTAAACTACGACATTTGGTTTATGATTCACTGTTTACATTGGAGGAATTGGGTACATAATTGGACCGTGTTCACTCTGGGTGTTACTGTGACTCAGAGTTGGCACGGCTCGCAGAATTCAGAAATGTGCAAACATCATTTGTTCTGAGCGCAGAGTAGAAGCAGGTATTTCCTGGTGGACCTGTATAGCACGGCCGTTACAGAATGTCAGCGTTCTGTTTTTAATGTTAGTGAGCCGTGAACTGGAGCTCAGAGAAGCCCCTACCTCCCTGCAGGTCACTCAGCGTAGGAAAACCACATTAATGCCTGAAATGTAACGATGAAAGTCTGCTGAATGTGTGGTCATCTATCCAGTTCACTGAGTCGCAGCAACAGTACAGTGGCTGATTGGAGCCATCTGTCACAAGCCTGTACCAGGACAGTGAGGTTTAGGTTGTCATTCACAAAAAGCTGTTTTAAAATACTTTTTTTTTTTTTTTTGGTTTAGATGTCCACTGATTTCTCACCAGTTGAATAGTTTGCTACAACAGAATACATAAAGCTACTAAATCTTGCATTTTTGTGGTAAAAGTCAGTGATTGTCAAAGAATTACAATGACTGAGAAACCTGATACATTCTGCTCCCTTATTCAAATTTCAGATTCAAAATCATGGTTTGAAAAGGTGATCATGGTTTTTGTCGTCTGGTGTAAAAGTGTATAATGTGAAAGTAGAACGAGGTAACATAATTAGATTTAAGAGTAAAGATGAATGTCCTTTTAGTGTTTTAGAGCACTAATGATGATTGGTAAATCATTCTCTGCTGTCCTGATGTAGAGAATGATTCAACGTGGATTTCTAACTGGCTGGGGCATCTTAAAGTATTGACCTTCTCTTAAGTGTTTGGCCTCTTTGTTGTTCTGTTTCGCCCCCTGGTGGCCGATGTAGGACAACTGCGGGTCTGTTGCCAGCTTTTTGAGGAGTGCGGCCAGTAGCAGTGGCATCCCCCGAGACCTGGACGATGTTACTATTCCTGACTTTTCTGACGTGAGTCGCTTTGCACCGGCAGGACGCCGAGGCTGTGATGTGAGCTGAGTTCCTGCTTGGTTGCTGTTTTTGCCACTCGTCCTTCCTTTTTCGTGCACTTCACACCCTACAAGGAGGGCCGGTCTCGCACTGTTTGTGTCAGAGGTTAATTTGTATGTGTTGACCAGTTTGTCTTGTGATAAGATTCTTTTCGTGTGTGTGGCCTGGTGTTTGAAGTGTATTTCTAACACATGATCTGTTGTTGAATGAAGTACTGTGTCAGACTCATTTCTGGCCTGTTAAGTTTTGGTGATTTTAATTTCTGAAGGAGTTTTTAAGCCTCCCAGACTAATTATTTGCATGGTGTTTCCTATCAAAAGAAACATGGGAGTAGAGAGAAGATTGGAGTGCTTGGAAGTGATGTTTCATCTGTTGCTTTTTCATTAGGAGATGTCAGTCTAAATCTTCTTATCAGTGCTGAGCTGCCTGTAGTGAGGATTTTGGGACTTCCTTCCTCCCTTAGTTGGTCCTCTCGGCCCTGTGGCCTCTGTTTGCTCTGACTGTATTTTATTTGTCTCAACAGGTGGAGGACAGAGATTATCTTGAGAAGGTCAGTGGGTCACATCACCAAATGCGATGTTTGTTGTTATTCAAGATCCATAAAGTATCACTGGATACTAAAAAGTACCAAAAAAGTCTTTTTCTTTTTTCTTCATTAGGGATCTCGAGCAGCTTCTGCCTTAACAGCAGGAACCCTTACGTCTTTAGGTGGGACTTCCTCGCGGAGAGGAAGTGGCGAGACGGCTATAACTGTAGACGCAGAGGCCTCTATACGAGAAATTAAGGTAATGCTGAGGAGTTTCCAATGGACAGTTAGGACAATATCTTTCTGGAGTGGGTTTATTGGTATCGTTTAGAAATAGAAACAAGAATTTCTAAGAATATTTGAGCCAGATGATGCTTACAAATGTAAATTTCATACATCTAATGTTTGCATTATATGAACAATTTACTTAAAAATTTTACATGGTTTTAAAAAAAATTCTGATTCATTTTCAGCTTCAACGATGAGCTAATAATTAACTGATTAATTGACCATGAACTGATTATTATTTTACCCATAATCTTGTGGCCCCATTTAGCATTTTGACCTGTTTGGATCACAGAAAAGTTTTCTTCAGAAACTTATGTCTACAGTAAAATTTCTTAACTCATATGCTGACAAATGACAGTAATTTCTCTACCCAGACATGCTCCATTAAAGGTCCAGTGTGTAGGATTTAGTGGCATCTAGTGGTGTAGTTGCAGATTGCAACCATTTAATGACCACTGATTCTTCCAGGTGTAAGAAACTACGGTGGCTGCACATTTAGCAAAAAACATGAAACAGCTCATTCTAAGTTAACAAAATGCAACAATTCCTATATTCAGGTGATTTATACACTATTATATTATATTCCATCTCTGCCAATAGATCCTCCTAAAAGTTACACACTGGAGCTTTAAACCACAAGACATTAAGGGGCTGAAGCCTTACTTTCCAGAAAAACTGGATTTTACTGTTACACACAGAGAGGTTTAAATATACGCGAGACCGACTTAAGGAAATGTTTATCTTAAAAAATGTTCTTCTTTGAAGTCCCGTGCTGTCATGCCATTTCCATTCTTTCTGCACTTTGTGTCGCTGTTGTCATTACCCGCTCACCAAACTTTCTGCGTCACCTTTTCTGATGCTGTCCCGCTGCGCTTCTCTGCTCACTGCTGCTGCACTCTTCACCAGGAGATTCACGAACTGAAGGATCAGATTCAAGATGTGGAAACCAAGTACACGCAGAACCTAAAAGAAGCCAAGGTATAAGCCCTAAAGACCCTCACAGAACTCCCAACTCCAGACTCACTATTAACTGATGTGTTTGGTGTCTCTAACTTACTCACAGTGGGTCAAATATGTGCAGCCAGATTAACTCTTATGTTACCCAACGGTAGATCAATAAACCAACTGATAATCTGAGAACTCTTGATGGCTTTTGAATTCAAACTTAAATAAACACTGAATGTTTTGTGTAACTATAACAGATTTGCCTTTATATAGAAACTCTGGAGTATTTTAGGAGCAGTACTGGTGCTCCAGACTGAACACAAATATTGACACTGAATATCTGCAGTCCTTTGTGCCTGAGTAAGGCTTTATTTCTCATTCATTTTCAGCTGTGCAGATGTTTTCTAACATGTGTAAACTTGCAAACTGGCAAAGTTGCACCTGCATGTCGCTGTCTTTCTTCATGTTGGTTTGTGTGTGTGTTTGCCTGTACTTCCTTACTTACATGTCCACTTACAAAGACTTACAGTTGTGAGATACAGACACAGGTTGGACTTCTAAATGCTTTCCTGCATTATCTGGATTCTCTGCCAGCTGCATCCATCCGTTACTCCAAACTGGAAATGTTCTGATACCATTTCTTTCCTTCCCTATACCAATTCCGACGCCTAAACTTTGCATATCAGCAGATACCGACTACTGATCCAATTCACAAGCTTATACTAACTAACCCTGTATGATTGCTATCATTGTTGTATGCCCTGGCTCAGGTTAAACACTTTGTCTGAGTCAGAGCAGGGCAGGACTTTGTTAACAGGACACTATTAGGAAATAGCAGGATCCCTTTTTGGAGCTAATAATTACGTGGTAATGGATCAGTGCACAGACCTGTCCACTTGCTGATTTTGAATACTAGGTTTGGTATCGGAACAACTCTACTCCAAGCATATCCAGTTTGTCCATACTATTTGACAGAGGAGAGGATGACTCTGCAGTTTTGTTTGATGACATGATATATGTGATTTTTTAAATATTCTTATATTCTTGATATTTCACATTGACGTTAGGATGCATTAGCAGAGGTGGAGGAGAAGTATCGTAAGGCCATGGTGTCCAACGCCCAGCTGGATAACGAGAAAAACAACCTCATGTACCAGGTGGACACACTCAAGGACTCGCTCATGGAGCTGGAGGAGCTGCTGTCTGAGTCGCGCCGGGACTATGAGGAGAAAGTCAAGGTACAGCAAGCAGACAGAGTGGCTGTCTTTAAAACTGAGGATATTATAGAGTTCAGTACATGCTATTTTTTTTAACCTAAATTCAAAGTCAATATAGAAACTGTGGGAAACCTGAATGGTTTAAATATGTGTTTTTATTAGTAAACCATTATGGATCAATATGGAAACCGTTTCAAAGAACACAGAAACAATCAATTTCACTGTGGTTTCCTTTTGCTGTTGAGAAATGTATATCAATATGTCATTGCTTGTAAGGTCATAACTCTCTTTGTTCAGTGCCAGTAAAGTCTGCTTAAAACATTGCTAGCACACTGGAAGTTACACACTTCTCAGCGGTGTCACATACAGAGGCCACAATGTGAATTTGGCCTTAACTGTGTATAGCAGAAACCTAGACAAGACAACTTTATTTATTTTTTTTATGTTCTTCCATAAAGCCATTAAAATGAAATGAAGAGTTTTCAAAACACAAGAGAATAAATTATTAACTGTGAGGTGACAAGAACTCAACATGCATGACTGTTGTTATGCCGGAAGTACACCAAAGTCAAGTTTCAGTCGGTTTATATTGTTAATCCAACCCACAGTTAATGCTTTGTTTTGACTCTACAATTTCACAAATGCAGTAAAATAGCATTATATTGGTGTAGGGATGAAAATAATGATTATTTCCATTATATATTAGTCTGTCAATCAGTTTGTCGATTAACCCATTAGTTGTTTGGTCCATAAAATGTCAGAAAACTGTAAAAAATGTTTTTTGCTATTTCCCAAAGCCCAAGGTGACCTCCTCAAATGTCTTGTTTTGTTTACAATCCAAAGATATTCAGTTTACTGTCATAAAGGACTAAAGAAAACAGAAAATATTCACATTTGAGAAGCTGAAATCAGAGAATGTTTTCCTTTTTTTCTTAAAAAATTACGATTCATTTAATAGTTGACAACTAATAGATGAATTGACTAATCGTTGCAGCGCTACATTGGTGGTACCTAAGGACTTTACAACATACGTGCAATATATCTGCCTAATGGGGACTATAATGCACATAACACAGTCCTCAGAATGTCAGCTGAAGTTGAACATAGATGTTGAAAATGAAAACAAGGTTGTCAGGCTGTGTCTTGTTACTCACAGGAACACGAGCGAGAGAAACATGCCCACAGCGTGCTTCAGTTCCAGTTCAGTGAAATGAAGGAGATGCTAAAGCAAAGTGAAGAGCTGCTAAATGTGAGTATTTGTTCCCCAGTGTGAATGCGTGTCACTAAGAGTGTGAAACGGGGTGCAGAAATGGAGCCTCCTATGGATTCAGAAGACATATTTACAAAAGAAAACAGCTGCCTTTTACTCACTCTGTCACTTAGAAAGGCTGCATGTTGCATTTCACTACTTTATTTTTTTTCACACACCGTAATATGTGCATGCACTGCTTTTCTCTTTTTGCTTTCTCTCTCTATATCCACACTTTATTTCGTTTTCCCGCTGTGTAGGACATCCGTCAGCTGCGGATCAAACAGGAAGGTTTTGTCAGAGAAATAGCGGACCTGCAGGAGACGGTGGAGTGGAAGGATAAAAAAATTGGGGTACGGCCTTTGAGCCCTGCTCCAGCAGTTTTGTGTTTAGTTTTATCACATTGTTTAGTTTTGTTGACAGTCTTCAGTATCTCCTTTGCATGAAACTAAACGCCGACTTTAACTTGCACTTCTTTTCGCCTCCTGTACACTTTTCACTTTCTTTCACACTCTGCCACGTGGTGGCTCTGCTCAGGCCTTAGAGCGACAGAAAGAATACACAGATGCAATCCGAATTGAGCGAGATGACCTCAGAGAAGAGGTTGTGAAGCTGAAAGACATTCTGAAGGTACTCTGTCAGTGTGCGAATGCTTGTTTCCGCCTGCTGTGTGTAGTTTTGGGAAGCAAATTCGAACCTCTGAAGTGTAAAAAATAAAGTTTTCAATATTGTCACTGTAACGAAAAGAAAAACTGGATCATGTTTTATTGAAGGTAGAAAGTAATAAGTAACAGATGCTGTCGGAAACTGTTATTTTTGAAAATGTGATTTAATTACGTTTTTGCAAATTACTTTATATGACCAAACATACTAATATAATTATATTGCAACTTATTTTCAAGGTGTGTAATCTGTGGAGCTAATGTTTGACTTTTTATTTTGTCTAGAAACATGGAATAGTATTAGGACCTGATCTAAACATCAATGGAGAAATTGGTGAGGCCGAAGTTGACGGGTCCCCCAGTGCAGACCCTGCTTCCCAACCGGCTCCGGATTCACAGACCTCCCCTGTGGAGGGGAACAGCATGCTCGGTAAAACGCAAAAACTTGTTACTGCATGGCTTGGCATAAAACTGAAGACTTCCATTCCAAAAACAGAAAATGAATCAATAAAAATGAGCGCATACATGTTCCGTATGCATTGACCTCTGAATTTTCAAATGTCTAAGTTTGGGATTGAAATCTTCAGTTCCTGGTGTTCTGATCCTGGAATATGTTACTTTTACTCTGATTTGCACTGACCTGATCTGGTGATTTTCTATATTTTTCTTGAGACTGAAACAGAACTTGGAAACACAAAGTGACAAGAAAATGTCTCCACAAGATCAATTGTGCTGTTCTTGGACTTTAACTTTTAAGCCAATCTTGACAAGAAGTCATGAAAGTGCTCAGAACAATGGGAATTTTAACATTTGGACAAACTGTTTCTCCTGAGGAAGATTGTGTTACTACTAAATGGACATTGTTCTAAGATTGTTTTGTCAACTTTTTGTTACTGTAAACAATTTCCATGAATATACCCAAACCAACAATGAAATGATCCTATCCTATAACAAGTACTGTCAGTGTATCTAAAGCATGACATATCTTATTTGTATATAGAACTCATTGTCAGTGAGCTACACCCTTACACACATATACTCACAGTGCACTAAATGTGTATTAAAGTGCAGCTGAAAATGGTCCCAAACAAATGCACTTTTTCATTTATATATGAGTAACTTTTTCTAAATACCACAGTGTTTGTTTTGTTTTTTTAAATAACATTTTGTGGTTGTAAAATGTACGTAGGAACCAGCAGGCTTGTAGCTTAGTACTACAGACTACAGAGAGTAGGAAAGTAGTGAGGGACAGACCAGTGCATTGTTAGTTTGTTTTGGTCTGTTCATGGAATTTGTTGACAACAAGAAAAATAAAGAGAAACACCAGCCTTATCCTTTAAGCAACATCTCGCTTTCCTGTAAAAACTAATATTCCACTTACAAACTCAGCACACGCCTTGCTTTATGTTTATTACTAATGTTTTTGGCTTTTTAAATGTTTCTTTTGCACCTTTATCGTCATTTTAGCTAATACACATTGGTTCTGAATCACAACTAATGCAGGTGGTGTTTAAATGCTGAAAGATCTCTACAAGGTTGATGGTATAAAGCATTTGAGACGTTTATTTTTAGAAGCAAATAAAGTGTAAGGAATATTTGTTTATATTATATTGAGTATATATACTGTTTATGTATACTGTTCCTTTGAGCTGCCTGCTTCAGGCTTCTTGTCTTGTCACACTGATGTTCTGGGGATGAAGAACTTCCATTTCGATGTTCCTCCTGCCTTTCTTCTTCTTGTTCTTGTGCTTCTCTTGGTCGTCTTGGCTCTGTGCATCTCTTTCTGGCCACTGAATCAATCAGGTGTTCTGCTTTACCTTGACCTCTGCTGCCTCCTTATGAAGATTACAGTTTTTGAAAATCATGTCTTAAATCAACATTGGCCCTCTATCATCGTATGCTCTTCATGATCTCTCAGGCAACACACAGAAGACTCAGTCTAGAAGTAACGGAGAGGAAGAGGTGGATCCGGAACAGCGTCAAGAAATGTTTGAGGAAGCCAAAGAGAATCACTTGAGCTCTGATGCACTCTGTAATGTTGCCAGCGTGGCCACAATCGAAACACCTAGCGAAGAACAGCCAACAGAAGAACAACAGACATGCTTAGCCACAGAAGAAGACAGTGTTGACGGAAGTGGCCCCAGCAATGACTTACATGTTGACATTAATGAGGGTTCAATCACAGAAGCCAAAGATATAATCATTTGCAGTTCTGAGCCTCAAGGGATTGTAACAAGTTCTGAGGAAAATGTTCCAGAAACAGAAACGCCTGAGGGGAGAGATTTAGGAGAGACAAGTAATTCAGATTTAGGGGAGAGCGAAACTAAAAGCAGTAATGTCAATACCCACAGTGATGATATTAGAGAGTCATGTAATGACATTTTTGAAGAGCAAGGAAACAAACAGGAAGATGTTGACGAAAGTAATTTGAGAAATACAGAATCATGTCATCAGCAAAAAGTCACCCAAGATATTATGAAAGAAAGTTTACCTGATGAGTCCGTCCCAGCTGTATCAAACACTGAACCTCAACAAGAGCCTGAGAATGCTGAAGAGGCAGATAATGATGAGGCAGAGGAAATATCAAGTAAACCTCAGCCTCAGGGTACTACTGCTTCAGGCAAAAAGAAGAGAAAGAAGAAGAAAGGTAAAAAGAAAGGAGGAGCACATGAGGTTAAGAACCAACAAAAAGATGGAAAAGATAAAGAAAATGGCAAAACAGAAAAAGACTTGGAAAAAGAATCAGCTACAAGAGGTAATGGGCCAACGACAAAACCTGACCTTGCTGATTCTGTCACTGAAACCCTCAAAGAAACAAGGGTGGATCAAGTTAAAAATGAGCAGGACAAGCAAGAAACTGAGAAGGTAGATCAAGTAGAAGCGGTGAAACCCACTGAAACCTTTTCTCACAATGAAACTCTAAAAGAACCAATAATGGATCATGTTAGAGATGAGCATGACAAAGAACAAATTTTGGAAACGAACAACGCAATTGAAGTAGAAGCCATGACAACTACTGAAACCGTTTCTCACATTGAAATTCCCAAGGAAATAACAGTGGATCATGTTACGGATGAACAGAAAGAGGAACAAACTTTGGAAGCTGAAACAGTAGAAGCAGTGGAGGCATTGGCTCCCTCTGAAACCTTTTCTCACGATGAAACTCTCAAGGAACCCAGTATAGATCCCAAAAAGGATGAGCAAGACAAGGAACAAACTTTGGAAGCTGTAACAGTAGAAGTGGTGGAGGCAGTTGCACCCACAGAAACCTTTTCTTGCACTGGAACTCTCAAGGAATCCAGTACAGATGCCAAAAAGGATGAGCAAGACGAGGAACAAACTTTAGAAACCGAGAAAGCAGAAGATATGGAACCTATAACAAGTCCTGTTTCAGAGACCAATCTCAGTACTTCTGACGTTATTGACGACAAAGTTGCTGAGAACACTGATGGTTTTGATAAAGTGTGTACTTCCAGTGAAGAGAACTCTAAAAGTGGAACAGACATCTCAACTAATGGCAATGTCATCCACACTGAGTCAGCTATTGTTGATAGTGCAGAGGTTGAAGGGTCTGTTGAGGAGATGAAATCTGAATGCAAAACTTACCCTGAAAGCATCGGTAAGGAAAACACTGAAGCTGAATCACATGTTCCAAGCGATGATGACATTGCTGCCGGTGAATCTGAATCCTCAAACAATTCTGAGAGTATGGATAACACACCGGCGACTAATGAAGATGGTCTCAAGAGCTTGTCTGGCTCAGAGCTGCCTTCTGAGCTGTCTGCATCCGTGAACTCAGTCAGTGACAACACTCCCATCAAGAACTCTGATCCTGATCCTGAGGAGGCAACTGAGATTGTCAAAGATGAAGAGGAGCCAGGAGCAGATACCAAACAAGAATCCCTTTTACCCAGTCATGATGGGGATAATACAGAGCTAAAACTGGACAGAACAGAAAAGGAGAAGTTGAACGGAGACTTGAGGGAACCTGAAAGTGTAGCTGAGCCAGACACCTCCTCACAGGAAGAAAAAAGTGACAGTGCTTCATTAACGAAAAACAGTGATCAACTTGACACTGAAAAGAGTCTGTTGGCAACGCAGTCCGAACAATTGGATGAGGTAGAAAGCCAGCCAGATAATCAGATTGCTGAATCAAAGGCTGAAGTGTCTGAAACAGAGATCAATACCATTGACATGGTAAACACACCAGACTCTCCAAAAGAAGCTACTGAAATTGGGCATTCTGTCGAGCAGGACCACAGTACTGAAGAATCAGCTGTCGCAGAAGATCCAGAACATAAAAACAGTCAAAATGACCAGCAAAGTGAGACACATGTTTGTCCTTTGGAAGAAACCAGCAAAGACAAAGCTGAGGATAATGATTCTTCTCAACCCACCCTGCAGGAAAGTAATGAAGAGGATGGGGAAGATGAGGAAGGGCAGTCTTTTGATTTTGATGACATGGATGTGGAGGTGGCTATAGAGACAAATCTCCCTGAACAGGAAGAAGTTGAGGAGGGAGTTGAAGTCATGTCAGACGAATGCATCAGTGGTAGTTCAGATCTGAACCAAAGTAATACAGAGTCAAATGAAAATACACAAGACAAGCCAGTTGAAAACAATGACGAGAAGTGTACAGTTGATGGGGGCAAGCAGGCAGATACACTAGATAAAAAGACAGATTCTGTGCTTCATGTGGAAGCCACATCTGAAAATAAAAATGTGTGTGAAAAGCAGAAAAACTCACCTGAGGAGGAAGTAGCAGATGAGCCCAGGCACATTAAAGAGGAGGGCAAGGTGTTGAATGTCGGAGATTCGGGTGTTGCTGCAGAGAACATTAATCAGGCAACGTCTTTACCTGTAGAGGAAGGGTTAGATGCCATTGAGCATGACTTGCAGGGTGAAGGTTTGGTTTTACCAAAGAGTGCAGACCAAATGGCCAGCACTAAAGAGCCACCGCAGACAGGGAAAGACATGAAGAAGAACGGCAAGAAAGGCAAAGCCAAGGGCAAAGAGGACTGTAAGATGTCTTAGCTTATAGATGGTATATAATACACATATATCTCATGATTTTCCCCTCACTAGTATTTGCTTAGCTGTTTACAAAGTGGTAGAAAACATATGTGCAGAACCTTAGAACACTTTCCTTCACAAATGAATATTGGTGTAAGTATGTATATTCTTCTAATTAATCCATATGAACAGTCCAAGGACCAAACATGAGTAGTCATTGAGGTCATATTATGTGCAAAAAATAATATTTGGGTGAAATGAGAATATAGACAGTTGGTAACAGTGGATTTTTACTATTGGACAATATTGCACTTGCTATATTTTGTTATTGATTATCACGCTGCTTGTAATGTGTCTTGGTTAATATTGCTCTGCAGATGTATCACATTTTCTCATGCTGCAATCACCAAAACTCATTCATGTATTCATTTCAGGTGTCAAATTAAAAAACACAAATGTTAACTGGTAATACTTTTACATGTTCTGGCTGTAATGTTGATGGTTAAAAAGGAAAAAAAGACCCTGTTCTGTTCTCTGGGATTAATAAGACAATTGTCTTCTTTTTGACTTAAAGACATTTCCATCCGTAAGGAGTCTGAATTTGAATTCTAAAGCACAGAAAATATATGATTAATGTCTGTTTGCATTTTGTTGCACTTTGGAAAAGATGAATGTGGTGCATCTACACTGAAATGCCAATAAATACTGCTGTTACCACTTTTGAAATGTTGATCTAAATGCATTTTTGTAATGGAATTCCTTGAGTTAACTAATGAAAAGCAATGTGAGCTCTTGGCAAGAAGAGTTTCTACCATCCTTTTCAGAGAGCACATTTACACTTAGATTTCAGCTTGACAGTGTGAATGTAGTCCTACCAGCTGTGTGCTCTTGCATTGACCCTCTTCTCCACAGTTTGTGCATGCTAACCTTCCCCCCCCTCACACTCCGCTCCATCACTACCCCACGGATGCCTGCTCTGTTGCATGCATCAACCTCCCACCCCGACCCAGCCCCCCTCCCACAACCTCCTTGGCTCCTCCCACCTTTGGTATGTTAACTTATTTTTTTCTTTTTAAAGATGGGCCGTAGCAGTTATGATTATTGTTGGAATTGGTGTTGATGGCCTGGCGATGCATGACGTTCCTTTTTAAATTAATCATTTCTGACTAAGTTTTAGATGTCAAATGAGACATTATTTTTGTCTTCTCAAACATGTGCTTTATCTTTCAGAGATTCGCTTGAGGAAACTGGTGGATGAGCGTGAAAAAATGATAGAGCAGGTGGGTCAGTGATTCATGAATTATCTGAGACGGTGCTGTTGGTAATAGACAGTTGTATCTGAAATTTAAATCAGAAGCACAGTGGCATGTCGAGAGACTACAGTATATTACAATTATAGCAGACTGTTGCAAGTAAAACTGAGGTGCCTACAGCATTATTCACTTTTTTCTGTTCAGATGTTTAATGTGAATGCTGCGATTGTCTTTTAAAGGGAAAAACCATATTCTGTATTTGTCTTACTGTCAATAAATGATCTCTTTCACTGGATTTGTTGACAATAAGAAATAGAGAATAATGCCTTCAAATCCTTTAAAACACTTGCAATATCTTCTATCATATAAATATATTATATACAGGGTTTCTGTGGGAAGTCTAAAATCCAATAATCTGAATTTTAGGCCTTGAAATGTTTTACAAATGATTTTGTTGTATTATTGAACTTAATGTTGCTTCAGTTGTTTTTAAATGTGTCTTTCTTTTTAAATTCTATCGATCATGCTGCAACTACAAAATGAAACAGACATGGAATCTATACGATTTGCTTTCATTAAATAGGTCTTAAACTGCATTGCATAATGGTCTGTAATTCTTAATTTTAACCTGTTGAAACCTGCAGAAACCTTGCATATAATATCATGGCCTACATAAATTGGAGGTGGCCAACATTAGTGAAACATGCGTAAAGAATTCCTCAGCTGAGAACTTGTGAGTGTGAGCAGTCGTCATATGTTCCTCATGGTGTTCCTCAGGAAGTGTCTGTCATTCATCAGCTGATGTGTTGTGGCTCCCTCTACAGGTCAAGAAATTAAAGGCCCAGCTGGACCAGAAGACACAGAGGAATGGCACCGAGAACACTTCAAGCCCAGATGGTGAAATTCTTGAAAACGGCAACGATCCAAACATATTAGAACTGCAGAGTCAGTATCCAAATGCATGAACAGAACCAGGTGCAGTTCGCTATTTTAGTATCTCTTGCAACTCAAGAATATCTGCCTTTGCTAAATCTTTCCAGGAGATTCAAACAGACAAATAAGTGACTTGAAGTTCAAACTGGTGAAGGCTGAGCAAGAGGTCACGGCTTTGGAACAAAATGTAAGCTGAGGAATAACGAATTCATAGCATACCTAAAAACACGACGACATTCTCACTAACAAGTCTATTTTTTAAAATTATTTTCTTGTTTCCAGGTGACCAGACTCGAGGGTCAGGTGACGCGCTACAAGTCTGCAGCCGAGAACGCAGAGAAAGTGGAGGATGAGCTGAAGGCAGAGAAACGGAAACTACAGAGAGAGGTAGTGTTTTTTTCTTAAGCCAAGTTCAGACCAAAAACGAGTTGACACTCGTGTATCATCTGCATAGCAACAACTCTGTACTCCAATATGAATGGAGATAGTGAGTTACTAGCTACAGTTTTGCAGTTTATTGCCTTTAATTGGTAGTGACAGGAAATAGGGGGAGAGAGGGGGGGATGACTCGCAGCAAAGGGCCGCAGGTCAGAATTCGAACCCATGGCTACTGCAGCAAGGACTCACATAGTGGCACATAGTGTGCCAGCTCTACCGGGACGCCCCCCAGTTGAATTTTACTGATGAAACAACGATAATATAAAGAATAAGCTGGAGAATTTGGAGCCGTCTATGGGTGCCCTTCATTCAAGTACATTTTAAGGCTTGTGCCATACAGACAATGCTGTTCGTCAAACAAACTGATGAGGTGATCCTGTCTTTTTGCGTCCAAAATGCCATTTCGACCAGCTGGCAGTTTGTAAGTGACTTGGCCAGCTGACTGCTGAAGCCGTATGCTCTAAAACCAGCCACTGCAGATTTAACAAGGTGAGTCACAAGAAAGGCATCAGCCGGCTTGAGTCGAGTTGAGATGGGTCAGTTAACACAGCGGCAACTTTTCTCGTCAACGTTCTGAAATGGTTCCATCTCATGGTGAATCTTTGGTCTGAACTGGGCTTTACGCTGCAGAAAAGACATGCTCGCTTATTTAAGAGGCTCTGTTTTAATTTACTGTCTGTTCTGTCTCCTATGACCCAATAGTTGCGATCAGCGATGGACAAGGTCGATGAACTTGAGTCAAACAACAGCCACCTTTCTAAAAGACTGGAGAAGATGAAGACTACCCGTGGCATGGCACAGACTCCTTAGACCTGCATCCACTCCAACTCCGCTCTATCTAAAACTGGCTGATCACCTTGAAGGAAAACAAATCTTCCCGCATTTTGGAATTCTCTTTCTATCTGCCTGATAGCAACCTTAAGAAAAAGAACAAAAAAAACCAAATTTAGTTATCATATCAACAGAATAGAGAACACCAACAAGCAATGTGCCATTTCTTTGTCTGTTTTCTGTCTGAGAGTTCCTCGTAGCACCCAGAAAGTACATGAAGTGAGGGAGTGGACGTGTGTGTACCTCATGACGTTGGTTGAACCTCTGCACTGCTCTGCTATAAGAGGGGGAGGGGGGATGGGCCTCACGGAGGGCACCAAGAAGACTTCTCTGTTTTCCGGTGGTAGCGAGAGACAAAATGTTGCACTGCCCTCTTCCTGCTGCCTCTCATCAAGATGTTCACCTGCCTCGCTCGCGTGGAGGACAGAGACATTGTGTCCATGGCCCCAAGACTGTTAACCCTCATTGCTGAGAAGACATGAGTGCTTTGTGTGTGTTGTGAATGAAAGAGCAAAATCAAGTGTATTTTCTGACCTTTTCCCCTCATTTGCATCCAAAGCCAAACTATTTTTAGAAATGTAAATGTTTCGGTGAGTTTGTCACTTGTGGTAAAACTGAACAGGATTGCTCAGTTTCTTTATGGAGCACGCCCGACGCAGTATAATCATCACAGTCAAAAAAGTCACCGGCTTCCAGTTGTAGTACCTTTTTACGTAGCCAGCAGACCTGACAACAGGTTATTGAACGTTGAGCAGTTTGACCCACAGCGTGTAACCGCCCTGCTGCTGAGATCCGGTCCCGTCTCCGAGCTGCTTCCTGCTTCGTATAGTCAGTCACTGGTTGGCTCTTGTGCACACACTTAATTGCTGAGACTTAACTGAAGAAATGTGACAACGGGGACTCAAAGCAGTGTTAGCAGGAGATACTGAACACACTGGGGAGATGCTGCTTCACTGTTTACAAAGCTTTAAAATGTTTGTAAGGAAACATAAAGAACTGTAATCTTTGTGCAATAAAAGTTTAAACCATATTGGTATCTGCACATGTGCGTTTCAGTCCTGGACTTTTCATTCTTTCCCCGTACTACATTGTTCTCCACATGTTCGTGGCTGTTTCCGTTATCAGCACACATTGGAGGCTACAGTTCAATATAGAGCTTTGAAACCGTTGTTTGGAAAGCTCTGGAATGAACGACTAGGTAGACCTTGAGTTGATGCTGTGTCAGTATATTGAGTTGTATTTAAGTACAGCAGCGTATTGTTGAAATGTTTTACTGAGCCTTTTCATGTAACAAGATATTTATACATTATTATGACATTCTTGGTCATACTTAATATCAAATTCCATTTTTAAAGGAAAGCTATAACAAGACTTCTTTATTCACTCATTAATGAAGAATATCTTGTTATAAAATGAAAAAAGAAATTTGTCATTTTTGTGAATGTAACGAAAAAGCTTTGCAGTTATTTGCGATGCATTTCATTATCCAATATAATAACGTTTTCTCAGAAGTAAACTACTGTATTTTTGCCATATTTTAAGACGTTAAGGTGAATCCTCCTGGACATTAGCCAGTTCATCCTTCCACACACTGTTAGAATCACATTCAACAGCATCCCATAAGTGCAACAGGGGTGTTTTTATTGGTTACTCCACATTCCTCTGGACACTTATCCAGGTTTGGTGAGTTGACTGCTGGGTAATGTGCCGTCAGGGTCCTCCCGTGTAGCTGTTCTCGTCAGACTGTCACTGTACGTCCGCTTTTGGATGCGCTGTATCATACGGCGGCCATAAAAGTCCCGATAATCTGCCGGGAGTTCATCCAGAGTGTGCAGGGCTCTCTCCAGCGCCTGCAGGGCTCGAGACGCAGCCACGGGGTCTTTATTACCGTACGGGTCCTTTTTGTCGTAGCTGTCTGCAGGTAGGTGGCGCCAGAACACGTTTACACCCACACCAAACTGCAGCGCCAAGGTGTTGTGGAACCACAGGGCTGAGGAACACAGGGACGCTGGATTATTTCCTTGTAGTGGTTAATATAACGGTAGTGACTGTGCTGTGTTTCATCTGTGTTAACATTAAGCTCCCACTGGGATTCGTGTGCTACAGTTTCATGATAGTATGAGGATGAGAATATCTGAAGCTGGGATCGCAGGAAGATCTGATTAAGGCGGACATGTTCGTCTTACCAGGGATAAAAAGCAGATCTCCGGGCTCGAGCACACACTCGTATCTCTTCGCCTTCACAAACTCAGGAAACCGTTTCAGATCCGGGGAGTCGATGTCAAGAACCTCCGATTTATCACCTGAAGGAATGAATTCACATTCAAAAGAGGCTTTATATTATCAGAGTGAGCTATTAAAAAACACTAAATCCATTTAATATGACTAATACAGACTTATACAGTATATTTTTAGCATTAAAACAAAAAAAGTAATAGAAAAAAAAAAGGTAAATACACAGATGATACAGTAAAAACAACCTAAACTTTAGTGCACTTTATAATCATATACCAGTTTCTCCACTATTACCAACATTTTCAGCTTTCCTTTAGTACGTTTTTTCATTGGGTCACAAAATGACAGATCCTTAATATACGGATTCATACTTGGATTGTTGACATTTTTCCAGCCGGTAGCTTTTAGCTTGTAGAAGACACGAGTCTATTAATTAATTCTTCTCGGAAATAAAATCACTTATTACATTTCATTTCCATTCCCACTCACCTGACAGGTAGAGGTGCAATGCATCCTGGGGGCTGTAGAGAACCACACGCTTCATCCCCGTCACCTGAGCCAGCAGGTTATCCATCACCTGGCGGAGTGAAGCCCAAAAACCAGAAGAGGAAGGGTTCATAAATGTTAAAGAATTCAATTATCAGTTTAAAGAAACGACTCTGATGCTGATGAGTGCAGCACGAACAAAAAGCATCTCCGTAAAAAACTGAACAAACAAGCGGAGACACCAAAAGCAGGAAGACTCACGTCGTAGTGCGTCCACAGCTGCAGACCACAGGAGCTGATACGGAAGACACTGGAGAAAAACTGATCCGCTGCAAAGAACTGTGGGATGTTAAAATCCTCGGCCAGGTCTGGGAACTGTTTGCTCAGATCAGCAGGTTCCTGTGAGAGAGAGACGTGTAGAAGTCTGGTGAGGAGCTTCTGTAGAGTCAGACAGAGACTTTATAACATCGAAATATAAAAGAATATGGCAGCAGGATCTTCATACCCTTCGTACGTCCTCTCCCAGTGATCGAAGATAGTAGCTCTCATCCTAAAACGAGACCGAGGACTTCCATTAAAAAGAGACACTGTAAAGAAATGTACGGATCATGTCTTTATTGTATGATCGTTACCTCACACAAGAAGAAGTCAGAGTGTTTTCTTTCAGAAGCCCTTTTCACAAATTCATTAAAAGGCAGAGTCCTGTGAATGAGGAGGAGCAGCTGAGAGATCTGCAGAGACAGAGGACTGGTGTGTGTGTGTGTGTGTGTGTGTGTGAGTGAGAGAGAGAAAGAGAGACAGCTCACTTGTATGCAAAGTTTTTGTGAAGGAAGTCCATCTGTGGCACCGTGGACACGTGGATCTTCACTTCCTTGTCTCCCCCTTTCTGTCCGAGATATTCAACCGTCCACTTTTCCAGACAAGGTCCGAGACGAACGGCCCTCAGCACGGCGGGTCTGCGCTGGGAGGTCAGCACAGATAGTGTAAGGTCAGCTCGGGTTGGGAGACAATCTGAGGCCATAGAGTTTATAGGATGTGAGGCTGGAATAGCCTAATGAGTAGACACTACTTATAGTGCATTATGGGTATTGTAGGAGTTTTTTGGGGACTTGGCTCATGGAGACTTAAAGTCAGGAGATCTTCTTTAAGACATTGAAAACATACGCATCATATGCAGCTTAGAGATCTGAAGCAGGGTGAAGGCCTCTGCCTCAGTGCTCCTCTAGCTGTCTGTCTGCTGTCTGTCTGTCTGTCTGCTGTCTGGTCTTTGCAGGCTGTCTTGCACCTGCAGGCTGGGTCCGGGGTTATGTCTCACTCTGTCTCACTCTCTTCCCATCAACATTTAGTCTTTTTGGTTCTTCATCTTTGTTTTGCCCACACACATCCAACACTGCAGCCACCACTGACTAACAGACTACAGATTACTGTAAGTCTTCCAGCCTGAACCAGCAAATCCTCCCACCTGACCCACTGAAGCCAGAGAATATATAAATGACTCAGATTAATAACTGATCCTCTCAATTGTAGGTGGTTACATTTCTGCCAGTAAAAGCTTTAATATCAACCTGAGCAGTAGAGCTGCTGTTACACGTCCTCGTACACACAGACTCCAGGTCAGCTGCAGCAGACTGGTGCGGGTGGATTTTGTTGCATTCACGGACACAAACAGCGGATTTAATCTCACCTCTGGGTAAATGTCTCGCACAAAAACATCCTTGTCCACGTCTGTAAATATCGGCACAGCTACTTTTTCCTGGAGCTCCATTTAACATGCCCCGGTGTCACGTTGTTAGTGTTCCCCGTGGGACACTTAACAACGGAAAAACAACCTAATTTTGATATTTTCCTACAAAATAAGACGATGGTTTGATGCATACTCAAAATATGCATTATATTCTTCATATTTTGTTACGTCACTATGTGTATTTTTAATAGTTGCTCTTTATTCCTCACCGGAAGCTTAGAGTACACGGACAAGAAGAGCCAGGAAGTCGCTCATTGCGCTCTTCAATAACAGAGAACAGCTTCAGATGTCTTTATTCAAATACTCAAATTAAATCTAGTTTCATAATCTTTGTAACAAATTAACATACAGAATATAAATCCAATACAGTCAAACACCTTCAACGTCGGTTTATAACCAGAAAACCAAAGAAACAATAATAATAATAATATAAAAAAATATAAATAAATAGAATATACTGCATCTTTTTTATTATTATTAAACACACAATAACAAACATACAGGAACTCATGGAAAACACATACTTAATAAAATTAAGTCTATAATAATATACAACATGAATAAAATAGGGGGATTTATAACAATATTATCAATAACAACAACAACAAATAGAGACTAGAATTGCATTAATTAATTTTGTATTACATTTTAAACACTACTGCTTTCTTTCTGTTGTTATTTTGGCATGCATTGCTCTCTAAATCCTCTTTAAATAACCTGTTCTGTCAACCACTTTGTTTTTGCGTTTTATTTTGTCTGAAAGGTGAAACTTAAATAAAGCACAATTGTTTTATTTTGTAAGAAATTGCCTTACCATATAAATAAAGTAAAACATATTCAAATCAAGAAACACAATACATGTTTTATATAGAAAATAGGAAATGAATGGCACATCAACTTTAGTTTTTTAAATCTTTAATAAAACAATCAAACTATGTACACTCACACAGTACATATACGGCATGTACCTCCGGGTTCTGAGTCAGTGTTTTTATGTGGAAATCTGGCTTCATCTTACATCTTTATAGCAAAAAGTGCTACATAGACAAGTTCTCTACTTGGGAATAGAGTCAGTATACACAGTATACACAACAGTGAGTCCTTTCAAACATAGAAAACAAGCCCCCACCCGTATGACGTTACACTTTTATAAAGTCTAGAAATGTGTTGAATATCATATTTGATCCGTTCCTGAATGAACAAAACCTTCCAGAGCAAGAGTTTCCAATTAAATCAGTTTCTTTTGGGGGGGGAATCAGATATGATGAAGAAAAACAATGATATACCGTATCTGTGAGAATACGTGTGTTTGGCTCATGTGTCTTTCCGACAATGTCTGTTCTGAACTCAGTTTAATCAAAGAAAACGCTGAGGATTGATTTTAATGTCTTTGACTAGTTTCCACTGGCACGACTGCCTCAAATCAAAAACACCTTATCCAAAAGCTTGGAGTGCTCCACCCTCGTAATGGTCCAGTCCGGAGGCGCTCCTTTAGTAAACTCCCTTTGGAATCTGTCGGGGAGCCAAAAAGAAAGATCAGAACAAAGATTCTTTACATTTTATTATGTACCTGACAAGAAAGATACACTCACTCATAATTTGCTGTTAACAGTCTCTTTCCCTTTCCACCAAAACCCATCTGGGAGATGAAGTCCTCCAGGGTGTCGTCAGGAAGACGCGCGCTCGTCAGATACCAGAAACGCATCAGGATACTGACAAACTTTCTCCCTGTGAACAGAATACAGACACTGGTTCCATGTTTTCCCTGTTAAAAGGGGTTTCTGGGGAGTTTTTCCTTATTTACATTGAGGGTGCAGTACGCTGTACAGACTGCGAAGCCCCTTGAGGCAACTTTGTGATTCATAATATTGTGCTACATAAATAAAACGGAAAATAATAAAATAAAGAGTTTCACAATAATGAAATTGATACACTAATATTTAGGATACAAGACCATCATAGACATTAAAACTTTGTATTCACGTCTTACACTTTAAACTATTTCACTCTGACCGTTATCATCATAGTGGATTCCTACGTCTCCAGGTGCCGTGTACATGATCTCATCAGATTCTGCAGAGAGAGCTTTCTTGTGGGTCGACGACAGCTGGTTGCACTTTTCCTCGAGCTTCCCGATCAACTGCAAGGAGACCAAAATTAGATAAACAGCTAATGTCACATGTATCTCGGGGGAATAACTTTGTTTGTTTGTTGTTATTTTTTTGCCCCTCAGGACCCCTTGTGGTTCAGGGCTCGGCCGGTCCTGTCTTACAGCTCAGACCTATTAAATCCTCAAATGTCCTCACTGTCTCTGAGGTTCTCTGACCTGAAGCTGGTGTCTAATCCACGTTCTGGGCTGAAACACAAAGAAGGTAAAAGCCTTCGCTGCTAGCCCCGGTGTGTGTTCTGTATCTGTTACTTGTTAACCTTGTCTTGAAGACTGTACAGCATTTTGGTGATCAGTGTTGTTTTCGAGGTACGTTTCATAAACTTCCACCATAAAATGCGGTATTATTATTATTATTATGAACCGTAGAACTCTGAAGGACCTGTGAAGGGTGTTATGTGCTGTGGAGCAACAGGAGAGACTGCAGCTGTGTCCTGGTTTCATACTACATTAGCAGGATGCAGTGTGCTCACCCTACAAGAGTTAAATATACTCAAAAAAAAGTCAGAACGTTTAACTGAAAAACTGCTGTGAGACGGCTCTGAAGAAAATGAGATATTAAATATCTGGACGAGCACTTTCTATTCTATTGGTGCCATTTAATCAGCTGTTGTATACTAACTGTAAAAACAGTGCACGCAGACGGAGAACTGTACTGTATGCATGTTGTACTGGGTGTAGTGCGGGATTAGGGATCGAGTTTGGACCTGCCGGGTTCCCATACTCACGTCTTCAGCCACGAGTCCTTCCAAAGCTTCAAACTTACATTGTGACAACAGTCTGGAAACATGAGAGAAAGCCTGCAAGAGTCAACAAACAGTGGTTGAATGTAACCGAGTTCATTTACTGAAGACAAATACTGAATTTAAGTTCCCGTTGGAGGAACTTGGACTCTACTCGGGTCTTTATACGCTAAGATTTTTACACACAAAACATATTAAGAGTTTATAAAATATATGTTTTGTTATTATAAGAGATTAAAAAACTGGTCATTTTAAATGTTCCAGCCAGATCAATAATGTTTTCTTTTAAATGTTCCTTCTGTGTCCCATAACAGAGAGAAGTCACTGCCTCTGGATATTACAATGGTTGAGCTTTAAAGAGGAAATTAAACCTTTTTAATCTGGATTTTACTTTTAGTTTTAGGTTTTAATCGTTGCTTTCTACATTATTTGTCTCCCTGGTGTTTAATTTTACATCCACTTTTGTCTTTATTGTATTTTTACAGTCTCGTTGTTGTGTTTCTGTGTTATTTCAGTTTGTTGTGTGAAGCCTTTAGTACAGTCCCTGCTTTTACACCAACGCATGAGTACAAACCCTCTGAGTGTCAGTAATCAATATATTGATCAGCACCCTCTGAGTGTCAGTAATCAATATATTGATCAGCAGTAACACTGATAACAGAGTGTGTTAACAGCAGTAAAAGCATCTGAACACATTCAATTACTGTTCAATAACTTTATCTGCTCGCTGACCTGCGTCGCTCCCTCCGTGAACTCTTCACGGTTGAACTCTTTATCGAAGTAAGCTCTGATCAGGAAGAAATATATCCGGATACGGAACCAGATGAAAGGGTTCGGGAGAACCACCACCACCTTCTGGGTCTGGTTCTGGTTCTGGTTGTCCCGGTCGGAGCTGTACGGGCGGGCCGGTGGTGAGGAAGGTAGCAGCGCTTTGTTGGACCGGTTCGGGTTGATTCTGTTGGTTAATAACAACCGAGTGAAGATAAATGTTGACGGCAACCCGTAACAACCTCTCAGACGGCGCAGCGCCATCTTTGTTTATGTTTCCTTCTTCTTCTTCTTCTTGGTCTCTGAATGTCGTCACCGTGGACACGTCACCGCCACCTACCGTACAAGAGTGAATGTCCCGGTTGTCACACTGTTAGTGTTCCCCATAGCAACGAGGAAAGTTAAAGTCGACTGTAAAAAAATAAATTAAAAAAATAAATTAAAAAAACACATAATTTGGATACCGTATGACAAAAATACGGTGAAATTTTGATAAAAACTAAAAATGGTATCGTATTTATATTTTGTTGCGTACCGGAAGTTACTACTACACGGACAAAGAAGTGGCTTCCGAGGAAACAAAGATGGCGCTGCGCCGTCTGAGAGGTTGTTACGGGTTGCCGTCAACATTTATCTTCACTCGGTTGTTATTAACCAACAGAATCAACCCGAACCGGTCCAATAAAGCGCTGCTACCTTCCTCACCACCGGCCCGCCCGTACAGCTCCGACCGGGACAACCAGAACCAGAACCAGACCCAGAAGGTGGTGGTGGTTCTCCCGAACCCTTTCATCTGGTTCCGTATCCGGATATATTTCTTCCTGATCAGAGCTTACTTCGATAAAGAGTTCAACCGTGAAGAGTTCACGGAGGGAGCGACGCAGGTCAGCGAGCAGATAAAGTTATTGAACAGTAATTGAATGTGTTCAGATGCTTTTACTGCTGTTAACACACTCTGTTATCAGTGTTACTGCTGATCAATATATTGATTACTGACACTCAGAGGGTGCTGATCAATATATTGATTACTGACACTCAGAGGGTTTGTACTCATGCGTTGGTGTAAAAGCAGGGACTGTACTAAAGGCTTCACACAACAAACTGAAATAACACAGAAACACAACAACGAGACTGTAAAAATACAATAAAGACAAAAGTGGATGTAAAATTAAACACCAGGGAGACAAATAATGTAGAAAGCAATGATTTAAAACCTAAAACTAAAAGTAAAATCCAGATTAAAAAGGTTTAATTTCCTCTTTAAAGCTCAACCATTGTAATATCCAGAGGCAGTGACTTCTCTCTGTTATGGGACACATAAGGAACATTTAAAAGAAAACATTATTGATCTGGCTGGAACATTTAAAATGACCAGTTTTTTAATCTCTTATAATAACAAAACATATATTTTATAAACTCTTAATATGTTTTGTGTGTAAAAATCTTAGCGTATAAAGACCCGAGTAGAGTCCAAGTTCCTCCAACGGGAACTTAAATTCAGTATTTGTCTTCAGTAAATGAACTCGGTTACATTCAACCACTGTTTGTTGACTCTTGCAGGCTTTCTCTCATGTTTCCAGACTGTTGTCACAATGTAAGTTTGAAGCTTTGGAAGGACTCGTGGCTGAAGACGTGAGTATGGGAACCCGGCAGGTCCAAACTCGATCCCTAATCCCGCACTACACCCAGTACAACATGCATACAGTACAGTTCTCCGTCTGCGTGCACTGTTTTTACAGTTAGTATACAACAGCTGATTAAATGGCACCAATGGAAAAGAAAGTGCTCGTCCAGATATTTAATATCTCATTTTCTTCAGAGCCGTCTCACAGCAGTTTTTCAGTTAAACGTTCTGACTTTTTTTTGAGTATATTTAACTCTTGTAGGGTGAGCACACTGCATCCTGCTAATGTAGTATGAAACCAGGACACAGCTGCAGTCTCTCCTGTTGCTCCACAGCACATAACACCCTTCACAGGTCCTTCAGAGTTCTACGGTTCATAATAATAATAATACCGCATTTTATGGTGGAAGTTTATGAAACGTATCTCGAAAACAACACTGATCACCAAAATGCTGTACAGTCTTCAAGACAAGGTTAACAAGTAACAGATACAGAACACACACCGGGGCTAGCAGCGAAGGCTTTTACCTTCTTTGTGTTTCAGCCCAGAACGTGGATTAGACACCAGCTTCAGGTCAGAGAACCTCAGAGACAGTGAGGACATTTGAGGATTTAATAGGTCTGAGCTGTAAGACAGGACCGGCCGAGCCCTGAACCACAAGGGGTCCTGAGGGGCAAAAAAATAACAACAAACAAAGTTATTGGCTGACATATACAGCGGGTAAAGTAAGTATTGAACACATCACCATTTTTCCTCAGTTAATATATTTCTAAAAGGTGCTTTTGTCATAAAATTTTCACCAGATGTCGGTAACAACCCATGCAATCCACACACGCAAAGAAAGCAAGATAAAGTTATGTGTAATAAAATGGAATGACACAGGGAGAAAGTATTGAACACGCTTACTGAAATGTATTTAATACTTTGTATAAAAGCCTTTGTTGGTAAAGACAGCTTCAAGACGCCTCCTGTATGGAGGAACTAGTCACCTGCAGTGCTCAGGTGTGATTTTGGCCCATTCTTCAGCACAAACAGTCTTCAAATCTTGAAGTTTCCGTGGGCTTCTTCTATGAACTCTGATCTTTAGTTCTTTCCATAGATTTTCTATTGGATTCAAGTCAGTTCATTTTCTTTCTCTGAAACCAATTGAGTTTCCTTTGCTGTGTGTTTGGGATCATTGTCTTGCTGAAATGTCCACCCTCGTTTCATCTTCATCATCCTGGTAGACGGCAGCAGATTTTCATCAAGAATGTCTCGGTACATTTTTCCATTCAGCCCCACACCATGATGTTCCCACCTGTTCACTGTTGGTATGGTGTTTTTGGGGTGGTGTGCAGTGCCATTTGACCTCCAAACATGCTGTGTATTATGGCATCCAAAGAGTTGAATTTTGGTCTCATCTGACCAGACTATATTCTCCCAGTATTTCACAGGCTTGTCTAAATGTTGTCTAAGTCTTGCGCGGTGAGCGTGCATACAGGCCACGGCGATTGAGTGCGTTACTTATTGTTTTCTTAGAAACAATCGTACCTGCTAATGCCAGGTCTTTCTGAAAGCTCTCCACAAGTGGTCCTTTCGCTCTTGGACAACTCTTCTGATAAGTCTTTTCACTCCTCTGTCAGAAATCTTGCGAGGAGCACCTAGTCGTGGCCGGTTTATGGTGAAATGACGTTCTTTCCACTTCCGGATTATGGCCCCAACAGTTCTCACTGGGACATTCAGAAGTTTAGAAATCCTTCTGTAACCAATGCCAGCAGTATGTTTTGCAACAATAAGGTTGCGAAGGTCTTAAGAGAGCTCTTTGGTTTTACCCATCATGAGATGTTTCTTGTGTGACACCTTGGTGATGAGACACCTTTTTATAGGCCATCAGTCGGGACTGAGCCAGCTGATATTAATTTGCACTGACCAGTGACAGGATTGTTCTCTAACTACTGATAGATTCCAGCTGGTGTCTTGGTTTTCCATGCCTTTTTGCTCCTCCCTATCGTCATGTGTTCAATCATTTTTCTCTGTCATTTCACATTATTACACATAACTTCATTTATGGACATCCATGGTTTGATTTCTTTCTCTTGCATGGGTTGTTACCGACATCTGGTGAAAATGTCATGTCAATAGCACCTTTAGAAATATATTTACTGAGACAAATGGTGACGTGTTCAATACTTATTTTACCCGCTGTATGTGACAGTAGCTGCTGTTTGTTGTGTGATGTTGACAGACAGAGAATTGTTGAAAAAAGTAAAAATATGATGATTTTGAACCAGTAGCTTTATGCTGTTGTTGTTATTTAGCCTTTCTGAGGCTATGGCTATATCAATGAATTTAATTGTATGATATAATTGCCCCCTCACTATTTTTAACAGCCCCCCCTCAGTCACTTCATGCTGATGCTGGGCCTGGAACCAGCCCACTAAGTGCCAGGTTTTAAATTAGTTTCATCCCACACTGAAAACAAAGACAGACATTTGTCAGGCGTCTGGAAACTATTATAAAGAAACAGCCCATAGAGGAGATAGTGAGCCTGTTTGTGGAACAAATCATCGCTATAAAACATTACATAATCAGGACATCGATAAACTTCTTCTATATAACAGGTGCAATCTCTCTACTCAAGTTGAGCTTTGTCTAATTTTGGTCTCCTTGCAGTTGATCGGGAAGCTCGAGGAAAAGTGCAACCAGCTGTCGTCGACCCACAAGAAAGCTCTCTCTGCAGAATCTGATGAGATCATGTACACGGCACCTGGAGACGTAGGAATCCACTATGATGATAACGGTCAGAGTGAAATAGTTTAAAGTGTAAGGCTGGTGATATCTGTCTGTTCCTTCTCACTGTCTGCCAACAAATCCCATGAAAATCAACAACGAACTGATCCGACAAACACGCGATATATCCGATAGATCTTATTCCTCTGTGCCACGGAGCTCCATTGTCGTATCAGTGAGCCACACTGTTGCACTGGGTGACATCTTCCTTCATTACCATCAACACACAAACACACACACTGTAGTTTATTTTGACTTAATCCCACATACACCACCCTGCTGCTGTAAATACACCCCACATCTTCAGTAGGAACCAATGGAGTGACACAGACAGGGGAGAGAAGCTGGAAGCTGTTAAGAGACAAACTAACAGAGTTGATTTTGATTTTTTTTTTGACAATAAAAATACAGAATAAACCGAGCTTTAACTTTTTATATGTAAATACAATGTTTAAATGTATATGATGGTTTTGTATGCTGAATATTAGTGTATAAATTGCATTATTGTGAAACCCTTTATTTTCTTTAGTTGCCTCAAGGGGCTTCACAGTCTGTACAGCATACTGCACTCTCAATGTAAATAGAAAAAACTCCCCAGAAACCCCTTTCAACAGGGAAAACATGGAAGAAACCTCAGGAAGAGCAACAGAGCAGGCTCCCTCTCCCAGGACGGGCCGACATGTAATAGCTGCTGTGTGTGCAGAATAGACTGCGTGGGATTATTTGTGCGGTGTTAACCAGTGTCTGTATTATCTTCACAGGGAGAAAGTTTGTCAGTATCCTGATGCGTTTCTGGTATCTGACGAGCGCACAAATTCCTGACGAGACCCTGGAGGGTAGCTTCACCTTCCAGGTTAATTTTGGTGGAGAGGGAAAGAGACTGCTAACTGCAAATTATGAGTGAGTATATCTCTCTTGTCAGGAGTGTAACGACTTGTACGCATAACATTTTAAAAATCTTTGTTCTGATCTTTCTTTTTGGCTCCCCGACAGATTCCAAAGGGAGTTTACTAAAGGAGCGCCTCCGGACTGGACCATTACGAGGGTGGAGCACTCCAAGCTTTTGGATTAAGGTGCCTTTGATTGAAGGCAGTCGCGCCAGTGGAAACTAGTCAAAGACATGAAATCAAACCTCAGCGTTTTCTTTGATTAAACTGAATTTAGAAAAATGGCTCAAGGAAATCCACAGAGGGGGAAAACAAGACGCAGCTGCTCCCTGGGAAGTCAGAGGACAGCACCGAGACAAACAAGGATTCATCCATGAGACATTGTAGGAAAGACACATGAGCCTCACAGATACGGTATATCATTGTTCCTCACGGTTTTCTTCATCATATCTGATTTCCCCCCCCCCCAAAAAAAACAAAAAACAGTGATTATGTTGGTCGGGAAGGTTTTGTTCATTCAGGAACGGATCAAATATTATATTCAAATAATTTATAGACTTTATTAAAGTGTTATGTAACATCATACGGGTGGGGCTCACTGTGGTCTGATACTGTATTTCCAAGTAGAGAACTCTTGTTTCTCTATGTAGGACTGTGTGGTATAAAGATGTAACAATCAATGTACCAGATTTATTTCCACACAAAAACATTTTCTTTTCGTTTTTCCCCCCCTCACACAAAATATTTGTCAGTCACCTGACCCGGAGGTACATGCCTTTTATCTACTGTATGTGTGTACATAGGGTGTTTGCAAGTGCTAAGACAGCTTGAAGCAGCTGCAGATGACTTTTTGATTGTTTTATTAAAGATTTGAAAAATGAAGTGTGTCATTCTTGTCCTATTTTCTTCACTCAACATGTATTGGATTTCTATTCTATATACATATATATTTTTTTTATATTTGTGATATGGTAAGGCAACTAAGCTTTATTTATATTGCACCTAAAAAGGCAATTCAAAGTGCTTTAGAAGTGATTGACAAAACAGATTATTTCAACAGGATTTAGAGAGCAATGCATGTCAAAATAACAATAGAAAGTGTATTAAATAACACTTTAAATCAGAATCAGAATCAGGTTTATTGCCAAGTAAGTTTACACATACAAGGAATTTGCATTTGGTGCATAAGAATCACAAAAAAATCATTTTTAAATATAAATAAAGACAAAGATGAGTAGTTAAGCAAAAAATACAATTATAGAATACTACATACAATAATTGATTATAATAAAACATTAAAATGAAATTTAGCAAGAAGAAGCTCCTGACATATGATTGTGTCATCGGCTGTCCCTGCTCTCCTATTGGTCCATCGGCTCTCACAGTCTCTCCTCTCCCATTGGCCGAACGCACCTGTCAATCACCCGCTGTTTGTATAGTAGGCAGTGTGCGGTTCCTGTTGTGAGAGGTTCCGCCGCCGGTGAGTTATGACAACCTGTGCACACCACCACGGCGAGGAGTTACACAGAATGAAAATTAAAAACTACTAATATATCTTTTAAAAAAATAATAATAATAATAATAAAAACCCAAGACACGGAACCGAACCATGAAACTCGCCACTGTGGCCTTTTACGGGTTTGCTCTGGGGCTTCTGGCGGTCGGCCTGCGAGAGTTGCTGACTGGCTTCGAGGAGAACCGATGCAGTATGACCTATATGTTTGAATACCCGGAGTATCGGGTGAGTAGCCGGTATTATTGTTGTGTTTTTGCAGCTAGAAATGTGCGAGCTAACGTCCACCACCCGACAGGTAATGTCAGGTTCCTCCTCTCTGTACTGTGGTTGTCAGACTCACCTGGTTGGGGGCTTTTGGAGGTGTGCCCTATAGGTTGAGGATTACCTAGATTAGCCCCCCAAATTAGCCAGGTTATAAAACCGTAAATCAGATGCTGATCCTTGAATCCTCTCAGAAAGATTATCAGCAGATCAGCCTTTTGTTTGTTGCACAGAGGCTGGAAAATCAGCATGGGGCGTTTCCACACTTTCTTTTTTATTTTATTTATTTAACTGGGTTGGCATGCAAGTATGTGTCTCAGCTTTCCATTTATTCCCAATGTGTTCAGTTTAAATACTGTTTATGGACTCCAGTGTGCAGAGATATAAAGATACACTAGATGGTGGGAAGGTTGCAAAGGGTGGAGACTTGTGGGTACCCACAGAACCCATTTTTATTCAGATATCTTGAGGTCAGAGGTCAAGGGATCTCTTTGGAAAATGGCCAATGCCAGTTTTACCATCGCCCATATTTAGTCCAAATGTGGAGCGTTATTTATGTTCCTTTTACTGAGGGCAGGTGAGACAGAGATGCAGTAAATATGCAGAAATTGGAGCATTATTCTTCCCCAAAGGTCTGCCCAAGAATAAGAATCGCAGTCAGAAAATGACAAATTTAAATATCTAATAGGTGAAAAACAGAATTGCTTTACATTATAATGCTGCCACCTGAGGGACAAACATTAAAACACCAACTAATTCTTGATTTTCTGTTGTTGTTATTGCTTTTATAACTTAGTATTTGTTTGCTTTGGCAATAAAGCTAAAAATGTGAGCAATGTAGGACCTAATTTTCTTCCAATCGACTTATTATTTCTAATCAATATTACTGTACACTTATAAAACAATAATAATATACTTGTACAGTACATGTGTAACCGCCAAACATCTGGAGATACATTAAGGGTCAACTATACCAGATACCATTTAGCGTCTCATTACTTACCAATCTTTTATTGTGGATGTGGAGCTTGAATTCACGTGTAAACATTAGAAAAGATCTTGAAAAGCTGAATCTTCAAACAGATTTTATTAGACAGACATTGAACAGAACGAAGTGCAGATATTTATAATAGTCAGGTGAAGACAGTTCGCAATGTAGGTCGCCCTTCCTCTTGCTTTATGCTCACTAATATAATGTGTTCATCTGTCCAGAAGTGGAGCACAGCTGGGGGCAGTGCACTGTATGGGCTTATTGCAGACAGCTTTTTTGTGTTATGTTTTATGAGGGGGGAGATAAAGAAAGAGTCCTATACGTCTAACAAGATCTATTCTGCTTTGTTTGTGTGGTTAATGGACGTGGTCTCTTGTATCAGGGCTACAGAGCTTGTGATGAATGCAGGCAGATGAGAGAGTAAATATTTATATAATTATAAAAAGAGATCAGTGTGATAAATATTATGTGAAATTATTTTGGTTACTTTCTGCTCTTATATTGGATTTTATCAATATTAAGGCTGCAAATAAATCTAATTTCAGTGCTCTCTCAATCGATCGTTTGGGTTAAAACAGATAACAGTTTAAAAGTATATCCGTTTCACCCACCCCAAGTTGATATCTTCATAAACTATAACAATAATAATATAAAAATATTTCATTTACAACAATGAATAACCAGATAAAACACACATTTAAAGGGAGAGTCTGAAAACAGCAAAGTTTTGGCAATATGCTTGATTTATCGATTGTTTCAGATTAATTTTCTCCCATTCGACTGATCGTTTCTAATCAATATTACCCAGCCACAGATTGTACTAACCGCCTACAGGTAACAACCCATTTACCATCTAACCAGTTTACATGAAGGTGTCAGCTACAGACCTGTAGATATGTAGAATAATGGAGGTGTTGTCTGCAGTCTGTGTGTGTAGTCGCTTTTAGAGTACTTTATAGTGAGACTGTTGTGTGTTTTACAAGTGTGACAAAAGGTTAATGAACTGCCTGAGCCCGAATGTGACCGGCCGTTGTGTGTTGACAGCGCGTGGCTCTGCCTCGCCGTGTGGCCAGACTGTACCCAGCGTACGGGCTCTACCTCTACGGAGAGGGTCTGTACGCCCAGGAGACCCGAGCCCTCAAACTAACCGGTGCCCCTGTGCTCTTCCTGCCTGGAAATGCAGGCAGCTACAAACAAGGTAGGTGCACGACATTTAATGAAGGGTTAATAAACGACGGGGGGGAGAAAGCTGTGCGTTTTAAGCTTTGGACTACAGTTGCGTTCAGATGCATAAGCAGGAGGAGGTGCCTTTACTCCCAATAAGTGGATGTGCTGAGGTTGTTTTAAGGACATGAGCGTGGCTTCATGCTTTTTGGTGATTAGTCTCTACCTGAGCGGTGAGCAGACTGGATTGTCCTTCACAGATTTTGCACCGAAGCTTTCAGTGTTTTAAGACAGAATATGTTTCAGGGTTTTTTTTGTATGTGGTGCAGAAATAGAATTCACATGTAAACATTAGAAATGTTATTAATGTTTAAAAACTGGATTTAGCAACAGTTATCCAACATTTTCTCTTTTGTTTTGGGTTGTTTTTTTGTTGTGATAGGGTTCTTGTATCATTTTACGGATATATACACCCAGTGTTATACACTGCTACTGTCAACAAATCTCATGAAAAGACCAAAACCAACAACAGTGTTTTCTGTGTATGCCTCTTAGATATTTAATCTATATATAACCAAATCATAACCTTTTATATAGAGCAGGCCTAGACTGTACTTTAGAAGATTATTTATAGAGACCGAACAGCTCCCACCATGAGCAAGCACCTGGCAAGAAAGTTCCTTTTAAGAGACAGAAAGGAAGTTTTTCCTTGTCGCTATCTGTCTTAGAGCCACACTGTTGCACTTGGTAAGATGTTCCTTCATTACCATGAACACACACACACACACACACACACACACACACACACACACACACACACACACACACACACACACACACACACAGAGTAGTTTATTTTGAGTCAGTCCCATACAACATCCTGCTGCTGCTGTAAATACTCCCTAAAGCACCACATTTGTGTTAATCCACTGCTGAAAATAGTCCCCAACAAGTGTGCCGTATCCTCCTGTTTAAGTAACGTTTGCTAAAAACTACAGTGACCAGCTGTTTCTAAAAATGACTGAGCCTTTCTTAAAAATAAAACTTTATATTTCTGTGGGAGATATTTTCTGTGGGAGATATATGTCCTCATTAGGAACATATGCACTCGGGGCAGGAGTGTCCCAGGGAAGGAAAGTCAGAATGTATTAAAAGACATGTTGTTGGTTTTGGTCTTTTCATGAGTTTTGTTGACCATAATAAAAATATATACGAATGTACTAGTCTGTTATCTTCAATTTATACTTCTATTGGAGCTGGAATTGATTGTGTCTTGGGGAATGAAACCAGGAACCTTTTTAGTGACCTGATACTTTCTCTAACTAATAACCCAGTTATGTTCTCAGTGGTACAAATCCTTCCTGAGATCACGCTGGCTGCCTGTTCTTGCTATCAGTTGTGTGTAGGAGGAAAACACCCGCGCTTTTATTCATGTGAAAACAAACACATTCTGCAGTTACACTCTGGTGTTTGTGATGATGGTCCATCTTCTCTGGTTCCTTAACATTTCTTGTCCCACATTTAGACTCTTCACACTGCTGTATTTTTAACAACAGAAGATGTTTCATAAGCTTCCCAACTTCACAAGTTGCAGCAGCTTTAGGAAGTACTGGTGTTTAAATAAGATCTGGGCGTGCCTCAGGGTTCTTCCATACAGGAAAATGGTACAGTCTATGTAAATTTAATGAGCCCTTTTAAACCGTAAAAGGAGTTTTCTTTTTAGGTCAGGAAGAGCTGCCCTGAGGATCTGAAGGAGCTCGAGACGTGACGGCAAATAAATAATTCAAAATATATTAAAATAATTTGCAAAAGAGCTGTGAATAAATAATTATTGCAGCATGTCAGTTGGAAGAGTAGCTGAGCATAATGGTGGTGATTAGTTTAGCACTAACACTGACTGCACATGTGTATGATTTCTATGAAAATCTGACGCCATCTAATTTCTCCTGCTCGCCGTGAAGCTCGCTCGCTGGGCTCCGTGGCCTTGAGGAAGGCTGAAAACATGGAGGGAGGTCTCCACTTCAACGTGTTCACCGTGGACTTCAACGAGGAGCTTGTGGCCCTCTACGGCGGCAGTTTGCTGAGGCAGACTCACTTCCTGCATGAGAGCATTAAGGCCATCCTGAGACTCTACAAGGTCAGGCCTCAAATATCATCTACTCGTCAGACAGCGTTTCTTACTCTAGATGACGGATGTTGCTCGTGGAGTCGTATTTCAGTGTGGGTGGGGTGGGGGGATACATATCAAGCACATTTCATCACCCTCCACATTTAATTGAACCCTCTGACATGTTCATCTCACTGCAGTAAAGAAGTTGAATAAACTAAAATTCCCTACGTGCATTAAGGAGTGCAATTCAAATTCACAGTTAATAGTAAATATTCAAGTGTCTGTTGACCTGCAGGGGTTGCCAGTACATTACATAGGTTTAACCCGTAACATTTGCTTTATTATATTTTATTGCAGTGTGTATTGACACAGAACAGAGGTTAAATGAGAAAATATTACAAGAACAAGACATTACCCAACAAGACCCCCCCCAAAAAATCACAAAAACATTGCAAATACTAATAAAAATACAGGAAACATTATACTAATGATAAAAAAATAAGCAGTGAGCACACAAGTGTATGCATGCATTGCAAGATAAGGTGGAAGGTGAGAGAGGAAACGACAAAATAGACAAAAAACAAACAGATCAAAACAAAAGCCAAGCAAAAAAAAACACATTTGCAATTGCACACACAGCTACATAGGTGTCAGGATGAATGCCACTTAACAGCTTCTGACCGCAGTACAAGTTGTCTGGCAACCAGCTCTTGGATGTGAAGCTTTAAAGCAATATGAGACAACCAATAGAGCTCCAGTGAGGTCAAATAATGTTTACACACACTGCAGCTACATCAGTCACAGAAACCTGCAAAGTAATTTGATCCAGACCTCGAAGATCATGACAGCTGACCTTTTTAAGTTAAAGTTAAAATGAACAAATAGGAGACTCTAGAAATATATGTTTAATGTCCTACACCTACCTGTGGCCTTTCTGGTAGCCACTGAGTGAGTTCAGTCTGTTTTCTCTTTTCCTCCGTCTGCCAGCACCTGAAGACCCCCCCTCAGAGCGTGGTGCTCGTTGGGCACTCCATGGGAGGAGTGGTGGCCCGGGCGTTGTACACTTTGCCCCGCTTCAACACCAATCTGGTCAGCCTCATCATCACCCAGGCCTCCCCTCACCTGGCCCCAGTGCTGGCCCTGGACCCATACCTGCTGGGTAAGGAGAACTCTCTCTCTCTCTCTCTCTCTCTCTCTCTCTCTCTCTCTCTCTATGATACATTCACACTTTCATTCAGACCGAACACAGCAACTGCTGATTATACTGACTATTTGAATATGTTTAACTAGAGAGGCATTTGAAGTTTTTATATACCATTTTTAAAAAATAAAAGAATAAATAAATAAAAACAGTCCCCCCTCAGGAAACCTAAACTCAAGACTCAAATGCAGGCTGTGTTATTCCTAACGTCACAGTGACTTGTTTGTGTATAGCTTCCACCTCCGGGACCAGGGTCTAAATAAAGTCCAGAGAACGTTATTTTACCCCTTTTTAAAAAGTCCCTCGGGGGATGGTACAGGAGTGGGGCATTTCTGATGCTGCAAACCATTTTGTTTTTTGAGCCTACATGCATCATCATGGGGTTACGGAAGAAAGAGTAAATAGCTTTTTCAATAGGTCATTGGACTAATTGAAGAACCTTTTAGCTCCGTGTAAAGTTGTTCTTGGGACTAAAGGTTCCAGAAGTTATTACATGGAGCAGGCCTAAACCATAATACTTACAACATTATTTACAGAGACCCAACAGTTCCCACCATGAGCAATCACCTGGCGACAGTGGCAAAGAAAAAAAGTCCTTTTTAAGAGGCAGAAACCTGGAGCAGCTCTAGAGAAAGAGACATAAACAGAGAGCAGCAGCAATAACAACTGTAACAGTATCAACGGTTAATCTTTGCATTGGTTTTTACCTTCTTACCTCTTTACCCCCTGCTCTATGTAGATTTCTACTCTGCAGTGAGACAGAAGTGGGTGAACCAGGCGAACAAGCTCAGGAATGTCACCGTTCTGTCTGTCGGGGGTGGTTACCGTGACTACCAGGTCCGCTCCGGCCTGACGTCCCTACCTTGTCCTCCAGGAGACTCCAATAAGTTGTCACTGGTGGTAAGTATCATTTAATGAACTGGTTAAGTGGCACTTGACCCAGTCCAGCCCTCTTCCATGGCAGGACCTTTTCCAGGAACCCTGGAACGTTTTTAACCTCCATCCTGCTGCTGTAAAATGCCCTCCTATAAAAGATCCTGCTCCTGGGGTAGAATATAGTATTATATAGAGTGTATTTTGCCTTCATGGTGCTAAAAGTTCCTAAAGTATTGGGTGCTAAAGGGTTCTGCAGATTGTGTTTGATGCTGCACTGCTCTTTACATTTTTGTTTCAATGTCTTCTTGTTTTTGTCAAGGCTACTGCGGTTCCCAGGACATGGGTGTCCACCGACCATCTGTCCATCGTTTGGTAAAAACATGGCCTTATGCGTTGTTGAACTGCATTTATTCAGAACCGTATTTAAATATACGCAGATTATTAACGAGTGTTTGTGTTCCAGGTGCAAAGAGCTCGTTCTGGCTACTGTGAGGGCATTCTTCGACCTCATCAATCCTGAAACCAGACAGGTCAGAACAACAAACCACAGTTGTTTTTGAATTAATCTTTTCTGTGAAACATGCAGAAATATGGCGGGATGATGTCATAGAAAGATGTTATCGCCCCAGAGACTCGTGGGACTAGTTCATGAAATGATAAGCTTTCATTGCAAGCACGTGTCACCTGTTTCCAAGCTAACCAGTGTGTTCCTATTAGTTCACAGACAACCCAGAGAAGAAAATATCTGTACTAAACCATCACTTCATCAGACACCCTGTCAGGATGTTGGGAGACACTCAAGACACCTCCATCTCCATCTTAGGTAGGAGAGAAACACTTTATCATGCAGAGGCTGGAATAAACAGAGGAGATAGGCTTCATTAGTCTTCTCTTTAGAGCACCATCCTGTCCATGTACATTTAGACTGTCACTGAGCCATATGTTTACACTTGCTTCATATTATTTTGGAATTTTTATTCATTTAAGTCTTGAGTGATACTAATAAAGAATCACTGAATCAGTGTCTTGTTTTTCTTTTTGTTTTCCAGATTTTCCTGAAGCATGGAGTGAAGTTAACACACTGCGTCTGGTGTACAACACACCAAAGGTACCAGACTGTGTACTAATATAATAAACAAACTACTCATGTCCAGACTAGTTATTTGACCAATAATCTAAGAAAACAAAGCCCTGATACAGACAATGTTCCAGTTGCCTTCAGTGTTGCTCTCTGTCTACAGGAAGGACAGGTCAAATACTTCCAGTTCGCCCTGTCGAGTCGCAGGAAAGCTTACAGCCATTTCTACTGCCGGAGCAACAACCTGGTGAGTTTCCAGCACTGTGTTGTTGATGTTGTCATCCGTTGGGGATTTGAGATACAACCTGTTTCACTAGCCTGGGGTCAGACGTCTGAATCACCACCCACATCTTTGAATGAAATGGCAGCTCAGTCTTTGAGATTTACGTGCAAAAGCTGCCAGTTTATTAAAGCAAAAACACGAGTAATCTGTCCTCTTGTTAGTTCAAAAGAGAGCAGAAAAAAATTCAGATTTATTGTTGTTGTTCAACAGGAGATGACTAGCTGGGTGTACGGCTGCGTGCACAAGAACGGTTCTTCATGGTAAGAATATGATTATAACTCTTATACCTCCACCTCCTGCCAACTTCTATGTCTTTCTATTACTCTTCATTCATGCTCTTTGAACCTCCCAGTGTGCATGCAGTGGATCTCTCCATGGGAACTGAGCTTCTGCCACCATACAAGGTAATTATCCTCTTCTGAGAGGCCGTCCAGTCCAGTCTGAGCCGCTGCTGGTTGCTTATAACGGTCTGTTCTCCTCCTCAGGTCCTGATTCTGAGTCTCAGTGACTTGTCTTCAGTTACTCATGTGGTTGTTTCGGCCTCCAACCTCAACGGCAAACAGGTACCTGAAACAAAATGACAACCCACCTCTCTCTCTCTCTCTCTCTCTCTCTCTCTCTCTCTACTAACTTGCATGCTGATGTTATGCAGGTAATGTCTACTATTTACCATCTCACTTCACTATCAAAGTTAAGTGTGTTAGCGTCTCTTTTTAGCAAAGTACAGCTAAGGACGTCGAGCGCTGGGCGGTATGACCAACAATTGTGTCTGACTTGGCCTTTATATAGGTTTATAGTGACTTAATCTGCTGTCAGGAGTACAGAGAACATTTTAATGCCGTCCTGTGTGTGCAGAACCTAAACACCTTTTTAAGTCAAAACAGAACTTAAAAATAAAAGAATATGGAAAATATTTATATGTATAAAGTCTAAAATGTTCTATTGTAAGAAACAAATGTTACATCAGTTGATTCAGCTACCTGCAGGTAAGGATGTATATTTAGAAAATCATATCAAACAGGAAACTTAAACGGCTGCACCGCTTCAGAGAGAGTTGGAGAACCACTAAACTAGAAGAAAAGTAGTTAGGATACACTTTAGGATACTCTTTAAAAAGAGCTGCTTGTAGATTATAAAAGCCTGAGACAACCCAACAAAGAACAGCAACGACAAGGTTACCCTTGCTTTGAATTATCACTCATGTTAATTTATACAAATGACATTATAAAGTTTGTCTGGTCCACAGTTCACAGTGGAGTGTGAGTGGCAGAGACAAGAATCTCAGACTCTGTCTGTCCCGGTGCCGCATGTCCTGTCCTTAGGTGAGTTGTTTTACTGTTAATGCTGATTCTCTAAAACCTGGAGGAGGACTTTTCAGTAACTTTTGGTTTTCTAGGTTTGAGTGTCAGCGATGTTACGGTCAACTCCTCTGGACTTCTCCACACCATCAAGCTGCAGCACTTTCACCAGGTAGCTTTTATTACTTCATCAGGTTGCTTGTTAGACTCTCTGTTCCTGCTGTGTCACTAAAAATTTTAACACCTCTGTGTCTTTAGGTGTATCAGGCTTTCAGAATTAATGTTGCAAGCCAGTGTAAAGTACATAAAGGTAAGTTTGTCTTGTGATACACAGGCAAGCACATGTGCCTAGGTTAAATAATGTAGTAATGATCATTTTCTGTCTGTAGATAGACTTCCCAATGTGTACAGAATAAATGTGCCGTGGTTTCGAGAGGACTCTTTAACCACAGCCAGGTGAGTTGTGTCAGTGTCTGTCTCCGAGCTGTTTCTTTCTTTTTCTGTCAGATTTACATGTCATATTCACTGTTTGTGTCATGTGTCTGCCAGTGTGCCATCAGTCACTGAGATCTCAGGGATGCTCCACACAAGGCGTCCAGACAACACCTCAGGTGTCCTTCTTCAGCTCCACACTGCCCCCAACTGCCAATATAAGGTACTACTCCTCCTCTGTTGGAAAGAACTAGAGCCTTTGACTTCCTGTACATCCTGATGTTAATTCATCATTTTAATCATCAATACGGAGGTTAAATGTGTCAAGAAATAAATGATGTGTTCTGATTTCTTCTGATTTTTACCTCAGGTGTCAGTAAGGACTTCATTACCCAGGGTGCTGGGACAGGTACAACTTTATTGTCTTGTGTTTTTGGGCGAAATCCATTTTTAAAAGCTTGTAGTGACATCAGGAAAAAATATTAAGAATATTAAATGCCTTTTTCTTTTCTATTTGTTTTGTTTGAATGAAAACAGTCCTGAATATCTTCATACATGCATTGTATGCAGTGGCTCAAACAGGAGAAAGCCCTCAGGTCTGATCTGCTCTCTCTTACCTGACAGATACTGAGGTTCTGCGGTCCCATGGTTCCCGTGTACACAGCTGTAACCCTCCTCCTGGCCTGTGGGGGGCAGCTGTCCACCATCCTGAAGTCGGGGCGAGCTGCAGACATGAGCCAGGTGGTGGGCAAAGGCCTGCAGCCTCACAAAGTCAACCTTCCTGTTTATGTTCTGCACATCTTGCTTAGGTAGGCATCTGAACTCAAGGTCCACTTACTAGACTTTTTAGAGCTTTTAATTACATCTCACAGTCAGACCACCCACATGATTTATTTTCTTACTTATCCTCCTTTTCCTTCCTGCTGTCAGTTGTAGCTCGTTCCAAGAGGTCTGGTCCGTTCTCCGCCTCCCCCTTATGGATGCCCTCCCCTCATCCATGCCTGATTCGACATTTCGTGAGGGCGTGACACCAGTTGAAGAATGGCCCCTCCTCCTGTCCCCTCTGTTTTACATCTTCGGGGCAGCTGTTGCATACTGGGGCAGCACACTCCTCCGTCTCATTATGCGGCTGGTCTCGCTAATATTAGCTCCACTACACAGGTATGGCTGGACATTTAAACATCAGAGTATGTGATTTTAAACTGTGACTGAAAGGTCTTTAGACATTAGTCATTCAATATTACTTAACTGTAAGCCTCATTTAAATACCATTTTCTGACTGTTGTCTGTTTTGCACGCAGACCATCTGTCTCTAGAGACTGCGGCACCCTGCGACCGCGGACGCAGCTCCTCATTATTCTGTGTCTGACTGTTCTGGGCGGGACGTCCTGTGGGGCGCTGTCAATCTTCACCGCCTTCCTGCTCCACCTTTACAGAGTGAGTTCTGGGACATGTTAATACAAATGAAGCTGTTTCCAGTCATTTTACAGAGTAGCATTAATAGTTCAACCAGGTTAAATACTATATTGATCTGTTTATCCTCTTACATTACACATGTCTGTGTTTTTTGTTTGTTTTTTGCCATTTCATATTCAGGTACTGAGGCTACAGATGACAGAAAGATCTTTGAGTCACATGTTGAATCTGGTAAGATTTTTCGCCACCAGCATCAGATGGTTGGCTTGATGGTATTGTGGTTGAATGCAGAACCTTTTCCCGTATTACAATTAGATTCTTGTGAAATTCTACTAGTAATTAAAGTTTCCCATCATCTTTCCAGGCACCCCGGAAGCACAAAGAGGCTGAGAATGGCACAGCTGACCCCGAATCCTTCACCAAGTCTAAAGAATGTAATGGCGCCCCCTTGCTGTCTGAGTGTGCTCTGCAGGAGGTGAGGGATGACTTGCAGCTCCACCTCTGCCTATCGGCGCTCTTCACACTACCAGTGATGCTCATCGCACCCTCACTCATCCACTGGATCCGCAACCTGAGGTACAGCAATACAATGAGTGAGACCAAAGCCCCTGCATGGCTGTGTTTGTTAGAACGTATTCTAACTAGCTCCCCATATTTAAGAATGCTAATTAGTGCCATGTATCTGTGAAGAAAAGTGCTAATTGTTACATGTGTGAAAACAGAAAGGCAACTGTTTTACTTCATTAAGCAGTGACGGCATGACTTGGTAACGTCAGGAAATGTCTTTGTTTGAGCTACGTTGTGATCCTCTGCAGGTATTCCACCCAGTTGGATCCTGACCCCTGTTGGCCACACATTGTGCCTGTAATTATTGTGTACATGCTGCTCATCAACTGCAACACTTTAAAACTCAGCAACAGGTAAGAGCACGTCGCCACAAACGCACACGTTCTCCACCAGATGAATTATCCTGTCACAGTGGAGGCGAACTCCGCTTCAACCTTCTTCTTCTTCTTCTTCTTCATCTCTTTCAGTAAACTCCTGCCTCTGACATCCTTCCTCCCGCTCCCCTTGGCCGTCGCCATGGTGACCTTCTCTCCACTCCACCTCTACAGAGTCACCTACTTCCTGTTGGCGGCACTCATCCCCCTGGCCTCGTGTTGTCTGCTCTGACGGTATCTGTCTGGTTTCAGCCCACATCTCTACCATAACAAGCCTTTCTCTAAATTACAGCTTTACTCGCTGAAGCTGGTCGAGACCGATCGGTCCCGGGAAGACTTTCTCTCTCCAGCTGCCATGGAGCAGAGCCATAGACATACATAGCTTGGGGAACTGTCTGCTCAATGTTGGCGCCAAAAGCTCCACGGCAATTACACTATGCTTTAAAATGAGAGGATGTAATGGCCTTGGAACATTTGGTGCGAATATGGCTCCGAAGGATTGACCCCCGAAACCAAGTTTGCCTTACTCTGTATATCTATAGCTCTGCCTTCAAGGAGCAAGAACTCCACAACCAGTGAAGCTACTGATACTAGAGATTCACAACAGGGTGTTACTGTTAAAATGTGTTATTTTATGTTGTTGTTTCTAGTGTCGACAGTGGCATTGTTCACTGTGGTCACTACGCTGTAAACTCCTACACTGCCTACTGCTTAGCGATGACTTATACTACTGTGTGTTGTCTTTTACCTGTTAACTGTCAGCCACAAAACCAGTGGCAGCTTCATACATTCATTCCACAAGAAAAACACAAAGTAATCATGGTTACTTCCTCACTTTTTTTTGATACAGAACCGGTTCTAACCTGTCTCGCATTATTCAGAAGAAGAAGATTATGATGTGATCCATGTTCTTTAACATACAGTGATGTAGCCAAACAGTTTTACAGGTGTGGCCAGGTTGCGAGCAGTGTTCATGTTGGGGTAAATCTGTGTCTTGTTTAGTCTTCTTTCCTGCGTCAGCCGTGTGACAAACACTCTTGCATTCACCCACTTTGGCAAAAGTGACTGTTAAATGAGCAGCAGGCCGGGGGCTTACCCACAATAAGCGCCTAATAGTCGAGTGGCCAGAAGTGAAAGTTTTTAAATAATTTCCTACTTGAATTAAATGAGCCAAGAACTCGAAGAGAAAAGCAACAAGCAATTTCAGAATGGTACTTGTGTAAAAGCCTTGTGTCTCCACTTAAACTCATCGAAACTAGTCCAAGTTAGCGCTCCGTGTTTACCTTTTCTCACCATAAATTCAGGATGATGTGCATTTTCACAGCCCTGTTCCATCAGTACGATTACACGACTTTCTCTTTTTAACATAAATACTTTTCACACTCATCAGTTTTCCTTCTTTGTTGTTCTGTGTGAAACTACTGTCGGAGAAACTCAAAGCTTCCTGCACAGATGTTTCACATTAAAAGCCTTCCCAGTGTGTCCTTTTTTTCTAGAAAGCTATTAATGTGAAATACCAGTGCAGGAAGTGTTTAGTTTCACTGTCTGAAGCTTAACTTCTGCAAAGTAGAAGCAAATTTATTAGAGAATTAAAACTGTATTTCTGATTTAAACTTAGCAGTATATCTGGAACGTTTAGTCAATTCATGGATTATTTTATCGAAAGAAAACTAATTGCCAACTGTTTTGATAATCGATTAATCGTCATTTTTGACTGAAAAGTTGGTGTTTTGGACTGTTTGTTTGGCAAAAGAAGAAATTTTAATACCTCACTTTGGGAAATTTTGATCCTAATCCGAACATTTTTCACAATGTTTTTACATTTTGTAAACTAAAGGATTTATAGATTGATGGTGAAAATAATCAGCAGATTAACTGATGATGTGAATAATTATTAATTGAAGCCCTTATTATTACTGATGGATTTAATGCTGTTGAAATGCACATTATGCTGAACTTACCATGCGAGCACAGCGAACTGTCCCCTGTGGTGCTCTAGCTGTGTGGCGACGGTTCAGCAGCCACATTTTAAAAAAGCAGCGCTGTAAGAGGGTCCTTATGATCTGATCAAACCCTCCCAGCATCAGCAGCACTCCTGTAAATCTGTGATTTTCCCCGCCAGCTGTTGACTTGCCAAATAAAAAATGAGCAGCTTCTGAAGAGGGCCGAGCTCACGGAAACATTTTAAGCCACTGCTCATTCAGTCAACAGCCAGGAAAAAGTAGTGACCTTTCACACACCAACATGCAGCGGGCATCAGCTGCAGCTTTCTGCCTCTAATCTAATTATCTTTCTGATTTGGTGTGTCCTCACAGACACTCTGGAGTCTGGAGGTGTGAGAGTTTAATTAAGCTTCAGAGACTCTGTCAGTCTTCTGTCAGGGAGGTTTTTCTTTATGCTGCTTCGTGACTTAAAGGGTCTGTTAGCTGTTTGCAGTGTTCAGGTTTGATGGTTGGAAGATCTTTTGATTTATTATTATTTATAGGCCTTACGGTGTCTATTATTCCAGCATCATGAGCATACATGCGTACATTACATGTACATTTACCTTTGACTTTGTTGTTTTATTGTGTACAGCACTGAGTTACAGTGGATGTCATTAAGCTGATTAACAGAAAAAGACAATTTTATATCAAAGTAAAAACAAATATCTATAATTAATTCTAAATATAAAACTTAATATTTGCCTGACCTCCCATCAAGTCAAAATCAAATCAAATCAAAAAGTTGGATTTGTTTTTACATTAACGTGATCAGGGTTTTTTCTGTTGATCAGTATGATAAAATCTGAATGACCTCCACTGTGAATCAGTGTTTTAAATCAATGGCACATAAAAAAAAGTTGAAAGTGAGGCGAGTACATCACTGGCACCGCCGTAGTGTTTGATCCACTAACCTCGTTGTCAAAATCCCTCTCCAGTCTGTCTTAATGTGCCAGATTGGCAGCAACGCACGCATGTTGACTGGTTAAATACGATTACACCAAAAGTTAATGAGGTGGTTGTGAGATAAATATGCTAAACAGGCAAATTAGCACCTGGGGATTGGACAAATCATAAATATTCATTTATTTTTTTTATGTTATGGAGACAGTCAGAAGCTAAAGCTACAGACGAAGCCAGTCTCGTAGGTTCATGAGGACTAAAATCACTTGTGGTCGCTGGTATTTGGATTCAGAAGTTGTATCAAAACGTTCTTGGTGAAGCTTCGGGCTATCAAAGTTTATTAAAAAGCAAATTATTTACTTCTTCTAAGCCACGCATTTGTGTTCAGTGGAGGATTATGGGACGTCTGTGCAGCTGATGCATACAGTATGATTGGACATTCAAACAACAACTTCAAGCTCTTAGCAGGAAACGTATAATCCCTATATTGTAACTTTCTTTGTGCTGCTGCAGTATCGAGTTAACAAGAGAATCATCTTGTATTTAATGCTTTCTGTTTGTTAGAGCACAGTTAGTTACCCTAGCGGCAGATGTACAGGGGAAAGGAGCCCACCACCTTTTTGTCTTACTTTGTTTTGTTTTGATTTTAAATGCTTTTTTTTACGTCCTTTTACAAACTAAAACTCTTGTGACCATTTGAATGTTTTTTTTCTCTTAATATGAAAGAACACTTGGATCTCTTGTGGTTCCAGTTTTTAACCTTTTTTAGGAGCAATTTAAGAGACCAAGCTGGAGTTCTGTGTTTTTCTTACTGTCAACGAAAGCCAACAATGTGTTATTTCGTCTCGCTACTTTCTGACTTCCCGACCCCGCCGGTGGCACTCGGACACATTAGTTCCTGCTGAAGATGTACATCTTTAGAAACTGCTCGCAAATATTTGGTCCAGTAATTTCCTTAAACAGCTGGAAGCTGGAGTTTTTTAACAAATGTAACTCAAACAGGAAGAAATAGAGCTTTAGCTGGGGACTAATTTCATGTGGATTAATACACATTTTGGTGCTCTAGTGAGTATTTAGAGTAGCAACAGTGTGTCTCATTGATGTGTTTTTAGTAGTTTCTGCACACCGATGGGCGTGTTTCCATCAACCTATCAACAGTTTGAAGTACTTTATTAGAAAAGTTTGATAGAAATGACACACACACACACACACACACACACACACACACACACACACACACACACACACACACACACACACACACACACACTATACTTGTTTTTGGTCTGTTGACAGAAAGAGAAATATAGAACATGTACAGACTTTATCCTTTTAATGACATATGTTATAAGAAGAGGATGTAATATTTGATATGATGAAGGTTTTAGATGTAAATGGAAGGAACCAGATGGTCATTATGATTGTTGTGATGGAAACCGTTTGCTGTGTGGTGGTGTGTTTGAGCGTGCGGTGTTTGAGCGTGCGGTGTTGTTACGCCATGTGGGCCTAACATTTTGTTACTTTTTGACTTCAGTTTTTGTTGCCAATGACTTTTTCTTTAAGCTGTTTTTGTGTGTGTTTTAAAATTGTGTCTTGATGCTTTATCTTCCGTCCTCCTGCTGTTGCTCACACCCCCTCATGTCAGTGAAAGCAGCTGCTGTGCCTTTCTGAGCAGTTCATCTGTTTCCTAGCAGTTTAAAACCATTCAGTCCTCAGCAGCAGTGTCTTGACAAAAGGCCTACAGTGAATGTAAGTGTACGTCACTGGTTCCGTGTGACTGCGTTTACTCACTAAAATATTCCTTCAACACGGTAGTTTGACTTTAGATTCGAGTGACTTTATAATAACTAGAAACTAAAGATCATTAGGGACCAATCACTCTCGCCCCTCCAAAGCAAGCATACAATCATACGCCGACATACTCGACGAAGACGCCGCTGTTGTTCCCAATGTGAATGTACCTGCACTGAATGTCTCTGTGTGTTTGACTTTATACAGTCAGTGGTGGTGTAAGTGATCAGCTTTTCCGTGCACTTGTCTGTCTGGTGCCGTTTTTAGCGCTTTGAGATGCACGTCGTCTGCCTCGTCGTGAATTGGTGGCATACACTTCTTTGTGGAACACATTAGGAGGAGGTGAGAAGTTTTTCTATAAATATAAATGTGATTTATATCGGTGTTCACTGTGATTATGTCGTAGTTCCAGATTAACACGTGAGGGTTTTCTTTCCAAACTGGGAAATCCACACTTTAGTGGGGGTTGAAATGATGTTTTGGACCATTTAAAATGAGGTTTCATATGATGTTTTGTGTGTTTTGTCTAGAATTGAATAACTCCCATTGTGCATCTTAAATACTGCCATTTTAAAAACCGGTGAAACAGACTGTGGTCCTGTTGCTCTCTTGTGGTGCAGCGGTGAAAAATGTCTCCATCTATCATCTACAGTATTCATTTATCTTATATTTGGCCACATAGGAGCTTTACAAGTGAATATTCCTCCACTTTAACACTCTCTATATTAAAATGTGTGAAAAGATTTAGTTGAACAAAGGTGAATAATGTGAGGAAATCGACTAACTCGTAACTGAATAGCACCGTTATTAAGAAGAGCGGCCACTGAATCTAATTTCAGTCTACTTAAACTGACAGCTAAGTGATATATTTCAGCACCCTACAATTTCAGAAGCAAAAGGTTTTAGACTATCTGTGATCGGTCTGCCGCGGCGGCTTCGCTTTGTGTCGAACCCGACTTGGACAGTGAAGTGTTAAGTGACAGCTTTGCAGCATCCTGAATGTCATCGAGGGGATTCTCTTACAGTCGCTGATACCTCAGAGCTGGGATCTTGTTATTCAATCATCATGTCAGTAAAATGGACATTCACTCACACAAAAACACACAGAAACATCCAACCAGTCAGCGGTCGGTGTAGTGGTGGCTCTTTATTTATGCCCCCAGATGTTTTTTAGGAAGGATAAACACAGTGAGTTATAAGCCACTGATAAATAACACTACTCTTGCATGTTTAGCTCACCCTGAAATGGCCCAGTAGTGTTTGCACATTATCAGTTAACTTCTGCTGCTTGACTTCAGGGAGAAATGATCACTATGAAATTAACATTAGCCACAGAATAGGTGCAGATTTTGCAATAAGTACTGGCCCACAGACTACAGGGTGAGACAGCTATTCAACAATTCTGCATTTTGAGTCAAGTATTTATTTTTCCTTACTATATCCACTCATGTAAATCAAACTGTCTCCACCATCAAACATTCAACACACTGCTGAATGCATCAGAGGGGATTTAGAAGCGGGTATACCTGCGTACGCCCTGCACTACACCACTGCTACCAATAAATAAACCCACAATTCATCACAAAGAGATTTATTTTATCAGCTTACTTATCTTGTGTGCCGATCTGTGTAACAATCAAATCAAAGCACACTAAGAAAACTCAGTCGTCCACTCCACTCGCTCCGATTGATCACTGCAAACGTGGCGAACACTGTGCAGCTGCCAGAAACCTTCAGCAGCCGTGAAAACAAAGAACGGGCTCTTAGTTCAACCTACTGAAAAAGAATTCAGTCAAACCAAATCACAGTTGCAATGTTTTGTGCAGCGTGATGAGCTTCTGCTCCTTATTTAGGAAGTTTGTTCCAGGTTAGATGTTTCTTGCATTGAGGTAAATTGTAGTACAATACCACAGTTTGACACATCCTTCGCAGAAATGACTCATTATGACAACCGACTTAAACCTCTATGAAACTATAAAATTCAGTACTGAAGCTGTTGTTCATCGTTATCACAACCTGAGCGTCACTAATGTCTCACATTTGTTTTCATTTCCTTCCCAAATAATGAAAAAGGTTAATAAAGAATGATCTTTTTCCAGTGTGTATCTGGCAATATGGAAGTAAAACTCATTAAATGTTAAAACTGTCTATAAGTGCTTTAAAGTCTGGTAACCTTTTTATCAGTTTCTTTTATTCTGCTTCTGCCTAGAGTGACTTTAAAACCTGTAACCTCCTGCTAGCTGGTCCTTGTTGTGCAGAACTAGTTAGTCCTCTGACCTTTGCTAAGATACTGTACCGGAAAGAAAGGAAGAAAATAATACCTTGTCTGAGGCATACTTTCCTTTTTATTTATATTTTCTGGTGAGGCTCTAGTGTGGATGAGTATTTTCTCCTCAGGTTTAAGTGTTATTGTGTCAAAATGGATTGCTTTGATGTTTTTATATTTCTCACATTTTTATCTGATGTCATTGTAAATGGGCAAAATGTGCAATTTTTGGCACCATTGTTGTTGCAATAAAACCAAGAAAAATAACCGTGGTTGTTGTTGTTTTATTATTGTTATTATTGACATGTTGTGAGTGTGAAATTCATGTTTTGAAGGCGGGGCCCCCACACAGATGTTTTTACTTATTCTGGCTCATTAGACCTTTGCTCAGGTCAAAGGTTGGTCATGATAAAGGTGGAAGTTGTCCCGCCCTCTCAGGAGCGTGAGGGAGGTGTCAATCAATCACTGTACACAGTCCAGAGAAAATGTCTGATTAGTAAGGATACACGATATCTATCGGGGGCCTATAAATTATCTGTCGAGCTGGTGGGGGTTTGAGCACAAGTACTTCAGTTCCAGATGGATTAAACTTATTTCACCTCATCAGTCCAGTTGCTGAATCTTCACTCATATTAGATGTAAATGGCCTAATTTAAAAGTTTGTTCCAACTTCTGCGAGGAAATGGCTCAACTGCACTGCCGGTGTAATGGTTTAAAGAGTGACCGTGTTAACTGGTGACTTTTGGCCAAATGAGTCTCTGGTTACTCACAGTGAGGGCCAACACAAACTGAGCTCTTGAATTAAATATTCAATATTCGTCTGGAGGAATTTGACCTTTTATATACTTTTTTTTTTTCAGTTTGTTTCCCACATTGTAAGAACATTACGAGATAACGTATGTAAATGTTTAGCGTAGATATTAAACACATGAGCATGTATTTAAAATGTATTAAAGCCTCTTGAAGGCTGCATGTACTGTTCGTGTTTTCAACATTTGCCGTTACTACAAGCAACCGTTCTGCCTAAAGCCACCAGTCATAAACTTCATATAATGTAAATATACTTATTATATTTCTTACTGGGTTATTGACTCCTGATAGAAAATACTATATTTCCTCCCAGCAGCAGGGAGTGATAATACCTGTATGAGGGGCCTGAGGAGGGAGGACTGAGGGTGCTGTAGTTTGACCCTTTTGCTGATAAATTATTGGTCAATTATAATTTATTTTAAACTTTAATGCAAAACATTTGATACACTTTAATTATTAATTAGGCACAATAACCCAAGGGTGTTTACCACAGCTGTTTTAGTGCTTTACCGTTAATTTTGTCCTCCTTTAATAACATAAAGATGGACTACAGAACAGCCCAATGCTTTGTATCGTGTCGAGAACAGATTTGTTTAAGCTGCTTTATTGAATGAACATCCAGAAAGCTTGTGAAGTCTTTTAAACAAGTATGAATTTATTCAGGCACAATCACCAAAAAACAGTCTGTTTTGGGTGTATGAATTATTTATGAAGTAATTGTTGTTATTTCATTATGGCTCTCAGGATGCATTAAGTACTAGCACTGCATCAGATGATTTAAAATGATTGCTTTTATATCGCTGTAATATAAAAACATTCTATGTAGCTGCTTCCAGGACAGCAGCTCAAGATAACTGCACTGTCCTCTGAGAGAGCTAAAAGTGACCAGTTACTGGTGAAACTGGAACATTTAGTAGGCTATGGGAGCCCGCCTGTTTTTCCAGGCTTCCCACTCTGCTTAAGAAATCATTTTCCAGGACATTTTCCAGGACATTTTCCACTTTCATAGCACGCTTGGCTGTTCTCACCTCAGCTGATTTTTCCGCTTTCCGAATAGACCTTTTTCACAGCAGCCATTTTGACATCTGGCATATCAATGATACTAATAAAGGCTCTGTTCCATTTAGTGCAGCAGAGCCTCTCCAGTGAGCCAACATCCCCTAGAAACAACATACCCTACTGTTTCATGTCAAAACGGCTGCTGTGAAAAAGGTCTACTGACTGCAGCTTTTCCTCTGATGTGACATTAATTTGGCCACAGCACAGGATAACGTACAATTAAAAGTTTCCAGGACAACACAGGTTATCTCCAGGTCATTTTAAACAATTTCCAGGTGTTTCCATGACTGGAAAACTAGTCCCTAAGTTTCCAGGTTTTCCAGGATGTGTGGGATCCCAAACAAAGGAATGACATCATTGTTGTTATTTTGTTTGGCTGTCCCCTCAGAGGTCACTAGAGGCCAGTTTAGATAGATTGTGACTAGATGACTATTAACCTCATAGGATTTAAACTATATTGAGATTAGATAACATCATTGTAGCTACAGACCCTCCACACTGCATCAGCTACACTGTCAAGCAGCACTTCATGCTGTTTATAATCACCATTTGTAGATGGATGTCCTCTCGCTGCACCTCTGCTGAGCGGCCACCAGGGGGCAGCGTTTCCCTGCCGACCCCGGCCTGTCAGCAGTGTGTCAGCCCGGCTGGATGAATGGATCTGTACACTTTCCTCATGTTCGCTTTAATGTGCTTATGCAGAATCAGATGCGCCGCTTCACTGTGGTGGGAAATGCTGAATGGGATTCCCCGGAGTCTAAATATGGAGCAACTGGCACAAGACTGAAAGGCCATAACTGAAAACTACTCTCGTCAATGTGTCTGCAGGTAAATATCAGTCACATGTTACCTGAGGGGGGAAATGTATCCGGATCATTGTGAGTAAAAGCAATAACACAACCTAAAGACACTGTAAATATCACATTCATATGTATATGAGGCTGTATTATTGGGTTATTATAATTGATGTATCAATGCATTAGAAATATTTGAATGTTGTAGTTCAGTTGTTCCCAACCTGGGGGTCGGGACCCCCACCAGGGGATGCCAAAGCTTTATGGGGGGGTTGCGAGACCTTCTTGATTTTAAGGTTTAAAAATATACACAGTAGGCCTGTAGCTCAGCAGCTGGTTCACATCTGGGAGGAAAAGTGAATGTTAAATAAAGTAAATTATCTAATAGAACAATGGTCAAGCGGCCCTTTAAGTGTTTATGAGTGTTAAAAATAAGTAAAATGCATAATACAGACAGAGAATTGTATAGAAAAGTTCCCTAAATAGGAAATAATCTGCTCAAAATTCATCCATATCACTCGTTTTACACAAACTTCACTGTTTGGGTTCATTGTACAGTTTTGAATATAAAATGAAATATCCATAAAATATGTAACATAGGTCGTCAGCTTAATAAATGATAGCCCCTCTTCTATTATTTATCCCTTTTTGATTTGGAAATGGAGCTATTTTTAACTTTATGATCTTCCAGCTGTTAAATCTCTAACAGTGAAACATACTGAACCAATGTTAAAGTATAAAGCTGCACAGGGCTTCTACAGGTTGACTCTCTCTCTCTCTCTCTCTCTCTCTCTCTCTCTCTCTCTCTCTCTCTAGTCACCGCCCACTCTGATTTCCCACATTAATATGCAGTGTGTGTGTGTGTGTGTGTGTGTGTGTGTGTGTGTGTGTGTGTGTGTGTGTGTGTGTGTTATCAACAGCAAAAAACTACATCTCAGCCACTACACTCCTCCGAATAAATCCCTCCGCGCCCCCCCCCAGCAAGGAGACTCTCTCCACTGCAAATAAGCAAACATTACGCCATCCTCGGGTAGTCTAAGTCTCTTCTTCCCTTCTCTCCCCCCGGACTGACAGCGGTTGCATGCTCTGCCCAGTCACACTGTGTGCATCTGCCGGGACTGGTGGGAGGACGTCGGCACTGACTGCAGCGCATTGCGATGCAGAGAGGGAGAAGGATGCGATGTCTGTGTGAGCTGCACGCCTGAAGCCCGCAGCAGCAGCAGGAGCAGCCTCCTGTGCGGGCACAGTGCGGGGGACAGTGCGGGGGACAGTGCGGGGAGGTGCTGCTGGAGTTTCTGCGCACACTTCTGGCGGCTGCTACCGAAGAGGGCCGAGGTGTCTCTGCAGCGCCGCAGCTTTACAGAGGGATACCGTCTTGATACGTGACTCCGAGCCCAAATATGCCCTGGCTCGGGATCTGAGAGGGAGGGGGTGGCAGGGGTGGGGGGTTGGGGGAGGGGGGGCCCTAGCGCGGCACCCCGCCCGTCTCTCCTCATTTGGACTGCAGGGATAACGACCTGAACCGTGATATCCCCGCGCAGAGAGCTCCGAGCAGGTGTTGGTGGCAGCGCTGTCCCAAAAAACCCCCCGCACCTCTGCGCCAAAGGTAAGCTGAGCGCGCCGCCGGGGAGCGGAGGGACCGTGTAGGTGTTCATGGCTTCCAGCAGTGATGCTGTTAATGATGATGATGATGATGATGCTGAAAGCAGCTGAATGTGTCATTAAACAACCGCAGCGTCGCCGTTTGCGTATCGGGTTCTGCGCTGTGTTGTGGTGTGTGTTTTTTGCACTGAAAGGGGGGGTTGGGGTTGGGAGGGGGGGTAACTGATCGATTCTGCGCTCATGCATGCGTCTTGTGAAAGAGATGCATAAAAATAAAATGACGTAGGGAATTCCCACAGTAATCCAATAGCGAGCTGTGACACCTGCACATTCCGCCAGTGCGGTCCTATATATGGCCTGTGCTCGGTCATGTGCGCAGAGCGGCCGTGCGCGGCCTCGGCTGCGCGCAGATTGACTTAAAATGATTAAAGTTGGAGACAAACTGTTATGTAACGGGATTTTTGCTGACGTGATTGTGCCGTGGGGGGGGGTTACCTTCACGTCTCTTCTGCTGGGAGATGTTGAGATTGCCCCGTAAGTGCAGAACGGGAGCTGTGTTTACGTTCATATTAATCTATAATAACATAATGCTGTGGTCAGAATCGTGCCCTAAAGCAATCATACGGTGGCCCTGCAGTGTCTGTGCTAAATACCCCTCTGAGATCTTCTCTACTTTTTGCCTCTCTTGCAAAAGTGCAAACATGCACAGCTTTCTCAAAAATGTGATACATTAAGCAAATTCTGTTATCTGAGACGAAGTGGAACAAGCAGAAATACAGTTTTGTTGGATTTTTTTGTCCCTGCGGATCATCACAAAACAACAGATTTCCTCACTTGACAGAATTTGACAAGGGGTGGGGGGGGCAACCTGTGACGGTCTGGTTCGGACAGCTGCCCAGACTGTGCACAGAACCGATAATGTTAAGCGTGTCTGATAACTGAAGAAGAGAAGTTTGTGAAGAAATAGAGGCCGAAAGTCCCAAACACCCTCCCGTACACAGGGTGTATAATTAATCACTACACTCCTAAATTAAAAGATCATTTCCTCTATAAAACTGACACAGTTTACGCTCTCTAACAACAACAACAGCCTGTTCCCCTAAACATATCACACTGAAGTAATCAAAGTGGAAGATTAAAGCAGTGTGAGGGGTCACTATGAGAATCCATCACAAGCTCTCCTAACCTGAAGACCAGCTGTCCTCTATTGACTTCAGACGAAGAGACGTTTGAAGCGTGCTGAGGAATGAGGAACGGTTCGTACCCGGGCAGGAGTGTCCTTTGAGAGGTGTTTGTTGAAGCCCCTACAGACTGCTTCACCCACACCGGTGTTCTCACACATGTTACCTGGTGAGACCTCTTCTTGAGGATCTGATGTGTGGGTGTGAACTCTCCTGCTGGTTCATTACACCTGTTAGAGCAGCACTACTTGCTTATGGGAACTCTTATTTCACTAACAGAGACCAATGAGGATTTGGAATTATGGTTTATTGAATGTAATGGATATCGAGGGATGGAGGATGAGGGCTGTAGGGTTACGGTTGGGGGTCGAGGGGTACGCTTAGAGCCCCGGTGTTTGAATAAGAGAGAGAGAAGAGGAGACGAAAGAGGGATGTGGAGGGATAAGGTGTGCTTAAGTGTTGAAATGCGATGAGTTTGAGGCGTGGTCTTTGTCGTTGAGCCTAGTTATAAAACCTCATTTGGAGTTTGGCGACATCGTGCAACGTCCAGCAGAGACCCACCCTGTACCTTGTACCTGACTTAGTCCCACCAGCGGGGGCCTTTAAATAGAGCCTCTTCCACTGCAGACATTTTGACTCATCGTAGCAGGAAAAGCATATTAACAACATTAACGATGGCTCCGTTCTGTGCACGTAAACCATGACAGTGTGACAGTGAGCCAGCGTGAGTTATAGCAGGACCCCGAACTGAGGCAGCTAAATGCAATTCAGACATCATTCGTTTTCTTTATGCTTTTCCCACTGTGACATAACGAAATGTCTTCTGAGGGAATAGGTCTGAATTTGACATATATTTGCTTAGTTCAGTCAGGAATGATCAGAAACTGATGCATCACAAGAGACCTTAAAACTAAAGTTATTCCTTTATTCAATCTTAGGTTAGAATTAGACTAAAATGGGCTAGGGCTGCACAGTTAATTGAAATACTGTCAATAAAGGTAAAATATGTTAAAACAGCATTATAATGATGTAATCTAAGTAATGTAGTGCTGTGCAGGTATCCTGGTCTACCAGTCTTGTTCTCCAGTTCTAAGTTGTTGCTAATATCTGTCAGATAATCTGAATTTGGTGTCTGTAGCAGCATCTATTGAAAATGATTGAGTTTTAAAAGCTGCCACTGACTGTCAGATTGGTAACCTTGTTTAGAGTTTGTGTTTACATGCGTACTAGTATCCTGGTTTTGATCATATTCGGGATGTGATGTTTATCCCTGCGTGATTCTAACAGTATCCTGGGGTCTGATCATCTGTGTGCAGTTGATCTCCCACTGTCTCAGTCGCTAGGTCTGCACCAACAAAGGACCTTTAGAGACCTGGATCTGGTGTTTACATGCCACAGAATCCTGGTTTCTATGGAGTACTCCAAGATGTGTGCAGCACATAACCGGGATACTTCGAAAACCTGATGACAACCAGGAAATTAGTGCTCATGTAGACACACTCAATCAGAATATTCCAGAATCATCAGGATTTACTTCATTTTATTCAGTTTGAATACATCCCTGATGTTAAAAACTTATTTAAAAAATGTTTTTTTTAATACAAAATAAACATTTCTATGTTCTTCAAAATATCAAAAACATATCCATTTCCTATCAATACTGAAACTAAAGTATTGTAAGGGCATATGAAAACATTTCAAACAATACGAGCTCTGTATTCACCCATAATCCATCAGCGTTTATTCTGTTTTTAAGATAAGATGTTCCTTAATTGATCCCCTGTAGGAGAAATTAAAATTTGGCAAAGCAGCAAAGAACAGAAAAAGGGTAAAAATACAATAAAAAATAATAAAATGAAAAAATATACAATAAAAATATTAGAATATGAAAATCTATACACTATATACAGTAAGGTTGAATATGACTGTAATGTAACTGTACATGTGCAGTGTTAAATACAATGCTGAGAGTGTGAAGCTGAGGCACTGCTTTGCCTTCGTCGACTGTAGCGCTTTAGCGTATTGACGTGTTGAGAAAGTGATTGATTATCAAATTAAAAACGTGTCCTTATCGAATCAGGTGACCTGTTGAGGTTTTCACAGGCTGCGGAGCGTTTGTTAGAAACTGAATCAGCCAATGAGTCAGGAGTTAAAACGGGGCGTAGAGGTTGTGTCACCCTGCAGTGATGTCACTGTCTGCTCCACGTATAGGTCATTATTATCAATCAATCAGTTTGTTTCCCCTTCAGTGGTTTTAAGGTCGTTAAAATCATCTTATTCCACTCTGTCTGACAGTATGATATTGTGTATCTTCGTGTTCTAGGTCAGCGGTTCCCAACCTAAAGCTCCACGGGGGGCTCGCGAGGCCTTCTTGATTTTAAAGGCTGCAAGAAAACATAAAAAATATAAACAGTTAGCCTGTGTATCGGCATTTTGTTCGTGTCTGTGAAGAAAACTAAATGAAATTGTTAAAGTTTAGATTATTATTTAAGATCTGTAGTTTGCTTTAAGATGCATTCACAGAGCCTTCATTGCATTAGGAAAGTTTAAACAACTAAAGAGCTAACGGAAAAATGAGAAGAAAACAATGTATTCGTCAAAAAGCGAAGCCTATTAAGTATGTTTGCATTGTGTAGACAGAGAATTGTGCTAAAAGTTCCTAATAAATATCAGGAAAACTCATCTCTGATCAATATTCACAGGAAATTCATCCAAGAAGAGACGTCCAAAATCGCTCGTTTTACACAAACATTGTATAGCTTATCACTTGTTCTGTACTGTTACTGTTATGCAATGAATATATGAAATATTATTCTAGTTAGTACAATAACCAAAATGTTCCTTATGTGTTTTAAATGGAAGTATTTTAGATATTTTATACATATATTTCCCCCAAATTCAGCCTGTGGTATTTGGTATTTTTTAGGAGACTCTCTGGTCTCCTCTTGAATTTAAAATACAGTTATGTGGGTTTGTACAATGTGCACTTGCTGCACAACATAAATTTGTAATGACCAAGCCCTCAACCATCGCTCTACATGTGACCTCTTCTAAAATACGGGTTGAAGAGAAGAGAAAGTCCACTCAGCAGCTCCAGCAGATCTGTCTGCATGCTTCTCCACGTGTCTGTGTACAGTTTTTATGCCTCTTATAAATCCATACACAACCCACATTCCCCTTTATAGAAAGGTCAGCGTTCTAAACTCAGAGAGGGCGATATCAATCAGTCTTCCGGCGTAAATGCCATTTTCGACTCGCTGAGGCCTGTCATTGGGGGGATACCTCCCGAGGAGTGACTCATCCCAGACATGTACTCCCTGGGCGGTGTGTTTAGAGAAATTGCCTGAGCGGGACGGGGCTGCACTGTTTCTGGGAACACTCTGGCAGCAACCCTGTAGCCTGTGTTCCCTCAGAATGACTCAGAAAGTTGCAGTGAGTTGTAGTCAGGTGTACCGCTCCGTCCTCATCCGGCTTCTTAACGTTGGTGCTCGGCGAGGACGTCGTTGGGAAGACAATGAGAGGAGTACAGTGTGAGGTATTGTCGAGCAGCAGTACATTAGTTTTATACTTCTTTGTGCTGGTTGTGTGATTTTGTTCTTAACTTTATGTGTCAGTGAGGCATAATAAGACCTCAGTGCCAGTGTGTGTGTGTGTGTGTGTGTGTGTGTGTGTGTGCGTGTGTGTGCGTGTGCCAGCTCCCCAAGGTGCCCGTTCTGTCAGGCTGTAAAGTGCAGCAGTCACCTCCACGGGGGCACAAAGGGGTGCCTTGCTGACACCAACACACACACACACACACACACACAAGCAGAGAGGAACAGAGCGAGGGAGAGGAGGGGGGAGGAGGAGGAGGAGGAGGAGGAGGAGGAATCCCTTTACTGACATCACAGCCCCTACAGCTCACAACACAAATCCAGTTGGCAATAACACAAAGGTTGAGACTAATGACTATTTTCTTTACGGATTAATCCCCCAGAGAGAAGATGATGTACATGTAAACAAATAGCCTGTTTTGTGGAACTAAAGCGCCCTAAATGCAAAAATATTCATATCAAACATTATGAAACAGAGAAAAGCTGTTGCCAACAGTTAAAACCAGCAAAGTTTTGTATCTTTGCTTTATAAAATGATTTAAATCAATAGACTGTTTTACTGTTAGAGGCCTGAGCAAGTACAATGATCCAATAATTCACTCAAAAAAAAAAGTCAAAAAATTTTATATTTTGTGTAGCAACATTTCTCATTTCTGTTCATCTCATGACCTTTTAGATCTATCTTGTGACCTTTTAGGGGCCCCAACCCCAGGTCTGAAACCGCTAACCTTAAAGAATAAAGACATTATATACATAAATAAATAAATTTTTAGGAATGGTAATTACGGTATTTTCCTAAAACAGCTGGACACTGAAAGCAAACTTTACTTAAACAGGAGCAAATAGAACAAGTGTTGGGAACTATTTACAGCTGCGGATTAATACCCAATTGGTGTTACGTGGGACTGACTCTACTGTCAACGGTCGCTCCGGGCAACGCTGTGGCTCATTGGATGTGTTTTTAATAGTTATCCTTTAAACAATGAACCCAAACTGTTATTTTTCTGCGAATCGACTCGAGATGAAATGACTGTACCTGAAAATGATTTTCAACTGTGTGTGATTGAGAGGATTCGGCACATCTTCTTGGCATGAGGTGTGTAAGGGGAGGTGTTCAGCCACATTGCTACGATGGTTCCTGTCAGTCATGGCTGTCACATGGGACGCTATCCTCATTCATAAAACACCGTCCTGTCACAAAGAATGGCATTATTATAATTCCCAAACACCTACAAGTCCTCCACGCCCTCCTGTTCCTGGAAGGATCTCTGAAGAAATGCTTTTTGACAAGATATATGAAAACAATAATCCAGCTCTTTCTGCCATGCCCCATCAGATCCTCTGCTGCAGATGTGTTTCTTCTTAGTATTCGCTGCACAGTGGTGCAGAGTACAAAGTATTTGGAGCCTAATATCAGCACAGTACTCAAATGACTGCCTTTGCAAGACAGGAGTCAAATTTAGCCTCATCTGGTTAAAATTAGAAACACGATTTCATTTTTGGGTACTCAAATAACACCTTGTTTATCTGTGTCCACTTCCTGAGAATCAATCACTAATCCCACATCAGGTCAGAGCGTTGCAGAGCGGTGCAGAGCGGTGCAGAGCTGTGCAGAGCGCTGGAATCGGGATTATAATGGGAAATGGCAGTCTTTTAGAAGAAAAAGCACTGGAGTGAGTCCAGATTGTTCAGTGCCCTCTCCTGAGGTCATGTTTTGGTCTGTGCTGTTTGGAAGACAAACTCCTCATCCCCTCTGCGTTGAGTGCAGCCGCGGCATCTCCCACTCCACATCAGGGTTAGACAATGCCTGGCAAACATGAGGAGGGGGGACCACAGGAACACTTACATAACAACTCAACCAGTTACATATACACTTATTTTTGTTTCTTCTTCTTCTTGTTTATGGAAATGACCCCACCCCTGCTGGTGCTACCACTGCGTATGAGACCATGAGCACACGTGAGCAGGATTTATGTATTCCTGCATCTGTGATGAAGGTTTTATTTTGTCATAAATCCCTGTATGCAATGTATGTATGTGTGTGTGTGTGATGGAGCCGCGCTCTGGTAATCTTGTCGAGTCAGGAACGTCCAGGCTTTCCCCATGTCAAATGCAGCAGATCTTATTTCAATATCAGGCCTGGGTTATTTGGAAACACGGCCAGTCCACATACATCAACGCAGAGGCCAGTTCAAAATGCAAAGTCAATTGATTCAGAAGCTCAGGAGCTATATATTCGGTATATTAGACAATCTTTCACACAAGTTACTGCATATGAAACGCTTGTGAAATGATTTCCGGTTCGTGCATGGTAAAGAATCTCCAGTCACACAACCCACCTGTTAGCTCTCCACATGGAACATAACTCCAGATTACAAAAAGACTGGAAACAGACAATATAACTGACTGGAGGAGACATCCACGACAGAAGTTGCTTGTGGTTTCTACGGCAGAACTTTTTGTCACTTTGATGGATGATGCAGAGAAAGTCGTTAGTGGGTGCAGTGGAGGGAAGCATATTGACAAAGTAAATAACAGAAAATGGCGACCAAAGTGCATATTAAAGCAGAGTTTTCAGACTGTGAGGCGAGGGAAAGAGTTACTGTAGTTTGGCTCACTTACCAGCACGTTTAACAGTTTTTATTAGTGTATAATCACCTGAAAATAAGAACCACCATGATTCTACAGTAGCCCAGAACAGTAAAGCCAAACACTGGCTCTCCCACACACAGGAAGGCTATATTCAAATGGTTGCAATCTGTAACTTCATTGAAGTCCACTGAATCCTACACAGATTTCAGGTTACGTCAAAAATTGCGCTCCTTCTTGGAGTCAAATCTCGACACACAGATATTATACACATATTAGATACAGTGTGATGTACACTTTACAAGGATATCATTATCTCTATGTTCATCTCCAATAAACGTGTTTAGGAATCTTTTAACACCAGAATTTGGCAGTAATCCAGTGATAGTTGTCTGTATATCCGTGGATATGTTGCAAACTGTAACTGCTAATAGATAATTCAACATACTTTTAATGGTGTCAGTATGCCACACTGTAAACAAATGCTAACCGTTTTACCCTGTTTATAGTTTTTATGTTAAATGAAGCTGCTGGTGATAGCTTAATAGTTACCAGACTGATATGAGAGTGTTATTAATCTTGAGCGAATGAGCACATTTCCTAATATTGCCAAACTATTCCTTTAATATGAGGGAGTATAAACTGTCATTTGCACTGGAGTGACGTCTAGCCTGTGGGCTTTGAGTTCTGCTTATTTGAAGGCTATTAACTTTACAATCCAAACGTTTTTATTAAATACAGTGATGCATACAGTGCAGACCGCACACTGAGGCCTGCAGAGGAGGCATCGCTGAACAGCTCAGCTTTTGAGACGTATTACCACTTAAAATGCCAAAGATATCGGGGCTTAGCTCAGACTACAGCCCGCATGGTTTTCCAGTGACTGCACCAGGCACATATTAGCTGTATATTACCAAAGCTATTCTCAGTCGGGGGAAAAAAAAAAACCTCTGCTTCTCAGCCGGTCTTAAACCAGCTGCCTTTGGCTAGCATCTGAAGTCACATGTCATCCTTCCTTTAAAAACAAAATGGCTCTGGTGGAGACAGCGCTGCCCAGACAGTTCCCAAACTGGCATTTGCTGATTGAAGAGCTTCCTGGGAGGCAGATACAGCTGCCTGTCTCCTTTCTCTGTTTTTACGAAGGCAGCCTATTCTGACAGAAACCATAGAAACCCAGAGTGTGTGTGTGTGTGTGTGTGTGTGTGTGTGTGTGTGTGTGTGTGTGTGTGTGTGTGTGTGTGAGGGTTGTTAGGATGATTTAAAGATGTCTTTTTTCCAGTGGTCACGTAGAGATAATGGATTTTAAATTAAATAATTTCAGTCTGCTCTTTTCCACAGTGGAAAGGTCTGTTTGTACACATACGCTCTCATTAAGTGTTTCATTAATCATTAAAAGAAGTAAACAGTGCATTGTGTTTATTCCTCACCAATCCGACACTAGTAAGCAATAAACAAAAAAAATAATAACTCAAAATGAGTAATAATGATAAAAGGAATCGTGCACAGTTGAAGCCCTCCTCACATCCATTTCCTCTTTCATTAGAAAGGTTGTCAGGAAAGAAGTGAAATGGTTGTGCTGGGTTATTTGTGTTGGTGACAGGTTCTTTGACAGCAAACAACCTCCCAGGTGACTAATGTTTGTTCAGTCATTTGTTGATTGCAACTTGCAGCATACAATCACTCCTTTTGTTGTAGCTTACTGTTTTCTTTCTCCTCTTTCCCCGTCTTTAGGTTCTCGTTGCCGTCCCGTTGGATGGCATGAAATAAGAGCGACTGCTGGATATCTTCTACTTCGACAGTTCGGTTATGATGTGAGGACCAAAAGGGCCGATAATGGGAGCCTCTGTGGGGAAGTAATCAACACGTAGTTTCCAAGGCTCCCGTATGTTTCCAGCCATAATCCTTCAAACCAACTGTCACTGTTCAGACATGAGGATTTAAGTTAAGTCAGCGTGGACCAATCCGTGAAATGCACCATCGCTTCGACGACCGACCCCATTGATAAGAAGCTTCTACTCATCAACTGTCAGTTTACCAATCGTGCAACATGCGTCCTTCCCTCGCCACAGCGGTCCTACCGCCCAGGACCCGTTCCCACAATCCACCCAACCTCGCAGTGGGGGGCCGTGAACACTTGTCTGCTCCACGAAGGCGCAGCCCCCACCTCCGGCACACCCTCAGCCCGGAGAACCTGCGAACCTTGGCAGAGAGGGGCGGGGCTTCCGTCGATACCGTCTCTGTTGTCAGCAGTCCTATTGGGCTTCCACGGGCTAACAGTGACACAGATCTGGTGACCTCCCAAAGCAGGTCCTCGCTAACGGCGTCCACTCTGGAGTACACGCTGAACCGGGGCCAGAACCTCGTCATATCCTGGGACATCAAGGAAGAAGTGGATGCTACCGACTGGATCGGGCTGTACCACATTGGTGAGATGATTATTTTTACATGTAGAGCTGCAATTAAAGGTTCAGTGTGTCTGATCTATTGGCGCCTGAAGTTTTCGGTATAGAATGAGATGTTTTTCTCTACAGAATCCACCATGCCGAACCGCCATGTTTCCACAGTAGCACGAAATGGACAAATCAAACACTAGATAAGGACTTTTTCTGCAGCCACAATAGTTTCTCCTTCATGCTTGGAAGGCGAGGGTGAGGCGACTAAATCCTACGCACTGGACCTTTAACTCTTCTGGTGTAGGTCAAGTTCAAATCTCAAGTCCAAGTCAAGTCTCAAGTCCTTGAGGACAGGTTTAAATCAAGTCAGAGGTCTTCAGAAGCAAATCAGAAGAAATTCTTTCTTTCAAAGCTGTGTTGATAGTGTTCATTGCACAACTGAAGTCCATGCATAGTCCTAATAATAAATATGCAAGGTATGCAGCTATGCAAGGCTGGCCTGTTGCTGTGCTAATCATTTTTTAATGTTCTGGGACTTTAATAGATCAGAACTTGAAACTTGAATGTTTTTGCCTTCAAGTCCAAAGTCAGGTCTCAACTAAAGGCCCCTAGAGCAATTGCTGGAACAGCAATTTTCGGGTTCGTTGCACGTCACATTGTGCGAGAGTGTAATAAAATGTATTGGTCGCATTACGTGTCCGCATGTAAAATATACATTTGGGGTTCAGACTGTGATAAATGCCAAGTGAATTGTGGCATTATAAATATGCAAGCTAAAACACATTAACCTTCCCAACACTGGAAATCACACATGGGTCAACCGTCTAGTTTCTTTCAACCGTATGACTTAGTTTTCATTCAGCGAATAGTTTCTATTTCTCGGTTTAAAATTATCCAGATCTTTCTCACGTGAGGCAGTAGAGCAAGTACACTAGAGACTCCCTGCCGGCTGGGTGCGGCCCTCTGCTAATTAACTAAAATGATTTAATTGCACGGCTCTTCTAGACTTTCCAAATGGATCAAATTCTGACAGTGAAACAAGTCATCTTGCAGAGGTTGTGATGCATGGTCACAAAAATATCCACTGTTTTACTGCCGCTTCTTAGACAATGTTCCTGGGGGCTCGTTCATAGCAGCAATCACATTCTGAGAATCTGATTCGGAAATTCTCGACACTGTTTACGGTCGCCAAAGCTCAAAATCAGCTGTTGGTGGACATGCTGACCACAAGTTTTCCATAATATTTTCACCATATTCTTACATGATTATCAATAAATCTGATTGCTAATAACTCATACTGTATATTATAATAGAGATGGTTGCTTTTTCAAAGTTTTACTTATGCATGATCAGAATCAGCAGAACAAAAACAAAAGATACAGTCTGAATGATTTTCTCAGTCTGCCTTTCTATACTGTTATTTGTGCTTTTCCCCAAAACCTTTTTGCTGAACTGTTTGGGAAACTTGCAAGCATCCAGGACCTTGACCCTACCTGTCCTCAAAGCCTTTCAGCTGATCCAAGTGTTTTGTTATTGTGAGCTGAGAATAGCCAGCTAGAGTCTTGTGTAGGAGCTTCCAACTCTGAGTCAATACTGCAACAAGAGACTTTGAGACTTTACACAGGACTGGAGGCTGACTCAACATGTCAACAGCTCTGCCTCGGTATACAATAACATACACACCATCACAAAGCGTGCACGTCTCTGAGGCGAGTGGGGTGGTCTTCAATAATGTGTGCTAATCCTGCTTAGAGACAGGAATTTGACAGGGGGGAAATACATTGACCTGTGTGCTGAAGAAGGCAGATCTGTCCATCCTGGTGAAAAGTAATACAGGAGCAATAGTGAACAACCAGCACATTTGTTATTAAGAACCCATGAATTCTACACTGTTTTGCTCACATAATGAAGAGCTGAAGTCACCTCTGGGCTATAGCCTCTGTTCCAGAAGCTTTTATAACTCAGAGTCTCTTTTTTAACATTTCTTTCATTTCAGAGAAAATGAAATGTGTTCTTGTGGTGCGCTCTCCATCGTCGAAGACAAATTAATCTCTACGACAGACTTTGCCTCTAGGAGTTAAACGATTCATTTGTTAGCATACAAAAAACTACGTTTCCCATGGAAATGTTACTAGAATGGGAGAGCGTCCTTAGACTGCTATCCCGAAAAACAAAACTGTCAAGCTGTTGACGTTCAGCCGTTAATGGTCTAGGGCTTATGGAAAATTTTTGTTAAATGGCACAAAAAACAGATTTTTTGTAAAAGTAACTCCAATTTCACACCTAAAGGTCAGTTTACTCATCACGTGGTGCACGACTCATCCTGTAAAAACGGTTGCATAAGGTCTTCTGTGGCTCCAGAGAAGTCTGGGAAAACGAAGATGTCATCAGGGTCTCAGTTCAGCCCAGTCTCACGTAGATCGCAGATCCACTGGAGGATACTGTGTCAGTGTCACGTCTCCTAAATGTGAAAAGTACACTAGCGTATGTGCAGCACCAGCAGTAGTATAGAGAGAGACAAAGTCTGCATTTGGGAGGTTTAGGAGGATGGATGGCTTTCACCCAGTAGACCGCTGTTTGAGTCTGGTGTGAAACCAAAAGTCAACATTGATTACGTCGGGTTTTATCTTTTCCTTTCCTAAACGGAACCAAGTTGTTTTTGGTGCTTAAACCTAACCAAACTGCAACCTCAGGCAAGCTTTATTTTGAAAGTGTAACCAGGCTTTGCCTATTTATTATTGCTAACTAAGTTGACCAAGAAAGGAGTATGCTTAGAAACCAGGTTGCTGAGTTTGAGGTTGTTGCAGACAAACATTTTTTTACACAAAGCTCATAAAGTTATAAACTGGAGGTGTGAAATTTGAAAATTGTGAGTTTACCAGGCAGGGACCAATTATGTTGGAGGCATTATGGGAAATGTAGTATCCAGTGTATTTGGAGCTCGACTTACTGTATATGAGATCTCAACCTATGTTTCTATTTTTACCTTTTTCTGGCACATGAGGGTCTCTAGTGCAGTACTGCTGTAAATCACAGCAGGAACCCTTTAAAATAAACACATTTATTTACCATCTTCATCTAGACATATGGAGTAAACCATGCGACATATTGTTAGACATACGGTTATGTTTTGCTAGACTGGATTTGTTCTGTTAAATGTCAATGTGATTTTTACTTCTGGACCAGAAAACAGAAGTTCTGGTTTCACTTCAGCTCTCTGTAGTGTCATTTTATTTTATCTAATGTTACATATTAAAAAAACAGCTCCTGGAGAGTGCCTTGGAGAATATAATTAATGATTTAAAAGAAGAAGAGATCACCATAAGTTTGCCTTTTCCCTGTCACGATGGTTACATAACATTCTCCGGTGAAGCAAAAAATGGAAATCGTCTCTTTACACCAGATAATTACTGTTTTAATACAGTGACGGTCGGAGGAAGATTACAGCCTGTGATGTATTGTGTGTGTAATGGATAATGGATTTCTGAAAACAATGGCTGTCTTTGACTTCCAAGAGGTCAGACAAACCTGCAGTACAACAGACAGTAGTAGATTCTGGACACCATGCAGCTATTTTATAAAAGCACTGTAGTTCCTGTGGTTTTAAATCAAACAATTAGTTATATTTGCGATGACCTCCAGGACTTAACTCGTCTGGATTATCTGACCAAACTCTCCCTTGGAGGTGAGAATGCTGTGCGGGAGAAAGAGATAGTGTAAACTGCTGGTGCCAGGCGGGGCGTCAGGTCACTTCATATCGATCATAAGGCCGCCAGGACTTCATTACCTGCTCCAGGGTCTTATGCCCCAGAGGGGCTACCGCTTTCCTCGACTAAGCAGACATTCAATGATAAGCAACTTCCCCTTCAAACACACACACACACACGTACACAGCACACACCCCCTCCCTCGACTCTCTCCACCAGTCAGCTGAGTTTGGTGCTTCATTAATCTGTGTGCGAAAGTGCTACGTACAGCGGAATTCCCCCTCCCTGTTTTTAACTCAGAGGAAGTTTGCAGTTTGTCCTTCTGGTTAGAGGTTGTAGGGAGGCTATTTTGGGAATGGATTTCACTGATTAAAGGCAAACTTGTGTTTTGGAAGACAGAGTCCACAGACTAAACACGCTGAGAGACAGAACAGATGCGGCTTTTTTGCAGTTTTTCAAAGCAAGAGCGAGGATCCAGAGCGAGAACGCTGTCATCTGTTGTTTAATTTTACATTCTTTGGTTTGAAATCAGACACTGCAATAGCTTGATATGATCTAACCCAATAATTTACACATGTTCTCTTCTTGTCCAGATGAAACTAGTCCGTCCAATGTGTGGGACTGTAAGAACCGAGGGGTGAATGGCACCCAGAAGGGTCAGATCGTTTGGAGGTTGGAGCCCGGGCCCTACTTTATGGAGCGTAAGTTACCGAAGGCAGTCATACAGTAAGATTCATTTCATTGTTGTTCATTGGAATAAAAGGTAAAAAGTTGTTTAAAGTTTTGTGTTTAAACTCATATGACTTCATGAAACAAGTATATTTACCATGTATTTAGAATTAAAACCACATTAAATATTTAAAACACAGTACAGTTAGACTTCTGCACAGTCTGCGGTACAACTCAGTTTTGTGGCCAACAATAGGCAGATAATGTTTCCACTGCTTCCACATCCCATAACTCTTTGCTGCTTCCTCTGCAGCCGAGACCAAGATCTGTTTCAAGTACTACCATGGAGTGAGCGGAGCCCTGAGAGCCACGACCCCCTGCATCACCGTGAAGAACCCCGCAGTCCTGGTCTGTGTCAGTGGGTTTGAGAGTCTCAGGTTTAGCTCCATCATTACAGTTAAAATTAGGCATCACACCAAAGTAATTATAATTAGTTTGGATTATTTTTGGATGAGAGTTTTGACTTTGTCTGCATCCTGGATGTGAAAGTCACCTGCTAAAAGAACAGGGCATTCATGAGCAATGTTGCTTGAAAGTGTGGTTAATTATTACATTAAACGGTTGATTTGACAAGCAGGGCTAAATAAAACTTAAATGAATATAAAGCCAATGGCTGTCAGGTAGGATTCTTTGAAAAATGGTAAGAATTGTTGGGTTTCTAGACCGGCTCTCTATAAAAAGTGCCCTGAAATAACTTCTGTTATGATCTGGCCCTATACGAATAAAATTGAATTTAATTAAATGGAAAAATGGTCGGTAGTCCTGTAAAGTACACATGATTTGTACATACTAAAGCCTTGTGGTGTTTCAGGCAGAGACATAATACCATGTTTCACACAATCCACTCAATTGACGGCCAAATACTGTAAATTAAATTCCCTCCACCTCCAAAGTTATCTCCTGTATTGGCATTTAAATTGATGTGAATTGTGTGTCACCCTGGTGTGACGTCGTCTGTTCTCTCTCAGGTGGAGGGGCTTTCAGAGCAGGTGGGCGTTGAACATCCACGAAAACTGATCAGCTTTACTTTGACAGGTGAGTGGAGCGGTTTACATGTTGGCTGGAGTTATAAAATGCATGTTTCAGTCACTCAGTTTGTCATGTAATCATTCTTTGTAACAAATCAAAGAAGATCTGGAAGTGGAGTCAATAACTTTAAGTACATTTTAACAAAGCCCTCAAGCCATAGTGATGAAATCTTCTCCTTGTGTTTGTCTTACAGTCCTTAGAGGGAAAGCTATAATAAACTTTAAAAGCTGCTTTCAGGAAACAGTGGTTTTGGAATTTTAAGAGGTGCCTTCCTGACAGAGTACGACAGGGAATGCGGGAAGTCTGTGGGGGATTTTTTAAAACAGGTTTACGGGAAAATACCAGTATACTGTATATCTGTACAGCTTGTTTCAATTAATCAAGCAATCAAGCAATCCAAACTGTGGTAAAAAACAATTCACCATTGTTCCAAATAAAAACATGAATAAACCAGGAAAGAGTTTTATGATGCAGTTATGGAAGTTACTGGCCAAAGTGATGGGTGATCCCTCATTTTGGGTGTTTATGGACTACAGGGGCAGACAAAAAACAGATTATAATGAGGAATAACATGACAACAGAGAGTTTCTCACCTGAAGCACTTTATTCTGTTGTCATTATACATCTGCAGTGGATGTTTTCTACTAAAAGGCAACTTGAGAGCAGGTTAGCGTGAACAGATGTCGGTCACTCGGTTCGGCAGTCGCTTGGTCGACCACATTGGTTCAGACTGAAAGGTTGTGACAAATATTGCATGGATTTCAACAAAACATGGTATTGATATTCATGGTTCAACTACAACAACTATTTGATGGATGGCACAGACATTAATGATCCTCACATGATGAATTGTAATCACTTTGGTGATTACCTGACTTTTCATATAGCGCCATCATCAGATCAAAATTCAAATTTGTCTTATACTTTGGTTTATGGCCAAATACCTTCAGCCTCAGTTGTACTTTGTGTTTACTACTAATCAGCAAACGTTAGCATCAGCATGTTGTAAGTACAATATTATTGAGATGCTGGCATAGTTGTAGACTTTAAATCTTGTTAACACAAGAAGAAAGCATTAGTCTTTTACTTTCCTTAGTATTCAACCTTCTCTTCTTCACCAGTCTGCCTTTACTGATGCTTTGTTGCAGATCTGCGAGCCACAGGCTTAAAGAAAGGCATGTTTTTCAATCCGGACCCGTACCTGAAGATGTCCATCCACCCAGGGAAAAGAAGTGTCTTCCCCATCTTCAGCCACCACGGACAGGAACGACGATCAGCCATCATCGCTAACACCACCAACCCCGTCTGGCATGGAGAGGTGACGTTTGGGCTTTTATACCCTACAGTACCCCACTACACTGAGCATGCTTTTTTCATGCACACACATTCATTTTCAAACACTATATATACACAATTGATATATGATGATATATGTTGACTGTATATGTTCTTGTCACCCTGCAGAAATACACATTTGTAGCACTAATGACGGACATTCTGTACATAGAGGTGAAGGACAAGTTTGCGAAAAGTCGACCGATCATCAAACGCTTCCTCGGTCAGCTCACTATCCCTGTGCAGCGGCTTATTGAAAAAATACCAGGGTAGGTGACAAACACACGCAGTTCACATACTCAAAGAACATACTTTATGTAACAACAGAAATTCACTTGCCGCTAGATGTCTCAGTAGCTGACCTAGCAGGTAATTGTGAAACACACTTCAAACTGTACAGAAACAAAACTAACCAAAAGTCTTTCCAACAGTCACCATCTTGAAATAAACCCTTAATTTGTGTTCGAGTTAGATGTGAAAAGGATGCAACGGCTGCAACGAAAGCTAACGTTAATGCTTGGGGACAAATCCACCTGTCAAAGTACATCCAGACTCAGATTGTGTCTGACAACATTATGGAAAGGATCCCTACAGAGATAGACCTTTTGTTTGACCAGAAACAGACATAATATTGCCATCACTGGCCACCAGACTCCATAGAAAAAACTCAAATTTTACCTTGCCTCAAAGTGGACAGAAACAACATAAAACTCACCAAAACCATCTTTGTTAGTTTTTTCATTGTTCCAGCAATCAGCAACTATGGGTTGGTCAAAGTAAATGCTCAGTTTACAGTTGTAGATGAGAAAAACATATACAATAGTTTCAGTTGCTCTCCTCAGTTGCAGTGACGTCATTCTCTGCAGAGGACTCAACTACATCTTTACGAAGCAAGTAGTTGTCTGCTGCTATATTAATTTATTAATGTCACATATATCATGGTGTTGGTATATCTGCTTGTGTTTGACTGTCCAGAGTCCAGCCTGTGAGTTTCCCCCTGTGTCGGCGCCTTCCCACTGAACACGTAAGCGGCCAGTTGCAGTTCAAAGTGGAGCTCACCTCGACCGGGCCGGATGGTAAACCTGACTTTAAATTGTATTTCAACTCTTTGCCACTACTTTACATTTGTCTTTCTCAACCACCTGTCCTGCCTACTGTAGGTGCCTCTCCTGATTCTATCATTGGCATGTCGTCATTGAATGGAGCTCCAGGGACTCCATCCGATGATGAGGACCTGCCCCATCATCTTCCTGGAGTGGTCTCTGGAGGACCTTCTCCTACTGGCTCCCAAAGCATGTGGGAAGGTGGCGCCATGGCCTTCCCTGAGAAGGACCTGTCTCTTGTTGGAGCAGAGGGTAGATTTCTCGGGGCTGCAAGCCTGTCAGGCCATGAAATGCTCCAGAGGTCGCTCATTGAGGGCCTGGATGCTATTGAGGCCCCGAAAGGCCCCGGTGAAAGACCCCTGGGTGCGGCCTCCCCTAAACTGCGCTCCAGCTTCCCCACACACACAAGGCTCAGCGCCATGTTGCACATCGATTCGGACGAGGACGAGGACAGGTCCGGGGCCAATGATATCACTCCGGTGCCGCTGTCACCGCTGCTGATGAATGGACAACCTCCAGATGTCAGCGGCCCCGATGAAGACGACCCATTTCCCGAGATCCAGCAGGAGCCTGAGCAACTAGAGCCGTCGGTGCTGGAGGAGGAGCTTGAGGGTGCGGTTGGCGGGACAGACGACGTGCCCCCTGACGCAGAGTTGGCCCTGGAGATGGCGGCAGGTCTGGACTTAGATGATATTTTGGAGCCAGACGTCTTCTCCGAAGTGGACGAGGCTCCTTTCACAGAGGCTGTGTCCCATAATGCTGCGTCAGTGGGGGGAGAAGTGCATGAGGAAGGAAGGGGGGCTGGCGAGGACTCAGAGATGGACACTTGCTCCATGGCAACAGCCCCGCAGACGGCCTTTTCATCATCAGAGAGCTGTCCAATCACACTGGCTACTGCGGTGGTGAGTTAATTATCTCTATATGGTCACGACCTGAGATTCAGCTCTCTGTTCACGTGTATTACTACAAAACCACAAGTGTCCCTTTTAGGGCTGCAACTAAGGATTATTTGTAGGTGTTTAATGCTTAAATCATTAAATCTGACAATATTTTTATGACCATTTTTACAGCCATATAAATAAAATAAGGAAATAGTCAGTTTTAATGAACTAGAAACTGTTTCACACACAGATCACGTCAGCAGATGTCTTATTTATTTATTTTATTTATTAGCAAATTGAACACATTTGTGGAGTTTTCTTGTAAACAAATGAAACCTGAAGGGACCCTTATTCTGTTATTTAATGAACTGACATCCCCTGACTACTGATATATATTCTGGATATATTTTATATTATATTCAATCGATAACAATAACAGTACAGAACAACTAATAAACTGTACAATTCATCCCAAAAGTGAACTCAGTGAACTGTAGGGATCTTGCGTCAAACAGGCGATTTAGTTTAATTTTGTTCAGATTATTTCCTGTTAGCATCAGAGAAGATTTCCTTATATATTTAGGGACAGTTTTATTCACTTTTATGTCTGTTACATATATTTTTTATTTTATTTTTAAACAATCATACGTACTTAATAGTCTTTTTTTTGGGACAAATTCAGTGTTTTCTTCTCTTAACTCGTTGTGTGTTTTAACTGCGTACTTTTATAATGCAGGACGAGGCTGTATTTGTTAGCTGAATATAGTGTGTGTTCAGGTCTTCAAAGTTTAGGATTTAAATAATAATCTAAACTTTAAAAATAACAATTCTGTTTAGTTTTCTTCACACGAATGAAGGAAATGCTGTGATATAGGCCTACTGTGTATTATAACTATATTTCTTACACCCCTTAAATTCAAGAAGGCCTTACAACCCCCTGTAAAGCTTTAGTGACCCCTGCTGGGGGTCCCAAGCCCCAGATTGGGAACCACTGACTTAAACTAATAAAGGTTTATTGTCTCAGATTTGCAAATAAACACCACAGTCTGCTCAGACGGTCTACAGTATGTCTACGCTCTGGTTATGCATCCTGATAATATTTTGCTTTTGGTAACTATCATCGTACCATTTCTTTCCTTTTCTTTATCTTTGAGTGTAGTCACAGTCCACTCTGCTGTGGCTGAGTGTCATTACTGTCCTCACAGTGCACACATTATACTCAGCAGCAGTCTCCGCTGGGTCCTAAACCCAGCTGGGTTGGTGTCACACTGCACCATAACACTCCACTGCAGCACCACCGTGCAGTACAATATAAGGTTGGTAAATACATATTCAGTTAGTTGGAGAATATTTTGCCTTTTGTCTGACCTGTCTTGTACCAGCAGCGATTTTCTAGAAACATGACACGAGTGGGAACCAGTGATCTGTATTTCATGAGATTTTTAGGCTCTAAGATTGTTTCCTTTTAGCTGTCACGCCAACGCACCAATGCATATTATTTGCATGAACTCAAATGTTTCTCATCTTTCTTTTGTTGCCTTGGTGATGGAGCCAATTGCTGCCTCACGTTGTGAACCATTGGGGTTGACTTCCTGTACTTCTCATATATTTTGTAGCAGTAGGAGTGAATGTCTTGCATATCAATGTAAATGTGATTCACTTCAGCAGGAAACCCTTTTTTTTAATAATACATCCTCACCTATAATAATTATCATTCTGTGGGATATTTTGTAGGAAGCGGAGGAGGGAGCGGAGACAGCGATAGATCCAGGGGGAGATGTAGTTTCCGGCACCCCACCAACCAATCAAGCTGTAGACGATGAAGGGGGCGGGCAGGTCGCTGTCACTGAGGCTGAAGGAGAAGCTGCCCCAGCCAGTGAGCAAGCGGAGGTGGAAGATATCAGCGTGAGGAGGCCGAGCCTGCAGGCTGCCGGGGGCGTGGTGGGAGAACCGGAAGGGGAGGAGACAAAGCCACCAGAGGGGGCGGGCTCTGTGGATTCAGAGCAAGTCACCACAGAAACAGATGGAGAGGAAGGTAGTTAGTCGGCTTTTTACTGTCCAAAAGGTGCCTCTCCTGCTTAAAAGTTAAACTGAAGCACAGTTCCACTATTAATGATCATGTTAAAACAAAATGAATTTGTTTTCTGTGTTCAGGTTCTCATGTCAACGGCCATCCTGTACGTTCGCTTCCTTCTGTGCGCCACGACATCCACCGATACCAGCGCGTGGACGAGCCTCTGCCTCCCAGTGAGTGTGTGTGTCTGCATGCTCCGTATTGTCTGTTGTAGCAGTGTGTCTTTGTGTTTGTGTGTCTGTGATTGTGTGTGTAAATTTGTCCGTGTCTCACTGATTGACTCTAATTAAAACCACAAATCCTGGACCACAGATGGATCCCAGAGACCCAAAGAATAGTTATGAATAACAGCACTTTCTCACTCTAAAAGGTGAAGAAACACAAAAAAAGGTGTGAATAAATTGTCCTTTCTTCTTAGTCACACTAGTGGAGCTTCAGGGATGTCTTCCGGTCCACCAATGGCACTGAAATATCTTGATAATTGCAAAAATGATCCCCAGAGGATAAATTCTAATAACTTTGGTGATCCTGCGACCTTTCATCTAATGCCACAGTGAAGTGAATTGTAATAAGTGTTGATTCTCTGACTTTTCCTCGAGCACACAGGTCAAAATTTCAATTTGGTTTATCACTTAATACCCAAAAATCTAATGGTATTCCCATCAGCCTCGGCTGTGTGCTGTGTTTAATGCTAAATAGCAAATGTTAGCCTGCTAACACACTAACATGGTAAACATTAAACCTGCTGAACATTCTCATTTTGAGGATTTGCCTACTAACATTTCTCTTGTTAATGCTAATTTTGACACAGAATGCACTAATATAGTCTATGAAATGAGATAAGAAAAAGATAAATAATAAAATATTTCTTGTCACAGATTACTTGAAAGTGAAGTATGAAGTCTCATTACAGCCTGGAGTTGTATTTTTATTATAATTTAGTGGTTGATGTCATTAATTGTTGCCTAGGAGATGCTGTATTTGTACTGTTATTTTCCCCGGAGGCATTAAACCGTACTGTGTATCACTTATGAACTGCCTCTCAGACTGGGAGGCTCGGATCGACAGCCACGGGAGGATCTTCTTCGTGGACCACGTGAACAGAACCACCACGTGGCAGCGTCCCACCGGACCTCCTGCCCCGCAGGGCCTGACCCGCTCCAACTCCATTCAGCAGATGGAGCAACTCAACCGCAGGTGGGCTTCGCAAAGAGAACTGTACTGCAGTGACCATCATGTTATTATGAATTATTATCTAGAAGTATATATTATATCTTACTAAACCAAGGTTGTCATCATGTCAGTTTCAGAGGCTTTTAACAGAGTAGAACCAAAACAAAATGTTCCCTCACAGACCTATTTTAGTTATGAGTTCTCTTTAATGGGACATTGCCTGTGGGTTTCTCTTTGTTTCTCTTTGTCTTGAGGTTTTTATACTAATGTAACCTCGAATCAACAAAGATATAAAGGCTTTCAGCAGGAAAATACAAGCAGAAAATACAAAAAAACATTTTTTAACCCTTGAAGCAGACATTAAATCCTTTGTGTTTAAATACATAGTGCACAATTCAAAACACCTCCTTTACTAAAATAATGGAAAACTGCACTTCATCTCTACGCTCTATCACAGGTACCAGAGCATCAGGAGGACCATAACCAACAGCGATCGGGCAGAGGAAGCCCCGGTTGACCTGCTTCCTGAACCAGAAAGTGAACTGATGCCTCACTCCATTTCAGGCTAGTTTCAGTAAAAACAGACAAATTAGAGGTTTCATTTACAAGAGCTTTGTGTTCATTTTGCCCATTCAGTGACTCACCTCTTGAGAATGATTCATCTCTTGAAATACTATGGTGCACCAGCAGTCTGAGAGAGTTATTATTTAATACACAATGATCTCAGAGTAGCCGCAGTCTTTTTTCCTGACACATATTGTTGGATATGTAATGCTGCTTTTGTTATTGTCTCCAGGTTTGACTGGTGTGTGTTGATTTTGTTGCAGAATACCGACGAGACAGTGCAGTCGCTCACTCCAGCGGGCGCTCGCGTCTCTCGCTGCTGCTCCAGTCACCCAGCGCCAAGTTCCTGTGCAGCCCCGACTTCTTCACCGTGCTGCATTCTAACCCTGTCAGTCTGAGCACCTTTCACCTCGTTCTCCTTTTACATAAATCTGTCTACATACAAGCAAAATGCAAACTCACGACATGCTTGCATCTTTCTGTTCTATCTTTTAAAGTTAAATACTATTATGGGTAAATTCACACTAATCACAAATCAAACTTACCTCCAGTTGTACCCGGCTGTGCTGATAGTTTATGTGCATGGCGGGCTTAAAGGGGCAGATACAGAAGAAACTGAGCACACACAGTAGAAACAAAATGACCATTGTTATATGTAACTAGGGGTGGTGTTGAATACATTACATTAGATTTTGTTTGTCGTTTGGTATTTAGGTGAATTGATCCTTTAAGAGATTGCTTTATTTGTCATTTTTTAGACAAAAATGACAAATGTTCAATTGTTTAAATCTTAGTTTATTGAAAACTCAAACTCAGTCTCCAGCTTGATGTGGACAATATGACTGAGATCAATACAGGTGGCACTCCTTTGTTTTATGTAGTTATGATTTTTCCAAAACAGCGAATATAAAAAAGATTCAAACTTTAGATTCAGTTACTTGAGCAAAGAGACATTTAAACTATTCTAACACAATTTTAAACACCTGTTAAAATTAAGTGAATGAACTGAAAATGTGCCTCCCGTTCCTCTCTGATGACCTCACCTGTCTGCCCTCTCCGTCCAGAGTGCCTACCGCATGTTTACGAGCAACACCTGCCTGAAGCACATGATCAGTAAGGTGCGTCGGGACGCTCATTACTTTGAGCGCTACCAGCACAACCGCGACCTCGTCACCTTCCTCAACATGTTCTCCAACAAGCAGCTGGAGCTTCCCCGGGGCTGGGAGATGAAGCACGACCATACTGGGAAGGTGTGTGTGTGTGTCTGACCCTTAACCTTTCACCTTTGACCTGGGATTACCCCAGCCATGAAGGTCATGTGTATCCATTGACTGTAATCTCTGCTCCAGTAGGCTCTTTTATAACCTCTACGTGTTTCTGTGTACACATAGTGCTTGACTGTGGGTTCTTTGCATCTCCATCCTCAGCCCTTCTTTGTGGATCACAACTGTCGCTCCACGACCTTCATCGACCCGCGGCTTCCCCTCCAGAGTTCTCGCTCCACCGGGCTGCTGGCCCACCGCCAGCACCTGAGCCGCCAGCGCAGCCACAGTGCCGGGGAGGTGAGAGACTAGCCGCCACTGCACCACTTGTCACCTGGAGTCATCTTAAAGGCTAGCAGAGACACTGCAATGTTTATAGAGGCCAGTTTGAAGGAGAAAAATGCTTCATGAGTTTCTGCATTGTGGGCACAAGCAGGGTCCCTGTGGAGGAGCAATGACATCAGTGCTACTTGGATTGCAAGTCAGCGGGAGAAAGTTAATTTTAGTTAATTTTTACCTTTTTTGAGTACAATGCATCAACTGATTTCAGGACTAAAACAGCAAATCCAGCTGTCTTTGACTTAGTCCTAGATATCTTACTGTATCACAGGGATGATAAATCTTCATAGACACGCTGTATATCAAACAATTGATCCCTCTCATGTTGATATAATTTGAGACAGATGCACCATTGCTCTCGTCTTATTTCCTCTCATCTCTTCCGAAGCTCTTCTGCACACAGGAATGACAAGCATCACTCAGTTATTGTCAAATTAGTAGCTATACCTTAGTATGAGTACTATAAACACTAGGGGTCATAGTGAACATGATAGATGGCTTTTATTGCCTCCTTAATCCATAGAAGCTGCAACATCATTGGGTTTAATTATCAGGCTAAGGTAATGGATTTTGGAAAGGTCTTCTGTTCAGGAAAAAAAACTGTGCAGTGCATACTAATGCAGCAGGGACTCTTCCTCAGTGAGGCATTCAAGTGCTTTCTGGAATATCAGAAAATAGATTTTTTTGCCAGAAAATAATTGTTAATTTTACATAACTTTTTTTAACAATCTGCAGGATTACCTATAGTTTGTTTTCAAGGTTTGGTTTTCTGATACAGTACAGTGAGTGCGGACTAGAGATAGTGTTTAATGCATGTAAACATCCTATCCTGGTTAAGGCCTTATCCTGGTTTTGAGAAACCTGGATACTGTAGCATATAAACACCTGATGCAGATTTCTGATCATTCTTCGACAAAACAAATACAATACTGGAATAAACTGATCTTAATGGCAGCTTGGGAAATGTTACATTTATGTACTGTATGTGGTTTGTGATGGAAAACCAGAAACATTAGAAATGTGGAACAGGTGAGAACAGGTGTGACCAGCAGGTGGATCGGTCTCAGAACTAGGATGCGACCTGAACTGTAGTGCTTTCTTTTGTCACAGGTAGTGGACGACTCACGCCAAACCAACCCGCCCGTCATGCCCCGCCCCTCCAGCACCTTCAGCGGCTCCAGTCGAAGTCAGTACCAAGATGTGGTGCCTGTGGGTAAGTCAGGCAGAGTCGAGTGTGAACATGAAAACATAAACACACGAGTCACAGATATGAATGCACTTTCCTAATCTTCTCCAGCCTACAATGACAAGATAGTGGCGTTTCTACGGCAACCCAACATCGTGGAGATCCTGCAGGAGAGGCAACCCGAGCTCGCCAGGAACCACTCGCTCAAGTACGTCTCTGTTTTCTCTCCCTTCTTCCTCCAGTCTTTCGTCGCTTCCCTTTTTCTCTCCCCCTCTCTAGCCTTGCTTGCCTCCATTATCATCATCATCATCATCATCATCATCAGTCACCCTGAACACACAGTTAACCTTTAATCCTAATGGATTGTGTCAGTTTAGCCCCTAATGTGTGTGTGTGTGTGTGTGTGCGTGTGTGTGTGTGTGTGTGTGTGTGTGTGTGTGTGTGTGTGTGTGTGTGTGTGTGTGTGTGTGTGCAGGGAGAAGGTGCAGTTTATTCGCAGTGAGGGAGTCAGTGGGCTGGCTCGTCTCTCCAGCGACGCTGACCTCGTCATGCTGCTGAGGTGAGTCCTGTGTGTGTGTGTGTGTGTGTGTGTGTGTGTGTGTGTGTGTGTGTGTGTGTGTGTGTGTGTGTGTGTGTGTGTGTCGGGGTGGGGGTCTGGTTATTGATCACTTCTGAAAATGTAATTAGAACCAATGGGCTCCACCACTTCCAGGAATACAAGTCTAACTCCCATTTTATCCACCTATGCTAATGCTTTGCTGTTGTGTGCGGTGGTAGAATTTAACTAGGTACATTTACTCAAGTACTGTACCTCAGTACAAATTAAAGGTATTAGAGGTACTAAATTATATATATACATATACATGTACCTCAAGCAGACCCCGGCTTTACCCCGGGAACGTCTACTCTGCTACATCTCAGAGACAAATACTGTCCTTACTTTTCAGAAGTACCTGTGAAACTGAAAGATGAAGTGTTTCCTTTATGGGTTGAGGGCACTCTCCTACTTCTTAATCTTATTAAAACCTTCTTTTATTAGCTGGAAAATGCATTAAAAATGATCTCTGTTTATTCTGACCAAAAAGATCAGTTGTGATCATGGAACTTGAGCTCCTACACAAATTAAAAGACACAGGAAATAAGTTTAGGCTAGTAAGTAAACTTAACGTAAATTAACAGAGGTTAAAACACGGAAATGTATACGACCACATTGCTTTTCTTTACCATCGAGCACAATAGCAAAAGGGGAGACAACATTTACAGGAGGGCCCCCAAAAGTGAGTGTATGGGTACACACACTGAGTCTCAAACCTTCCACATATTCACTCTAGAGGCTTAGCATGGCAGGTTATAAGTATTTAAACACAGATTTTGTGTAATTATGATCCTACATATCACCAATGTATGACTTGCTGCTGTTTAATTAACTCGTGTTACAGAGAGATGCGCTGTATATATACGATGTTGTAGATTAAAGTACCCAACAGTATATAACGCAGTTAAATTAAAAGCTCAATCTTAAACATCTACAGCAGTAAAATGCAACAGCAGTGATATTAATCCAGAAACATCATGTATAATAACAAAAGGCTGACAGGAACCATTTTAATGCACGAGCATTTTGCTTCCACCACTGCTTATACGCCTGTTTCTTTCTGCCTGTGTTCTGTGTGTGTCCGTCTCTCTCGTCTCCAGCCTTTTTGAGGAGGAGGTGATGTCATACGTGCCGCCGTTACTCCATCCGAATTACTGCCTCTCCTCTCCGCAGAGCTCCCCCGGTAGGTTGCCGTCTCCCTCGGTGCAGTCGTGGTGACGCAGACACAAAGTTTATTAAAGCCTTTATTAAATTCTTACCTTTGTTATTAAATATCACGCCATGAGGTTTGGTTTACATTACATACTAAATAAAATAGGATATTTCATTGTCTTATTAAATAAAAGAAGCCATGCACTTTGTACCTTCGTATATAACAGGGGTTGGTGTCAGGCTAACATAAAACAAAGCATAAGACATGAACCCTAACCTCTACACACATACAAATACTGTTCTTAAAGTCCTTGAATGATCATAAACATTTTTGTTCAAGTGTACAACAGATTTTACAACAAAAATTACTAAAAACAACTCATCCTGTCTACTACAATAGTTAGTTGGTGAGGGTTAGATGTGTCCTGGAGGTAGTTGACACACTCGCAAACACGCACACTTCCTCTCATCTTATTGTTGTTTTTGTTGACAGGTGAAGAGATGTGTATTTATTGGAGAGATGAACAACAATACACAGAGGTATTGTTGTTCATCTCTCCAATAAATGATACTTATAACAATCCAAGATTAACCTGCATACAGTACTTCCCATTCTGGGATTCCAATTCTTCCTCATCCCTTTAGGCTTTAGCTGATTTCCGCTCCGGATCATTAAAATTTCATTTTGTCTCAATCTCCCTGTCTCTGTTATCCTTTTTTTTCCTTACCAATCTGTCTGTGACTCACTTCTTTGTCTGTTTAGCGCTCTGTTGTGCCTGATACCTGGTTTTCATTGTCCATTTTCTCTCTGTCTCCCCTCACTCTCTCTCTCATTTATATCTCAGGCACCCAGCGAGCCAACGCCCGCGCTCCTGCTCCCTACAAGCGAGATTTTGAGGCTAAACTGAGAAACTTCTATCGAAAGCTGGAGAGTAAGGGTTATGGACAGGGGCCGGGAAAAGTCAAGTAGGTTGAAACCCTACAATTGAGAGAGACTTACTGTGTGCAGGAACTGTCTAAATTAACATGTAACAGCTCAGAAAAAAAGTCAGCTTGAACCCAAAAGCACATCAAGTCTAACACTGCTGGATCTGTGTGTGTGTGTGTGTGTGTGTGTGTGTGTGTGTGTGTGTGTGTGTGTGTGTGTGTGCGTGCTCCCAGGCTCATCATACGCAGGGACCACCTCCTGGAGGACGCCTTTAACCAGATCATGTGTTACTCCCGTAAAGACCTACAGAGGAGTAAACTTTACGTCAGCTTTGTGGGCGAGGACGGGTGAGAAAGCCGCGTTTCACTCCCAGTTCGCCTCCTTATCATGCTTCAGACAGTGCGGGTGTGAAATGTGTGTATTTGCTAAGTGTAATTGATCCAGGGGAGTTTTGCTGAGCATTCGTTCTTATCTTAAGTTTCAAAATGTACAATTACACACACATCTGATAACAGCCCAGTAAATCCACAGTCTTCTGGTGAATGAGAGCCAGTGGGAGGGAAAATAACTACTACTGAAGAGTTACTGTAAACACAGCTTGGTACAGAGATGATTGGCAGCAGCTCTACTGTGTTATTACATTGTGTGATTGCAGAATGACTGATGATATATCCTCTGTTAGCAGTTAATTGTGTAATCCTGTATGTTTTTTTTGCTGCAAATTGCACAAGAACTCGATGATTGTGGGGGTGTATCTTTTCTGATGTAACCACCAGTTCTCCAGATTTCTCTTCACCAGAATCCAATAATATACATTGTTCCTTTAAGTGCTTTATGTGATTGCACAGTAGCTGATTCACTCTTCCTACTGACATACATATGTGTTATAATGTTTGATGATTGCAGGCTGGACTACAGCGGACCCTCCAGAGAGTTTTTCTTCCTGGTATCCAGAGAGCTGTTTAACCCGTACTACGGCCTGTTTGAATATTCAGCCAATGACACGTACACGGTCCAGATCAGCCCCATGTCGGCCTTCGTAGACAACCACCACGAATGGTGAGGTTTCCATATACGTATGTGTCTATGTACTGTATCTACACTCTGTCTGTACTGTGTGTTTGTTTAAGTTGCTGCTCTGCTTGCTGTAAAGGGTTCATCCTGTCTGCTCTGACTTCTCTGTGCCGATCCCAAAATAGAAGTGTTTTGTGGGGTGCTGTGTGGAAAATTTGGATCACCAGTCAGTTTTGCCTCAGTGACACTTGGTTGCACAGATGAAGTGATTGATGATAGCCGTTTAGCTGGCATTTTGAGGCAATCAGCATCGGCCGATAAAAATAAAATGGGGAAAATAGGGAAGGTGGTGAAAAAGTTAGTTTCCAGCCGTGTACTATAACTCTGATGCAACCAGCTGGAAACTAAATCTCCTCCCTTCTAAAACAACATGTTACTGGATACGATAACCATATAGATTAGATTGTAATGTGAATGGATTAATGGAATTATATGCTATCTCCAACCACTAGAGCAATGCATGGTTGGATAGATGGATGACAGACTGATGAATGGATGGGCAGATTAGACAAGCTGGATGAAGAAGACATGCTGGACAAAGCTGTGGCATTTATCAAACTGAGGGATGTCAAGTCACTTGTGTTCTTGTAGAGACAATCTTTCTGATGTTAGAGAAGTTCTCAATATAGACTAGCAAGGCGTCTTTAAAGTGTGAAGTGGGTGGGAAGCTGCACGGCTCCTCATTTTCCCTGCTGGCCCAGTTCAGGGTCTTACAAAGTCTAAAATCCTCGAAATGTATTAAAATGTCTTAAATATGATTTTGACAGGTCTCAAAAATGGATTGGATTAATAAAGTTAACATAACTTGTATAAAGTTGTATTTTTAAGATGATCATGCTGTAACAACTACAAAATGAAACCGACCTGGAACCAATACTAATTAACCTTTATATCTTTTGTGCTTTTTTTGTCATATAATAAGTCTTAAATTGCATTTGGTCAAAAGTGTTAAATTTAACCTTTCTAAAGATGCAGAAACCCTGCAGTTGGTCTCTACTGCAGACCTCAGCACTGTTCTGACTCGATGCATTGTTCTCACGGTAAATCTTGGGGGATTTTATTTATTGTGAGAAACGGTGTCATCCTCAGTTGGAAAGTGAACTTCAAATTTCACTTAAGCCTGCTAAATGCTACACACACACACGCATCAACATGTACACACAAGCCAACTAACGTCCACAGTGTGTATGCATCCGCAGAGAGGAGCTATAAAATCAGTTTGCTATGTTTTGCTGTTACTGTCAACATCTGAACCCCTTCGATCTGGTACTCAAAGCTCTCGATCCGAAGGGGACTGCTCAATCCAGTTCTGATGCTGAAGCCTGCGTTTACCCTTGCTTTCTGTGCTGTGTCCAGGTTTCGCTTCAGTGGGCGTATCCTGGGCCTGGCTCTCGTCCATCAGTACCTGCTGGATGCCTTCTTTACCCGACCCTTCTACAAGGGGCTTCTTCGCATGTAAGTCCCTCGGCCTGCTTCCCTCCCTGACTTTTCATTCCGTACCAGCCTGCGGGGCACCAGCACTTCCAATCAGATCCCCCTCACTAACTCCACGGAGGCCGTGCTGAGAATATGAGTGTTTCAGTCAGATCCTCTCAGCCAGCAGCTGGCTGGGTTTCCTATCAGTGGGAGCAGTGTCCTTATTAATAGCTTTGTCCAAACAACCTAAATCCCTGCCAAATGTCTGCACTAAGGACAGATGTTTATGTAATAATAAGGGTTCTTAACCTCTTTAGCCACATGGAGCTTTTCTTGGCTCCACTGTTATTGTGCAGACAAGCATTTATCAAGCAAACAAATGTATTTTACATTCTAATAACAATCACATGCATTTTCTTAAGAATGTCCTAAAACAGACATAGTACCACCAACATGCTAATGGATGGCATTTCTAGCAGAAAAACCAAAAAACAGCCTAAAATTCAAAAGGTTAAAGGTACATTTAGGGGGAAACATGATCAAAACGATACCTTTAGATGAATTTAATTTATTACCTGTGTGCCTCTGTAAGCATCTCACACCCCTCATAACTGCGTAGTACATCTCCTGGGGTTTATCCTGCTACGTGATAAATTTAAGCAAACATATTGTCTTGTCACGCTGTGTGTTATATTTTACTACTGTTTGGAGAAAGCTGTCTTACGCTTTTATACATCGGGCAATTAACCTTTGACCTCCCTCCTTACAATCAGCCATGGTTTATGAGTAGGGCAACCCATCAATACCTTGTTGACCCCCTCTGCCTGCGTCATGCAGCCCGTGTGACCTGAGCGACCTGGAGTTCCTGGATGAGGAGTTCCACCAGAGCCTGCAGTGGATGAAGGACAACGACATCGAAGACATGCTGGACCTCACCTTCACCGTCAATGAGGAGGTCTTCGGACAGGTGGGCGGGGTTTGTTCAGTTTCTGACCGCAGTCTGGCCAAAATAAATCTGCATTTAAGATTGACGTCGTCCATGTCCTGCATGTGCTTCTGCAGATTACAGAGAGAGAGCTGAAACCAGGTGGGGCTGGTATCCCTGTGTCAGAGAAGAACAAAAAGGAGTACATTGAGCGCATGGTCAAGTGGCGTATAGAGAGAGGAGTGGCCCAGCAGACGGAGAGCCTGGTCCGAGGCTTCTATGAGGTACAGCATTTAACATCGGTGCTCTGAGCCCCTCTTGAAGGGGCAATAAGTAAGATTTTTCTTCTTTACAACAGCACATAATGGCTATAATATATGCCACGATCAATACCGATGACGCAGGCTGGTTGCGTCATTGCATCGGGACTCAAGGCCCCAGGAGCATCCTTCCACCCACACTCCCAACATCTGGCATTTTCAGTGACAGTGCTTTGAGCAAGCAACTGGTGTCATAATATTTCATTACATTTCAACTGGGAAGGCTAAAAGCAGTTGTGATAAACCCAAATGACAAAGCAGCATTGCATTTTAGTGAACTGCATCATGACTTATTAGCTCTTCACCAGACATCTGTGGTACCTGCTCACCATGGAAATGTAGGGGGTAGACATAGGGCATAGATCAGCCTTTCGCAAAGTTTTTACACAGCGAACCACCTCAGAAATATGAGGCTCTCCGAGTACCACTATCATGGCCAACGATAAAATACAGCAGCATAGGCCGTCCTTATTCATCCATAGACAGTTTACACAGCAGGCAGGTCTATTTTTTATTTTATTCCTAATAAGAAGATTATTTATTGTTGACTGTTGTTGGATCCTGAACGAAACTGGTTCAATAATTTGGAAGAAAAGAGGTTCTCCTGGTCCACATTTGACCTCTGCTTACTATCTTGCTCATCGTGGATGTATGCTTGCGCTTTGTGCATTGAGTGGGCTTATGGAAACACATGTAAAATAATTATAATGACCAAATATCCTGGAAAATGTTATTAATATTTCAGCCTCGGCTGTGGCCAAATTACTGTTACAGCTAGAGGTAAACTGTTGTCAGTTCAGAATGCGGAAAGGTCAACTGTGGTGAGAACAATGTGGATGGATGACCACCGTGTGTGAGCACGTGCTGTCTTGTATTGTCAAGAAAAAACTCCTGGGAAATGATTTCTTAAAAAGAGCGGGAACCCTGCTATTGCATGCCCTGTTATGTCTCCAGTGAATGCAGTGAACATACAGTAGTTGTATAACAAACAGAGTGTCTGCGTGGGACTCATTCCTACCAGGAATGTCTGCAGCGGTCTGTTCAAGCTCTAAATAATGACAGATAAACGTGTGTGTATTCCTCTGAAATATTTGCACGAGTGAGAAGGCCTTCCAGTTTATAACTATATAAGATGGATGTTGACATCTGAAGGCCCACAGTCCTTCATGCTGTGGGAGCTCCACATGACAAAGTGAACCAAGAGTGGGCTGTAATCTGGACTGATGCTCATATTCAGCTTTTTCTCATGTGTTTTCATTACTGGTACAAACTCAACCCCCGCTTAAGTCCCTTGCGTGGCAGGATGACAGATTACCGGGTCTTTGTGGGCTACATGTGTCAATGTGAGTTTACAAGCCTTGGTTTGCTAAACAAATCAAACCCAACATTTAGTGTAAACAAACTGATGGAAACTTTTCCCACAATTATCCGACTGCCATCTGTGTCTCCACAGTGCTTGTGTGAGTGCTCTGAAATCCCTCAAACAACCTGACGTATGTGGGAAGACTGAGATAAAGGCTGCACCATATGTGATGCCATGTGTTCATCTGTCTCTTTGTGTGTTTGGTAGGTGGTGGATGTGCGACTGGTGTCTGTGTTTGACGCCAGGGAGCTGGAGCTGGTGATTGCAGGCACTGCGGAGATCGACCTGGCAGACTGGAGGAACAACACGGAGTACAGAGGAGGTATGTACAGCTGCAGGGAGGCAACGAGGCAACAGAGCAGGGACGCAGGTGAAAAGTGTGGCAACGTGGAGAAAACCTGCAAAGTTAAATGCATACACTGGCTCATTTTCAGTCCACAACCTGAAGCCGCTAAGGTGCAACCACTAATGGACCCTCAGTTTTGAGCAGAAGGCCATTCTGAGGATTAAACCCGGCAATCTCCACACTAGCTGTAAACAGGACTGCACAATTAATCAAAATATAATTGATATAATATAGCCAAATTGCAGAAGGTGCAATACTTTAATAAAGGTTAAACATTATAATGAAGTACTGTAGCACTACAAACCTTGTTCTCTACAGAAAGCATGTTTGTTTGGTGCTGAATACCCCAACAAATGTCACATTATCAGGATTTTAATGATTTATTCAGTGAAAATGAAAAATGTGATGCTAAAATGATGATTCACACTAACGGTGAATCATTTTGCAATTGCAGTATTTGTCAAAGTATTTGCAATATGATTTTTGACCTTTGCAGTCAGTGTGTCCACTGAATGTGAGAGCTTGGTTTTAACCTTAAGTTAGTCTTAAACTTTGGCCACCAGCATACCTTGCAAAACTACTTTTCTTAAGGAATGCTAAGGTTTTCCTTACACTAATATGTATGATATTCAGGAAATACAGATACAAAATGAAGTTAAAACAAGTAAAGATCAGCAACAAAGGATCTGTTCTCAATCTGATCATAAATGAGCTGCTCAATATGCTTGTAAAAGCAAAGAAATGTCAGCTAAACCTCTCCAAACAATGTGAGAAATGTGGTTGCTGAAGAACAGATGGAGCCCCTCTGAATTGTTTCCAGAGACACAAAACCGCATCCATCCAGTGGACACGAGGGGCAACTTACTTCTGCAACATCTAGTCCTAAATGTAGCATGAACAGAGTTTAGATATTTCCGATGCACCTCTCAGGGAGAACGTTCAGTTCAATTTATTTTACAGTTTTCAAACTAAAAGTCCAGAAAACTAGAAATGTTAATCTGTTTTCTTTCAATTAATTTAAAAAGGTAAAAATGATTCCCTGTGACTATTGCTGTTATTATTTTAACTAACTATACACTAAATACTGATTCTTTTGTTTGTTTGTTGTTGTTTTGAGAATATATATCTAACCACTGTAATGTACTGTATAATGAGCACTTGAAACTTTGGGGAGTTATTGCTATTTAATTATTGTAATATATATTGTGTACAGTACAAGGATGCAAGCGCCAGTGTCCGAACCATTTGTGAGAGATCACATTAAAAGGCTTTTTAAGGGTCTGGCCAATACAGTTGAAAAGCCGCCAGCAGCGAGGAGACAGGAGAACTCAAACTGACAATCGGCCGTGACTCAGTGTGAGGCTCTTTTAATAGAGGAATCGACTCAGATGGACAAAACAGTTCCGGCCATTAAACATTAAACAGCGGAGCCCATTCAAAAAAAAATGTGGAGAAAAAGTGAGATGGGTTGTTGGAGGAGGAAGAGCGGTGATGAACTGGGGGGGGCAGAGGCTTTATTTGTTATTCATCTGACTCATGCACCATCATCATTTATCTCCCCGCAGGTTACCATGACAACCACATAGTGATTCGTTGGTTCTGGGCTGCTGTGGAGAGGTTCAACAATGAGCAGAGGCTGAGGCTGCTGCAGGTATGGCACGTGGGTGACCGCATGCACACGGGCTGCCCCCGTGTGGAGGCCGGGTGCCCTGCAGGCGCTGCAGAGTCGTGCTTCACATTGCAGAAAGATGTTACTTTTATCAGTCTTTTATGTAACAAGATTATACAATTTTATGTTTTATGTTGAAATATGTAGAAGTAAAAATTGATGTCATAAATAATAGCAATGTTTTAGGACGGTGGTTCCTAACCTGGGGGTCGGGACTCCTACTAGGGGTCGCCAAAGTTTCATAGGCCTGTATTTTAAGCATTTGGTTCTCTTCTGTGAAGAAAAGTAAATTGTCTAATAAGTGTCAGAGACAAAAGAACAATGGCTTTGTCAAACAATAAGACTAATATGATTGTTAAAAATTGTGGGAAAAAATACATAAAACAGACAGAGAATTGTATAAAAATTCCCTAAACAGGAAATATTCTGCTCAAAATTCATCCAAATCACTCGTTTTACACAAACTACAGTTCACTGTTTGTGTTCATTAATTTGAGTATATTATATATATTCGATAAAATATGTCACCTAAGATCACAGAAAAGGTTGGGAACCACTGATTTAGGATGCTGCTTTCAAGCTATTCTTGACTTTAATGGGCTTCTTCTCTCTAGTTCGTGACAGGCACCTCCAGTATTCCCTACGAGGGATTTGCCTCTCTACGGGGCAGTAACGGACCCCGCAGATTCTGTGTGGAGAAATGGGGGAAAATCACCTCCTTACCCAGGTAGGATGTCTAATGGGACGACTACGTAGCCTTTAGAGACTGTACAAAATGAACAGAGACAAAAAGGTGGAGGGTTGTGTATTTTGTCTTTTTGCTGGAGGGAGGAAAGGCCTTTTGTTTTTCTTCCTCACCCCACATTTATATTTCATATCAGCCTTCCCTTGCAATATGAAATATTGATTATTACTAACAAGATTAAACAGTTAGGAATGTTGTCCTTAGTGTGCGCGATAGGCCATAGAGGCGTGTTTAGCAATGTGCACAACAATCCTTTCTCTTTCTCTGGGCTTTCCTTCACATTCAGTTAACTAATGGGACCAATATGTTACGTTTAAGAAACAGAAAACACTCAATCTTTATGGCTCTAAACGTTCTCTCTACCAATATTCCCACCTGTGGTTTATTATTAAAGTTTGTACCAAATCGAATAATACAAGTCAGACGTCCTATCCTTAAGGCATTGTCTCATCTAATTTTTATTCTTTCTTTATTATTTGTAATGTGGAGCTGTCACCATGTTAAATGTTAAATGTCCTATTGATCTGTTAATCTGTCACTGTGTGTGTCTCCATAGGGCTCACACTTGCTTTAATCGTCTGGACCTCCCACCTTACCCCTCCTTCTCCATGCTGTACGAGAAGCTGGTTACCGCTGTAGAGGAAACGAGCACGTTCGGGTTGGAGTAGCCTCATATCAGCTCACACCCAGGTTTAACTTGGGCAAGCGAAGCATCTGGAAATCCACCTTTCCCACCATAGGACAGACATGGAAAATAAAACTAATATCCTCAAAAGGCAACTAACCCCCCCCCCCGTGGATAACTGCTGTTTTTACCGACTGGCTTTTTGTCACTCAGCACGCAGGCTTCGCTCCGATTCTCTGCCTTTCTCTCATGTATCTAGTGGAAGCGGGTCGAGCGATCACCTTCTGGAAGAAAGGCGGGGAATCGGAGGATGGTTCGAAAAACTGTATCGTACAATTTCTTGTTTTCATGGTTTGTTCACTGAGCCACATGTGTGCTTTATCTCTTCAGTTAATGGCCTTGTTTAATGGATTTTTAGCACCTCCCTTAATCCTCTTCCACCACCTCCTCCTCCTCCTCCTCCTCCTCCTCCTCCTTTCCTCTTCCTCCAACCTGCACCTCAGAGACAGCTGCTCAAAAACCACTAAGCTCCCTTCTCCCTCTCTGGACCTCTAAACTGTGTCCTTTTCTGCACTGGGGGTGCAACATTATGAACTATAGTACACACACACACACACACACACACACACACACACACACACACATTTCACCTTTGCACAAAACACACACAAACATTTTGTTTAGTGCAAACCAGTGTGTCCCCCAAGATTTTTTTTTATCAGCATGGAAAGATGTGACATTTTAGACTTACAGCTGGATGTTGGCTGGTCCTCCTTGCCTGTCTGAGAGCAGGGGATACACTAGTGTACACACTCAAACAGATAAACGTACACACAAATTACATAAAACCAGTTGTTTTAGGACTGAAAGTACACTTGTTTTCACAGTTTTGATTCCTGAATAATCTGGACATTGAGTCACAAATCATCAGTGACATTCACAGACAGTGTCATAGACCCATTGTGATAATGACGGCAGGTGCTGGTCAGGACTGTTACCCTCAATACTGCGACATCGGAGCTCTTACACGGGCACAAAAAGGTAAAGACACATCTGAGACACGCAGCCCTTGCATATACTCAACATGGACACCCAGTATTACACACACAAACACATATTACAGCATTAGCCTCGATGCTGTGGGTGCACTTCCTTCTGATGCACTCACTCCTGACTACAGACGCAGTTACTGACACACTTCAGTGAAACAGAAGTGCAGGGTTCCTGTCTTTCAAACAAACATTTATCCCGAGCAATACATGCATTTTCAGATGACGTCCGCTCATGAGTATGACACAGAACGTCCTCCTCACCGATGATATCGCCTCCCACCCTTTGAAAGTGATGAATGTACCAAATAAGTGACTGAATGTACGAACCTCAAGCAACTCTGTTCGGCCCCCTGAGGAAGATTTCCAGCAGGCTGAAGAGGAAAACACGGAAGTTGGAAGTGGAGGGAAAGGAAATCAAACGTGACACGGTTGCTTGAGGAATGGGGACGCGCTTCACTCGATGTGGGCACCGGTTTAGGCCTTGTTAGCTGACAGACACGAGCCTGGTGTCGCCCAGGTGCCTGGTCAGGCTGCAGTGGTGGGATCTTTTTAGTGCCTCTTGGGTTTTTCCTGACCATAAAGTGAAATTTTATAAGGGAAGCTGTTTTATTTCCTTGTAAAAAAAGACAAATTGACCAGATCCACGTGTCTCACAAATCAAAGATGGTGAAAGTTAAGGGGCTGAGGTTAGATACAGATATCAACACAAGGGGGCAGTAAGGTGTGCTGTCATTACTATATGGCAAGTTCAAAAGCAAAGAACCAGTGATTTTCCCCTACCTGAATGACCTGACCTGGTGAGATTATGATGTTGTCAGGAACAAGCACCGGCCTTTAGGGCTGTATGGATATTGTATTTTAGAACTTTTGGCATACACGTCCATGCCAGACAACAGTTTTGTCTTGAAAGCATGTGATAAAACATTTCTCTTAACTCTGTAAGTGCACGACCCAAACCCTGAGGACCCTTTCACTAAGTCTCTCACACACTTTCTTACATGCACACACGCACACACACACACACACATACACATATACACACACAAACATACTCGTTTTCTATGGGGTGCATGCAAGATTACACCTACTGTACAGAGTCCTGTTGGAGCTAGACCACAGGGGCTGGAATAGTGCTAGAGAGCCCCACATGTGATGCAAGATGTGGAGGCAGACTTTCGTATCTCAGCCCCTCTCCCCCCCACCCTCCCAGTTCCAATACTGCATGCGGGATCTTCCCGGTCAGCTCTGTGAGCTGTGCTGGGGCAGAAACCCCTAGATGGCGTTGTGTTATAGCTCGATATTGCATGCTGAAATAGTGCAACACACTGTCCTTACTAGCTTTCTTTGCATGAGGATATTGCTATCCATTCAGAAAAAAGGGGTGAGGGAGCTGGTTAAGTTGTGTCACTTTGGTTGTGGCGCTCACTTGAGGCATGCGGCATTATGCTTACCTGGCACTGTCATACCTTGAGTGTTAAGCTCATGGGAACAGGGTGTAGGAAATAGGTGCTTTAGTCACTTAGTTTTAGCTCTGGGAATGGACAACGTGTGAATGCAATAGTTTGTTTTCTCTATGACAGTGTAATGGCGAGTATCTCGGCAGCATGTTTCAAAAATGTTGTTACTTTCACATGTGCGTGTCTGCCTATCTTAGTAATAGGTCGAAGGTTATGGTTCATTGCTCATGAATCAGTGATGAATCAATAGGGCTGTTTTGATTTTGTGAAACGTGAGAGCACATGTTTGTGTATCATGTGTGCGGTCCTGTTTGTCTCTTTGTATATAAATGTATATGTATGTCTGTCCTGTTGTGTGTATAAATATATATTTTGCACCGAATGTACCAAAGGTTTGGGGCTTGCAAAGTCAACCATTAGGCCTGCTTTCTCTATTTCAGTCCAACAAACACATCCCACTTCTGGCTTCTGCCAAATTCCTACAGAGCATCACCTCATGTTTGCTTGAGGGGCAGATTTGTGGCATGGGCAACAACGCTTCACGTTAGGATATACATTCACATTTTCCATAACGAGGCTTTTCTGCTGCAGAAGACTGGTAAGATCTATTACTTGCTTCACATCCAAATGAATACAGTTGCACCTCTCGTCTTTCCTAGTACATCTTCTGACAGGACCCGGCTCCGGTTTTCAGAATTCCACTCTATGCAAAGCTCCTGTATGTGTGTCTCCATTTCACCCCAATGATTGTAATAAAAGAGAACAAATGACAAATTTTGATTAATGATACATGACCTTTATTTATCTTTTACAAGAGTTTTGAACCAGCTGAACTAGTCGATAACAACATGTATTATCTTTATAGTGGCCTACAATATAAAAATCAGTTCATCATGAAGTACCTCGCCTTGATTAAAGTCCTAACCTTCTGCAACCAAATAAATCAAACCCTTGAAGACAATGTGGAGAAAAATATACCTAAAAACTATCCCAGTACATACCTAATTGTAATTGCATGGTGCTATAAGAAGTTGCAGTCTTTCCGGGTTCTTTGCAGAGGTCAGCGCCCTCCAGATGCTTTGCCAGATGTTAATAAATGTACCTGTGCACAGTGGACAGATTTACGTGGAAGCTCATTCATGCCAGGAAAAGAAAAAACTATATGAATAAAAAATACTCACGGTAAGTTACAATTATAACAACGTATAAAGTTTAGGACTTTATATCTGTTTTGGTGCAGTAACTCATAATTTTGACTTTTAATAAGTCATAATTTGTAGATGTTGAGTCAAATATTGACTTACTTTGACATATTTATGACCTACCATGGGTATTTTTTATACTTGTCATTTCTTGAACCGTCATCCATTTCTTATTTGTTTAACTGTCTTACATTCAGTAACAGAGTAAACAATCACAGGTTAAACCAGTGGTTCCCAACCTTTTTCCTTAAGGGACCCCTGACTCAGAGACACTGAGTGATATTTCATATTATATTCAAAACCGTGCAATAAACCCAAACAATGAACTCAGTAACTGTAAGAAGATTGTGTAAAAAGAGTGATTTGGATGAATTTTAAGCAGATTATTTCCTGTTTAGGCGATTTGTTTATACAATTCTGTCCGTATATATATATTTAAACAATCATACAGACTTAATAGACTTATTTCTTGACAAATTTGGTGTATTTTCTTGACCCTGACCCTATTCTAACAATTTCCTTTCTCCACAGAAGTGAACCAAAAGCTGAGATATAGGCAAACTTTATTATTATTTTCACCCCTTCAGATCAAGAATGTATCTTTAGCGAGCTCTAGCGGACCACATTGGGAACCACTGGGTTAAATTAAACACAGAAACCACATCCAAGTTTCAAATTAACCCGACCTCCTTTTTTTTCTCCTCCTCCTCCTCAAACAGTGCGCATGCGTCAGACAGTGACGTGTCGAAGTGTCAAACAGAAAGGATGTAAAAAAAAAAAAAAAAAAAAAGATGATCTTAAACTCTCCAGATAAACTTACTAACATAGTTAATAGTCTCCCGCAGCGGGAGTTTGGATGAAGCGGACCCACCCGTAGGTACAGGCTTTACAGGCGGACTGCGGCCTCTCTTCAGTTGAGTCGAGGAAAAACGGTTTGAACCGACTTTCAAACCCGCGACATTGACCGTTGAGCTAACTTCAGTTAGCGACGGTCGACGCTAACCGGAGTCCGGTAAACTACCGTTAGCATGGGGGAGCTAACGGTAACATGTGACAGACAGTGAGGGCAGCTGCCGTTAAAACGTTTATCCAGCTCAACTTAGGTTAGTCTTGTCGCCCATCTTTTTTTTTTTTTTTTCGCCCCCCTCCTGTTTTTACCCCCCCTCCCCCCCTCCGGAGGGTAGCTGGCAGCGGGACACCGACCGCAGAGGAAGATGTCTCGGAGGCGGCTGGACAGTCGCAGCGGGCTCTCCGCGGGGCTGCTCGGGGAGATTCAGACCCCGATCAGCACGGAGCCGATGGAGGGTGTGTATGAAATCACCGGAGAGCTCGGGAGGTGAGGTCCTAACTGTTGTTTCCTCCGGGTTACTGTGCAGGGAAGAGTTCAGTTTAAGTGTTTGTATTTGAACACCGAGCTGCGTTGTTAAAAGGAAAAGTTTAGCTGGCGTTAAGGAGGACTGACAGTAAAGACAGTGCTGCATTATTAAGGATGGTCTTCTCTGATGGCTCCGAACCACAGTTTGGACCACACTTTACATTTGTATAATGCAAAGCTATTGACTGACAGTGCTCAGGAAAAACCTTATCAATGCAACCTGAGTGTGTGTGTGTGTGTGTGTCATACATTTCCATTTGTTATCACCTTCAAACTGGACTGTAGCTGATAACACTATAACTAATTCAATGCTGTGTATATGATAGTTGAGCCAGTGCCATGCAATGTATACATACTGTATGAGGGGCTGCACACTTACTCGACATGTTATTAAAATCTTAAGAGCTGTAATGTGTTGATAAAAGGTAAAAATGTGTGAGAATACAGAGTTATAATGAAGTATATTGAAGCCCTGGTAAAAAAAAAAAAAGTCACATCATCATGTTTTAATATGGTGACATGATGTTTTTACTATAATGTGCAGCTTTATGATGTATAACTACCACTTATCACTATTGGAGAGGCAACTGAGTTACGTAATCAGGATTCAATAAAGGTGACTGTAATCCATTACAAAGTTACTAAAAGAAAGGTGTTATCAGATTACAGTCACATTTACTAAAAGTAGGGATACATTAGCAGGATTACAGTTTTAAAGTTTCTTTAAAACACAATTTTAAAGCTAAAAATCTTTAATTTTCTTCTTTTTAAAGGTTACATTGTTCAGTCGTCTTGTAGAATACACTCTCACCAATATTTCTTATTAATATTTATTTTCTCTTGTCTTTATTTACATAATAATAATCCCCAAAGTAACAGAAAGTAATCAAGTTACATTACTTTAATATATATATAGACTTTTTAAAAGTAACCCTCCCGACCCTGCATATGGACAACAGAAACATATGAAGGAAGACTTGAGGAATGTCCTTTTTTTTTGGACTAAAGACTCAACATCGTCCTTTTATATAACCATTTATAATAATATATGTTCAGGTTGTTGTTTTCAGATAAAGTTATTGAGTTCAAGTTAACTGCGTTTGGACTCTGGACTGTAGGCTTTAACCGTCGTAAACACACAAACCTCGCGGTGCCGGAGGCCCTGACTTCGTCGTGCCACAGCAGACCTTTGTCATGTGTTTGGAAGTGTGTGTGTGTGTGTGTGTGTGTGTGTGTGTGTGTGTGTGAGAGCCATGGCAACAGCTGACGGCGGATGATCGTAAGATCTCCGAGGTGTGTTTGAAGCGATGTGTCATGCAGTGTGTGCTGTGTAATTCTCATGTTTAAAACAGGAAGAAGCACATGTGGAAACCAGACCTTTCAGAAAGAAGAAATGGTACCAGCCACTTCTGTTCACTTATTTGTGTGTGATTTTCTCAAAAACAGGAAGTTTTTGAGGTGGAGTATTTCACGAACTGCGTCTGTTTGTTTGTTTTTACCTTTTAAGGAATTTGTATTAATTCACAGTCTTAAATTAATAATCAGTGACCTTTAGCAGTGGAACATTTCCCTATTTCTTTATCAGGCTGTAACTATCAATTAATCTGTCATTAATTTTTATGGAATTGGTTGAACATTAATCTATTTTCTATATTAACATTGAATTAAATGACTGTGTGGTGTGACAAGGGTCACCTGTAAGTCCAGCAACTTGTTTTAGCTCTTTGTTTGGGCTTTACTACCCCTGCTTATCTAGTCTCCAATGATCTCTTCAACCCTTGTTTACAGCAAAATAAGCCCCTATGATACAACTGTGTGTTACCTAGCCCCGGCACAACACGTCAGACTGGTCAGCATAGCATCTAGAAAGCTCGAAATGTTGAGTGTAGAGCAAACCAGAGCTAGAAAAGGAGCTGTTTACAAACCATAAACGTTACCCATGACAACTTTGTAAGCGGATGGTATGTGGTGACTGTTCATTTTATACATGAAGATGAGTTTACTTGTCATTAGGAGTGTTACTCACGGTATAAAAACCACCTTGACGGTCTCCTCTGTGGCTCTGGAGGAGCTTTGTCACGAGAAAATCAGCCTGATGATCATCAGGGTTATGTGGGTTGTGAAGCTGAGGCGTGAAGTTTAAAAGGTGTGGGCATTTACTTAAAGAAAAAAACTACTGCATTATGGGAATTACGAGGTTCAGCTGTTTTTGGAGTTTGACTCATATTAATATTATTGTTTTTATCCGTTTTTCACAGATGCCACAACTTAACCACGATGCGGTGGTAAATTACTGGAGTTCTCCTTTAATTACTATATAATTAAAAGTCAAGAATAATTTAAAAAAAGGTGCCTTGAAGTTACGTCTTAAATTGCTCTTTTTCGTGTGATGAGGAGCCGGCTGATTATTTTACTGAGTTTCTAAAAGACTGCCAGGGTACTTAAAGGAAGACATGAATATTTAACATAAGTCTTCCTCAGTGTCATTCTGTGCTGTTCGCTTGTGCATTACAGACTGCGTGAAAGGAGGTGCTACGAGGGAGTTTAGTGCCATTGTTCTGCTCTTTAAGAGTCCTTCATGCTCTGTACTCTGTAACCTTCACCATCGTTGCTCTCGGGTTCTTGTAATGCCGTTATTTTTAGATTATTTGTGCTTTTGTAGCTGTCGTTGTAAGGCCTTGTGGAGAGGTGTTTCCACGAATGAATGCCAAAGGGTTTTTACTTTGTGTGGCCAATGTAAGTGTAGGTCTCAAGACTGTGATGTTTCTTGCTCAGATAAAGCCAGGGAGATAAATTTAAACCTTTTTCTAAAAACCACAGAGTCAGATGAGTAATATGTCACCGTATTAGCACTGCATATATTTGGTGATTGTTGCTTTTCAGATTCGTCAGCCGTCAGCCGTGATGAATTTTGACACTTTATTCTAGTTGCAGATAGTATCTTCGCAGTCATGAGTAATATGAACAATTACCCCATTGATCGAGACATGGCAGCAGCTATAACATAGCTATTTAGGAATGTCCTTGCATCAGATAACACACTGACACCTACCAGTATTTGTAAAGCACCATTTAGTCCCAATGCTACACTTATTTACCAATGCCGTATGTGATTAAGGCTTGGAAATATATGAAGTAATGTATTGTGTTTTATTTTGAAAGGATTGTGGAACACACTTTGTGGTCTAAGTTAATATTTTAAAGCAGTTAAATTTACTGACTATTAAAAAAAACATTTCTCTTTCTTCCTTTAACTTTCCATACACTCTACTACACATCTAGACATGAACATGCCTAAACTTTTATTTTGATACACATTGATATGGGACTTGCATATCACCGTAAGTGCATTATATTACAAATCAAAGCCCCGTAACTTAAACTAAGCAGGTTGGTATATCTTAGTATCAGGAATGATCAAGAATAGTTTCATTTAAAGATGTTTTTTACACTTTGTTAATGAATCTGATCTCTGTCTGACTAAAAACAGTGCACCTTAACCATAATGTCCACTTTCTGCTCCCTAGGGGGAAGTTTGCTGTGGTCAAGCGCTGTGTGGAGAAGGCCACGGGGAAAGTGTTTGCTGCCAAGTTCCTGCGGAAGAGGAGGCGAGGTCGCGACTGCCGGGCAGATGTCATTCACGAGATGGCCGTCCTGGAGATGGCCCGTAACAACGCCCGAATTGTCAACCTGCACGCCGCTTACGAGACGGATCACGACATCGTCTTAGTGCTGGAATAGTGAGTTCACAGCAGAAGCAGAAACGCAGTCTTTTACCTCTTCAATTTTAAATGATAGATTATATAACCTGTCGAGCTCAGGGTTTTTTTTTTTTCTCTACCACAAACAAGCAAAAACATGCACAAGCAGCAGTATGATCCTATAAATGCCTGCTAAAGGGCAAAGTCCTGTTTGTCCAATCTTGAGGAGTTGCCACACTTGCGGATTTTTTATGTAATCCACATTCTTCCAAACAGGTTTATTAGCAGTCCGTTCAAGACTAAAAAGTCCCATGTTAGCTATATTATTGTTCATCTTGAGCTGAGATCTAGATGACCTGAATGCATCGTCACGCCCTGACGTCTTGACCTTTCATGTTTAATCACGTTTTCCAAGATGAACTGTCCTTCCTCGTCTGACGTGTCATTCATCTTGTTTCTTTGTACCATCAAAACAGAAACTAGACGTGAGATTAGATCGTAAATAGGAATACACAGTGTTTTTCTTAAAGTCAATTGCTAGGACTTTCTAACCACACCTTTGATACTTGTTGTTAGAGGCGACTAAATCCCTCCCTGAGAGCAAAAACAGCTTGAACAACTCACTTTGTTGATCTAAGAAAGCCTAAACAACAACTCAAAAAGGCCCTAGAGAAACGTCAGATTATAAACTTGAATAACCTGAACTGTAATAAATCGTATTTGTACTTTGTACTCTGGGTGTAATTTTGGGGCTTTGAGTCAACCTTTGGCTGACGCTCTTACCTCCAGTGCTTTACAGTGAGTAAGCAGGAAGGTGGTTGCCTTCTTGCCGGCACATGCAGGATCAAACCAGTGACCCTCTGGCTATGGGTTGGCCACTACAACCACAGGGCCACCCAGCAATCCCATGAATACATCATATTTCTGTTTCTCTTGTTGAAACTGCATCACACACTACATTAAATTGGTATTTTATTGTCCTTACACATTTAAGTAGATGGTTGTTTTATTCACACAGTCTCTCCATGTATGTATTTGTGTATTTACAGTGTGTGCGTGTGTGTGTGTGTGTGTGTGTGTGTGTGTGTGTGTGTGTGTTTTCTCTTTGCCCAGTGCGGCGGGTGGAGAGATATTTGACCACTGTGTGTCTGAGGAGCTGCTGCACGAGGCCCAGATCACCCGTCTGATCCGGCAAACACTGGAGGGAGTCCACCACCTCCACCAGAGTAACCTGGTCCACTTAGACCTGAAGGTCTGTCCCCACACAGAACATCACATACATGAGTGTAGCTGGAGCCCAGAGAAGCTATTTTTACCCAGTTCACCACATCCCCCCCCTTAAGTGCTTGGCTGTGTATTCCCCCTTTTTTTTTTTAGAGCAGTTGTGCACTCAAAACCCCAATTTCCTATTTCCATGACCCAGTTAAGCACACAGCTAGGATTATGGGTGGTAACAGAACCCCTCACCCGGGGCAAAGTGGGGAAGCACAACAGCAAAGTGTAGAATGAGTGCAATATTGACACCAGGCTGTTAAATGAAAGTGCTGTTATCTGGTTGTAGGTGGATTCCAGTGTTTTAAGACATTTACAGTCATACCAGTGTAAACTGGGCTTGGGGATTTTAAAACAGTTTCAGCAGACAGCATACGCTAATCAGCATCGAAAACACAGTGCAAACAAAACACAACGGGGGACATTCTGTACTTTCTCTCAACTTCTCTTGTGGAGAATTATGTAATAATTGAATAATGGTGGTGTTTATACAGTGTCATATGGTCAATATATTTGAATCACTTGAACAAATAATCAAGTACTCACAGGAAGGTAAGCACCTCTCCCTTTGAGTGCAAAAACATTACTGAGTAAGCATTCAAAGAGACCTTGGGAACAAGTTATGTATGTATAACAAGTTTAAAGTACGCCTTATCTCTCCAGCACTTCTGCTTTCTGCCGCACATGATGTTCACCGTGTGTTTCCTCTTTGTTTCCTTCTCAGCCGCAGAACATTCTCCTGACCAGCCTGTCTCCTCCAGGAGACATAAAGATCGTAGACTTTGGCCTGGCACGCAGGCTGGGTGCGGTCGGAGAGCTCAGAGAGATACTTGGCACACCTGAATATGTGGGTAAGGTGATGCTTGTAATAAAACACTCTTTGATTACTCAAAGACATCAGACAGGATATCACCAGCTTAACCACATTAAAGTTAGGAAGAGTCAGAGGAGCTCCTCAAGAGGGAAACCGATTTTGTGTTATGCTAATAGAAATGCTTTTCTAGCTCTCACACAAGGTAAAGTATCAATAGCTTATGGTGATTGAGAAATCCTTGGCATTAGACAGTTATCATTAGCATGCATTTCTCGACACTTAATGGATAGAGGAGGTGTCTTTAAACACACACCTCGAGAAACCTCTTCCAGCTCTGGTGAGTTTAATGTGCTCATCTTTTAGATTCATGAAAAAGATTGGTAGACTCAGCTGTAACAAAGACACAGACACAACAGAAATACAAAACCTAAACATCACTAGTGGTGAAATAAAACAGCATGGGGTAGGAAATGATACAGCAAATTACAGAGGACATTCTTTTAATATTGAATCTCAGCTGACTTTTTCTTTCATGTCTTCATTCAGCGCCGGAGATCCTGAATTATGAGCCAATCACAACAGCGACTGACCTCTGGTGAGTCCATTGGCGTGTGTTCAGGAGTGTTTCAAATATTTGTCGAGGTTATTCGAAAGAGAACGTGTCTCAAAATGACCACAAAACTAACTGATGGAAGCAGAGAAGAGTGCTAGTTAACGGAGGGCAGTGTGACCCCGGAGAGCAGCTGCTCCGACACTCTCCGCTCTGCTAACGGTGGTACAACCTCCTCTACTGCCGTCCTCTGTGACTCTAGGGCTGACAGCACTGATAGCAGCCCGGCAGGACAATGTGTGGTGTGCTGGGATTTTATAATTAAACTATGAGCAGGACGCACTCTGTTACTTTCTCTGACTGTGTAGAAATCTGATGTTTTCACATCACAGGTGACAAAGAAAGGCATCAGAGACTCCATAGCTATGTTTCCACCACAACAACTGCTGATAGAGGAGTTTAGTGTGTCAGCTACTCTAAAAAGGTTGTTATCAAACCCTAATTTTAACTCTTGATCTAAAATGATTTGTAAAGGGTAAATTAAGGTGATCCATTCCGGTGTGAAGCCACAAACCACAAAGTAGCTCTGCAAAAGCTAATAGCTGTTTACAGTTTGGGTAATTACTTTAATGGTCACCTTTGTTCTCACTTTTGCGGCGTTCCAAATTATGAAAATAAAATGTATGGATTTTTTTTTTTAACAGAAATATTTACTAAATCAGTCACCCTGCGTGCCCTCTGGGATTCAGCCCACAGGCACTCCTCTACATGTCCTGACTCTGTGTGTGTGTGTGTGTGTGTGTTCCTCAGGAGTGTGGGTGTTATAGCCTACATGCTGGTGACGGGCGAGTCTCCGTTTGCCGGGGACGACAAGCAGGAGACGTACCTGAACGTGTCCCAGATCAGCGTGGACTACAGCAGGGAGGCCTTCTCCAGAGTGTCTGAGCTGGCTGTGGACTTCATCCGCAAGCTGCTGGTCAAAGCGCCAGAGTGAGTAAAAGCCTCACACTGTCCAGAAGAGAAACAGTCAGATGATTTATTGTGAATGAAGTCAAAAAGTGGAATGTTAGCACTGAGCTGTAAACAAAGAGGATGAGATGGTTTTCCACGAGGCAACCCAGCGGTCACGTAATGTTTTATTTTAGACCAGTTCTGCTTGTGTGTGAAGAATTCCCACAGACACTGCGCAGCCAAGAGCCAGTGAAGCACTTCTTTTTCCCACAAACATGTATTTTTATCCACGTGAACATGCTGGGAATATTGTTCGTAGGAAGTAGAACACCTCCACTCGTGATTTTGACTTTGTCATGTGGTGTTTTTCCCTCTTGATTAGTTAAGAGTTTAATTATAGATTGTAACCTTTTAAGAGTAAGAAACAAACTTAAATATAAATCTTTGTTTCTCTTCTTCCACTACTTTTTGATGAGATTTAGATTCACTTGGAGCTGAATTGATTCGTCGGCAGACAAACATTTGATGGTTCCCAGCTTCTTAAATATGCAGACTCGCTTCTTTTCCATGTTGTACATTATGGTACACAAAATGTAGTTTTGGACTCTTGGTCAGACAAAATAAGCAAGTTTATATATACAAAATTCACTTGCCATTGGATGTTACATTAGAGGATCAGCATGTCAGACTAAAACAATGGGACAGAAATAAAATAAAACTCATCAATACTATATAATTTGTTCCAACAATCACCAACTCTGGTTTGTTTCCATAGCCAGTCTGGGCAAAGTACAGCAGAGTAGAGAGACTGAAACTACTGTTTTTATCATCGATGTTGGTGAACTAAGAATTTATTTGAACCAAACCACAGAGAGGCAGCGATAGCAACACAGGCAGAGGGAGTGAGACGTACAAATAATGGTTGGCTGCGGCCCTTATTTCTGGCGTTGAGACTCTAAGAGTTCTCTGTTGTTCTCTGACCACAGGGACCGGCCCAGCGCTGCAGAGTGTATGAGCCACCCCTGGCTGTGGCAGCAGCAGTTCTGTCTGAGCCCGGACCCCGCCACCACCCGCACCGTCCGCGAAAGGAGCTGCGGCACCAAGTGGACCGCCCCGCCCGAAGACCCCGAAGACAAGGAGAACTTCCTGGACTCGCCCCACTCGCACGCAAAAAGGTTTCGCTTCGACGAGGAGCGTCCCGCTGCCGGAGACGGTGACTTTTGAAAAAGTCCCATTAAAAAAAAGGGGGAGGAATTGAAGTGTGAGGCAGGAGTGCCCGCTCCTTCCTCGGAGCTTTTAAATTCTTTTAAGCCTCCAGAAAAACCAGCTGTCTGCTGCCCACCACTCAAAAGTGCTTTGGTTGTGTTTATATTCCACTAATTAGCAAAATTCCACGATCGACCACTCAAACCAAAGATAACCAGCTAAATTTTGAAATCTTATCACTGATCCATCGCCTTTAAAAAAAAAAAGTGTGACAATTGTACAGTATGTCTCAATTAATGCAGTGTGTTTAACCTAAAGTATTTAATATGTATCAATGTTCAAATCTCTGGTGTTCTTAAAGCGCTGCATAAGCCCGCTCTGTGCTGAGAGTACTGATGAAGGCTAGTGTGGAGTATTTCTAGGGAAATCTATGCAACACTTCTCTCGTGCATTTTAATTCTATTTTCTACAGAAACCTTAAAGAAGTTAATCTCTCTCTGCCTTAAAGTCGGAAGTTAAGTGTTCTTAGTCACCAGCGCCTGGTTACTATTTCCCTGTACTTGTGCTTCAGCAGTAATGTGTGATGTAGAGATAAACACCTCTGCAATGAGGAAGTGTGATAATGTCCATATTTGCATGTTAAAGCGAGTTAGCTGAACAGCAGCATTATGGGAAACCAGGCTTTAGACTCTTTAGACTTTGGGTTCTGCGTTTCATGTCTGTTTTTAATTGAAAGTTGATGAAACACGCTGCTGTCTGCGTCAAAGCTCGAGCTCTTGCTACATGCAGGATCGCTGTATTTGATGCCCAAGCTGCACTTTGACTTTAAAAACAAGCAGCAGGAGGGCAGAATTACACACAAACATATTACATTCCTCATGTTTGCATTCACACTCAAAGTCTAACTTTTACTTTTCTCCATCTCTGCAATACATTTAGCTCAGGGTCTTTAGATGAAACTCCTTTTATGAACTCCAACCTCAGTATAGTCCCCTCCCAAAGAACCTAAAGGCGTCCCCATTTAGCGTCAGTGTTTGTATCCGGATTATTGTTAACGTTTTCTAGAAGCAACCGCTCTGACATTAAGTGAGCAACAAGATAGAAACTGTACCGGCTCGAGAGAAGGTGTGACTCACACGATTGCTCACACACACCACACCCGCACTTACTCAAAGGATTTCCTCACCGGGCTGCCAGTTCCTCTTTGTTGGAGAGAAACACGACTTTAGCACTTACTTCATAAAGCACACGTACCGAACCGATAAGCAAAACAGGAGCTATTTATTCTGTAGTTTGAGAGGTTTCGCTGTCTTTCAGTCCCTCACCAAAAGCCATCCAGTGTGCTCTCAGTAAAAGCTATTCCTCTTGGGTCAGGGTGCCTGAAGTGATATATTCCTGTTGTTTTCATCTCAGGGCATGCTGCTCACTCTCTGCTCACTTTGTTGTGTATTCTTAATGTTATTCTTATAGGCCTATTATTATTATTTATGTGCTGGACTTATACTTTATATTTTTTATGTAAATAATGTGCTCACGTGTCTTATAAGGAAGTGTTGCGATTATGCCGGGAGACAGGTGATTTTAGGATGCTTAAGGTGTTATTTAAAAGAAGATGCTGTTGTGGTTACTGTGTAATGAGTAATAAATGGAAATGTTTGACTGCAGCGGATTGGGAAGGTGGCAGCGAGGATTAGAGTCGAGGTGGTACTGGGAAGTAAAGCAAACGTGGAAATGGAGATGAGTCAGATGGTTTTAGGGGGGAGGAAGATGATTAAATGCTTTGATGGATTTGGAAACGTGACGGTCTGGGATGGAGCGTTTAAAGGAACAGGTTGATATTCTACAACTCCTTTAAAGTTCTGATGTTGAGTGTTCAGATATGTAGGTATGAAAGGGCTCTTTAGGTGCAGAGAAAGTGGGGATGATGATGATGATTTCAGTGTAGTTTTAGAAAGAGATAAGTTTGTCCCAAGACGCTGACAGAACCACTGTATAATGTGAAACACGAGGTGCTATCGATTTACGGGATTTGCCATCTTTTGTTCGAGTAAGACTCGAATGAAAACTCCTCACCTCTCCTAAAAGTGCAGATTCTGATTGCCCGTCACCTCCAGTGAAACATTCCTCTTTTGTTCCGAGGTGCCAAACCGAATAAGACCACATTGTGTTTATGTTTGTTGTTGTCACCGGCTGGTACAATGGCCTTTGTGTCGGGGAGCTGGGCGTCCCCAGCCACGGCCATGCTCTCATCTGTATGCTGTCATCCTTTAAAAACTGGAGCAACACACTGTAAAAAGGTTTTCATCTCAATGATTAATCTCAGAGAGTTGGCAGATTCTACTTGAGCTTGCTGTAAGAACTTTTCTCCAAACAGCTGGGAAGTATCTGTTTGATATGTAAGGAAATAAGCTTGAATCTTACTTCATCTCAAGTCAGTCTACTCTGCTTTTTTCTCAGTCCCTCCAGGATTTCACAGGCTTCATGGCAGCTTTTCTAAAACATTGTGATGCATGTTGTGATATTTTTTGCCATTTTGTTTCAATGAAACTGCAAAAGAAAGTGAAAATTTAAAAAAGGAGTTGCTATTTGTTTCTATAATTCATTTAAATTAAATCAAAGGCAACTCGTTCCAGTGAGAATAAAACCACCAGTAGTGAGCTGCTGTGACTGGAGAAACTCACAGGAAACTAGTGATTGGACTAAATTGCGTTAATTGTTGCGGTCTCGACATTGAAACTTCCTGGAGGGACTGTTTCCTAATACCTCTCCGGGTTGACCGCGTCTCGGAATAATCTTGATTCAGGCTGAAATGATGCAACTCGACGTTTCTCAAGCTCAGCTGTACCGACTCCTGTCGCAGCAGCATCTGTAAAAAAGATTGTAAAGACTCGACGAGTTGCTCAACCTTGAGAGAGAAGATGGACTTGTTTTGCGTTGATGTCAGAGATTTCACTTTGCAGGATGACGAAGCGGCTCGTGTTTGCTGGCATTGTCTGTCTGTCACTTGAACATGACTTATGCTGTGGTGTTGATTTTGTTATTTTGTACAGCTATTGTGCTGTTATTTTCAGCAGCTAGTCACCCGGTGGCCTCTCTCTCTCTCTCTCTCTCTCTCTCTCTCTCTCTCTCTGTACGCTCATTGTCTGAGCGGGAGGTGCTTAGCTGGCAGTTGAGGCCGTCGTCCTCAAGAAGTGGAGCACCAATAACGTCAGGCGACTGATGTCACCCAACATTCCTGTTTGTTGTGTGAGACTGTAGAGACGTTAGAGACAAAACCAGCCACAAGCACAAGCAAAGAAATGTGCAAGAAATGTATGTTTATTTTGCATTTTATATTTTTTTAATGTATGAGCATTCTGATTGCGTCTGAAATGACTAAAAAAAAAAAAAAAAGACATAATCCCCTTTGTATTCTGATCAACTGCAGGCTAATATGTAAAAGCATCACAAAGCAAACTGAAAAAGCTCATTAAAGGTTGTAGAAAATATCCAACACAGTATGTGATGTCTTCTTTTTGTTGTCTTTGAGTCACTTTACTTGTTCTACACTGCTGCCCCCTGCTGACTGACGAGAAACAAACTCCTCTTATTAAACTACTCAGAAATATTTCTGTGTTGCAGCCTCTCCCTCACTGTAACCGTTGACAGGACAACGTATACCAATTAGCAAGCAGATGATTTAAAATAATGTATGATAACTTGGCTGTGCACTTGCTAAACACCTTTTTTTTTTAAGTTAATCTTCTCCGTCGTCCTCACACACTCACAGCACAGCGTACAGCGAGTAGTAAACATAATGGAATGATCTGAAGTTACATTCAGCAAAACGAGTTACAGCCATCAGCGTAGTGCAAAGACGCTATGTAAGCTCACACAGAGGTCATACAGACTGGAATACATCATACAGATATTAATACACATGCTGCCACATTCCCATTAAACTAGTGTGTATGTTTTACATATTGCAGTTAACAAAAAGTACAGTAGATACAAAGCGGTTCTTAACTTCTAACCACAGAGTTAACAAGCGCCGCCTCATTTACACGTCTTTCTAAATTACTTCATTTAAACAGAACTCCTCATTCTGACATTATTACAGTCGGTTTAGTTTGAACATTTCATTTTTAAAAAGGTAATTTGGTATATTTTCAAAACAAATGTGAAAAAAGGAATTTAACACAATCAGTTAATGTTTTTTTTTAAAAAAGTGATAAGTAATAAGGAAGGTAATGACTTTAACAGTTAATTCTTACACTAAAATCTCACCTCAACATCCACATGAAGCAACTCCTCTACATCTACTGAAAATCATCCCGTGTTATGATCGAAAGCTTCACAACAACAGCTACTAAACTGACCTCGAGGTGAGACTGTGTTGTGACATTTAACTGAAAGAAACAGATCGGGAATATTTGGGTGGAAAATCCACAGTTGGGATCAAACTGAAGGAATGACAACAGAAACCATTTTTTTTTAACTTTCTGACCAAGTAATCAATAATTCATTGGCCACCTGTTTGAGTACAATCAATAATCACTACTGAGAGCCCAACTGACGCCGTCTGAAACTGTAAAGTTCAGACATTCAGACATTCACGTGTCTTAACAGGAGCAGGTAGTAAAAGTGCAGCTATAAGGAGAATGTAATAAGCCGTTCCTGCTTCAGCCAAACATACATTACGTTTAAAATCATGGCAGAAATTAAAATAAATCAAAGCTATACTTTATCTTTTACACCTATAAGGGACAGTTCACCCCCCTGTCTGCCTTCTCTCCAATATAATGGAACCAGATGGCACTGGGTTTGTGTTCTCAAAGCGCTAACTCTACTTTTTTAGTCAGAGATAATAAAACAATTGTGTTTACGCTGAAAAACCTGAAATTGACAAAGAATGGGGCCGATAAGTGGAATGGATAATGGTTTTGGTATCAGGTTGACGGCGGATATCTCCAAAGCTCTGCAACTCACACCGACACAACCTCGATGGGTAAACAGCTCGACAGGTAAAAGGAAAAACATGTATTTTTGATTTTGGGGTGAGCTGTCCCTTTAAATTAGAGAAACGTCCTCATTCGCAAACTCCAACTGAAACAACATGAATACTTCATGTTTCTAAATCAACGGCTCCGCAGGAAGTTTGAGCCAGAATCAAATGTAAAAGATCACATTTAGCCTGAAGAAGAAAGACCATTTTCATACCTGCGTATTCCTGCTCAGAGCCACAGGGAGCGCCCTGCATCATTCAGACTCGGATCAAGTGCATTTAGCAGTAAAAAGGAGACCAGCATCTGTCACATGCTCTAAATTCTGAGCCCTTAAATCATAGAAAAAATGAGGTAAGACCAGCAAATAAGACATTCAATCTGCATTCTTAATAAATTAAAGCGCTCAGTGACGTTGGGAGTATCAGCTCAGACTGTGTGTGTGGTGTCTGAAGTGCTCACGACCCACCTAAAACCTCAAAACTCCTGGATGACCCTGAAGTGGTTCTCGATGGAGGGCGGCTCGTCCTCAAAGTGCAGCTCCTTACTCGGACAGGCCCCGAACTCCTCCAGGGTCTTAATGAAGTGTCCGTACTCGCGGCCCACCCAGGCCCGCATCGGGTCACACACCTCGTACGGGGTCACGTGGGCGTGAATCGACACTCCGCTGGAAGCAAGTCCCTTCAGCACCTGCTTGTCCGTCACCCAGGTCTCACTGCCTCCCGGGTGCCCGCCGTCCAGCCAGTACAAGTCCGAGATGCATCTGACGAAGTGAGACAGCTGCGGGTCTGCGCGGGCCCCGGCCAGCTCGTACACCATCTGGTTCAGGACCACGCAGCCTTTGCTGAAGCCCACCAGCGTGAGGGAAAACCCTGAGGGGATGCCGTCAGCGCCTCCCTGTGTCTGCAGAGGGTTTGGCAGGTTGGCTCGCTCCATGCCGTGGCTCAGCAGCGCCCTGCGATCACAGATGTTGTTCAGACTGTAACACTGACAGCACCATCACCATGCAGTAAGGCCTCGTTTGGTAAAGCTCGTAATGTTGAGGTGATGATAGCAGATGAAGGTAAGAGTGTATTTGTGACCTCTGTTTTCTATTGGCAGTGCAGCTTTCCTGTGTTCGGTGCTTAAATACGTATTCTTTATACGTAACAATTTCCCAAAATAACTTGACATATTAAATTAAAAGCTTATGTCAGAGTTTCATTTAAAGCCTGTTTCTGCTGCCCCCAAGTGGCCAAACACAGCTTTGTTGCTATATTTTGGATAATCGGATCAAACAAAGTGGTGCTATATTCAACAATCCCCATAAGAGGTCACATCGAGACACAAATCTGACAAATTTTTTGGAATACATATTTCCTGAAGGAGCAAGAAAAAGGGACAGGATGTTCTTTCTTATATTCTACGAGTCTGAAGACACACTGAGGATGAATAAAGTTCCCTTTACATAATATGTGACCTTAAAAAGCAAAAACAAACCTGAGGTGGCAAAACGCTCCGTAGTCAGGTGAGTACGGCGAGTGCTCCGGAGCCCCGAACATGTTGCTCTCCACGAAGTTGTGGTAGCAGCTGAACTTGTGGAGATACATCCGGGAGGCTCTGACCACCCAGACGTGGCGGTCGGGGAAACGGCGGCCCAGCGTGAGGGCGACCTGCTCCAGGCTCCAGGAGAGCCACTGGGATCCCTCAGGCTGCACGGCCATCTCCTCCTCGAAGTTCTGCACACACAGATTCAGTGTAACTAAATACATTTTCTCAAGTACTGGAGTACAAGTTTGAGGCAATTGTAATAGGTTATCACTTATGATGAGTAACCAATCAGACAGCAGGACACTGAGCGATAGAAAGATAGAAAAATATCTGTATCTATTTTGTGTTTAACCCCTTTAATGTTGGATTGTACGATGTTCTGGTTGTATGTATTTAGTCAGATTGTATGCGTGTATATGTGTTCTTTATACTAGATTTTTAAAAGAGATTGCCGTATATATGGCAGTATATTGAATTGTAACCCCTGTATCGTGATACAGCCCTACTGAGCGAGACTTTTAGTGCATTTTAAACTTAATTTATTTAATGGACAATCACATAAAAAACTGATTCCAAAGTGCTGAATATTGGATCTGATTATCTGATAAAAAGTTCGATATAAAAGTGCAATGTGACCAGCTAACAGAGAAAAAGAGAGAGATTGTTTAGTACAACGTTTACACACTGAAAAACATGATACACACTCATTATCGCTCACATCTGTCTGTGTCGAAGAGTGTGTGAACTCTCCCTAAGACCCACCGTTTGCCTACAATTAGCTTTTTTGGAGTACAAACACCTTTACAAGATGAAGTGCTGCAGCATTAACCTATCCAGCTATGTAGGAGAGGGGGTTGCTGGGTCTTTAAATGTTTAGAATTTAAAAAGGATAAAAGCTAAAACCAAAACCAGTCAAAGATGTTTCCCTGACAGACGTTGGCTTCGATCTGTGAGCCGAACACAAAATGTTCCCTTCCGTATATCCGGTCCTGGTAACAGCCACGGTGGGAGTCGGCCCATAAACCTCACAGACATCAGTCCATCTTCGTCACAGTTGCATCAGCAGCGTCTCCTCAGCGTGCTGTCGGACTGTGTGGTCCTGGACACAACCGCCTCATTCATGTTATTTACACGGAGACGTCACCGTGACAGCATCCCGCGCATACGAACGTCTCCCGGCGAATACCGGCACACTGTGGGAATATCAACACTTGCCTGGAAAGTCGCCTAATGAATTGCAAATGAGGAAGAATGAATGGATGAATGCAGGATCGTAGCCACAGAGACGCTCCAATAAACAGTTAGAAAGGGAAACAAATGGGTGATGTTTAATCTTCTTTTACTCCTCCATATTTTTTTTTACTCCTCCATAACTAAATGCCTCTTCCGCTTACTGAGAGAAAGAAACAAAAAGCCTCGGAGACAGCTTTGCATAATCTGACAGCGTAATCTGGCAACTGCAGCAATTAAGAGGTTTGGCTCAGGCTGGAGAGACGCCACCACGTCTGTATTCTCTTCCACATGTTCAGAAACACTCCTCCACACAAAGAGCAGACCTAAAGCAGACTTAAATAGCTCTCAGATGACGATTTAAGGACAAAATCTGTACATTTTGGACACTTGCTGCATTGTTTGTTTTTTTATTCCCCTCACACGTTCTACCTGGTTTCTAACCAAAGTCAGATATGGAAAAGTATGATGCCCGCTTCAGTTTTAACTGTATGTTTACTCCAGTTTGTTTTCTTTTATTAAGAATATTTTAGGGCTGGAGTGAATAAGGTATAAACACACTGCGATTGCAATATGGTTCACGATTAGTGTGGGAAAGATCATCACAAATGTAATTTTCACCGAGATAAATATTTAACTCATGATGACGTGAAGTTTTTTTTGAGCGTCTCTACCAAACAAACATGTTTTGTATTCAATCTGGAGATCACGTATAAAGGCCAGAGCATCTGGAGAGATCAGTACTACATTTTAATTTGATCAAAGAACTGCAGCTTCTGTAATTTGCACATAATTGCACTTGGCCATATTGTGATTTCAATCATATTTTGATGAACTGTGCAGCCCGAGAGTGTTTCCACGGTACAATCTGATTCTATTTCTATAAAAAACACAATATAGAAGAAGTCATTTACAACATTGCACATCCAAGCTGCAAGTACCAGACTTCAGGAGTTTTCAATCCACGGTTTCATGTCGTTACGAAACAGAAATCATTCCTGTTGTCTTTATTTTAAAAGCCTTTTCGATTGCTGTGCATAATAGCAATGCTTCATTACAGCGTGTTATTGTGACCAACTCAGATAACCATGTTCAATATTATCAAATCACCCTGTGCTTCCTAAAGAAAGTGGATCCACTCACAGCTGAAAGGTGGCATACAGACCCAAACAGAAAGGGCACGGTATCTCTGCAGCGCGGCCTCCGTTCACCATCCGCTCTTCCACAGGTAGAGAAGTATTTGTTGTACCTGACTGCAGTAAATACAGCCGGATACTCTTCTGCTAGGTGCTCCTTTCAGTTAAAATGTGTGACCTACACTGAGCTCCTGAAGGTCCATACAGTATAAATAAACTTAACTTGATATCAATGCAGATAAGGGCAGCCAAGTGTGACAGCGGGGGGTCAAATATCTGCCATCAGACCCTCTCTCACTGATTCCTGACCCCTGGGTGACTTCTGGGTTGCAGGTTTGTGTAAAACTACTACTATTACCATCACTATCTGGTTGTTTACACCCCCCCCGGTACAAATATGTGTATGTTTATATAAATAACTGTATATAATGGTTTATTTTATTAGTTTTCTATGTGTGTAGCATGAAGGAACTTCAAACTGTTATCTTTACACACAACCCTGTGTTGTACAATCATAAATAAATGTCCTTGAGTCCTTAAAGTGGGCTGCTCAGTGTATAAAATAACATGCAGGTGATTCCTTTGGTTTACTGGGTTGGTTTTATGAAGCAGTAAAGCAAAGATTACCTCTCCTGGCACCCATGAGGTGTCACATGCTGTGTGCAAGCTTTAAAATAAAAAATAAAAAATACAGACATCTGCAAAATACATGACAATAATCCCCAAACAGGGGAAATAAACAGAGACACAAACTGTATATTAAATGAGTTTAAACCCACAAGCACCAACTCAGCAGAGCTACTGAGTGAACTGCCTCAGGAACAACTTGCAGTGATTAATTAATTAATTAATTAATTAATTATCATCTCCCTGTTCGATCACCTGAGACCCTGATCAATACAACCCCCCCCAACACACACACACACACACACACACTCACCTGAATATCCCCGTGGAAGAACACAACATGCCGGTTGTTGCTGCTCTCCTTCGGCTGTGTGGCGGTCAGGTGGTCGGTGTCGGCCCGGAGGAGCAGCAGGTCGTTCACTCGGTTCGGGTTGTAACCGGGAACCGCCCGCAGCTTCTGGAGCCTCTGCCGCGGGCTCCCGGTGCGTGCATCCCGGCCGGCGGATGCCTGCAGCCCCCGGGGTTCCGAGGATGTCGTCGCTGCCACAGAGGTCATCGTTTGGGCCACAGTTATCAGAGAGAAGCCCACCGCGACCGCTCGGGCGGATAGCATGGACTCTAAAATAAGAAAATGATTTGGCGTTTTTTTTCCTCTTTCAACGCAGTCAGCTACCGTTAGCTGCCTCTGTTAGCAACACAGTATGCTAACGTCAAAACAAAGCGGCTTTATGAGGCTCTAACCGACATTATTTATTATTGGACATTATGTTCTGTTTGTTGTTTCTCTCGCGTCGTCGCAGTTTCAGAAGAAACTCTTAATTATGTGTTTATTTCGGACAGTTTGAGGCTGTTTCTGTCCACGAAGAGGCGCTGTTTTATCAATAACACCAACCGTTAGTTAGCCGTTGGCGAGCACTTCTGCGCATGTCTGTTGTTTTTTCAGAGACGCTTCAGCGTTCAGGTGGCAAGATAATGCACTCCAATGTACTTCCGGTTTTGACCGGTCAGTCAATCGAGGGCTACGGAAAAAGAAGTATGAATAAAATAAGATATACAAATAAATTCAGAAAGAATTACATTATTTAATAAGTATGAGAAAAATGTAAACGCACATATTGCACTATGAATATAAAAATACTCTCTGCTCCATTATCTTACTGTCTGCATATGTTGTTGTTGTTGTTGTTGTTGTTGTTTATGTGTGTTATGATTATACAGATAAAACAAACGCAGGGACTAAATGTATGTTTTTCTTTATTCTAAAACGATATATACTACATTCTTGTGGCTATAGATGTGTAAAACCATCCATAAAACGCATTCATATATCTATACATACACACATCAATACATACATAAAAAGATAATAATTCACAATATATATACATACATACGACAGTCAAGAAGAGTTTTTGTGCAAAATAAGTTACAGGCTAAAAACAAAATTTTACCTCCTTCATAAAAGAAGACAAACGTTTCCGCTTGCAAACAGGAGTGAACCCTCTTGCAGTGAACTCTCATCTTTAACTACACACGTCTAAAGTCTACGTGCACGGATTGGCAGCAGCTGTACCGAAGTCAGTGTCATGTTGGTGTGTTTACCTGCAGAAACTCAGTGAATGTCCCTTTTCTCTCTCCGTGGTACGACAGCAGAGAACACACTGCACACCCCAGTGCTAAAAGAGCAAGTATGCTTTACAACAGACCGATGTTGGAGTTACTGTCACGTGTGTTTGACTTGCATGCCTCAGATCATCGCAGCTGGACTTTGAACATGTTCTGTAACTGCACTGATACAGAGCAACAGTACATGGCTCAGTCATTCCCACAGGCTGCACTTTATAAACTATTAAACAGTTGAATTATGTAACTGTCAGATGATAGAAGAAGACTCCTTTCATGCAGGTAATGTGGACTCTTAAACATACTGCAGCAGCTCTTATTTCCTGGAGATATTATCACGTCCTTTTGTTGTCATCATGGTAAACCTTGCAGCCTTGCAGACAACAATAAATGTTATTATTATTTATATATTATTGTTGAAATGAATCATAATCTGTAGTCTTCTGTTACTTCATTGTTCCTGTTGTAAAAGGCAGCTCCACCAACTCTCTGTAGATGGCATCATCATTACAGGCACCAGCTGTAGTTTATGGTAGCCATGCATTCAGTAAAGAGCTACTCCAACTATTGCCAAGTAGCCAAAATAATAGAAATATATGACAAACAAATATATTATAAACATATGCTTATGGTGTCTCATTTAAAAGGTACAGGTGCATCATCAGAGCAGGTAAAGCTGTCTGAGTGTATTTTATTGAACGCTTCTTTTTATGCACTTGAGTTAATAAATTGATGATCTCGGCTCCATTTCTGTCCAGATAAATGTGAGTTTGAGTGCAATGTCGTACATAACGGACTGCTCTTCAGCTGTGAGTCTGATCACTTTATATGTTTCAGATTATTGCTGTTGTAGAAACATGGCTTCGAGTTCTCTGGGCAGAAGACTGGTGGCTTGTCTTCTCAACGTTTCTGAGGCTCTCAGGAAAGACCTGGTGGAGACTGTGGCCAAGGCCGCATTATACGACACCGAAGGCAAGCGTATTTTTGTTTTTAATGAGTCTGGGGGATTATTAATACCACAAATGTTGTAATTTGATCAAATCTGTCTTGCTGAGAAAGAACTAAATAGTTTATTCTCAAGCTACAACCCAAAATAGAGGCTAAACCCAAAGATAAGATGGTTAAGTGTGTCTGTATGTGTCCAAATCACTTTCCCCACCTGTCCTCCATGATGCTTCTAAAAATGGTTTCCATTGGCAGTGAACTGAGACGACTCAAGCACCTTTATCTAAAATATATTAATCTATATTCCTTTTCTTAATCAGGGGTTAGACGAGAGGGGACCGCAGTGCTGAACATCTTTAACGACAGAGACTACAACCGTTCTGTGATCACCATTGTGGCCAGTATCGACTCCATCGGTGAGTACTGAACCTTTACGCTCGCAGTGAAATACTCTGCTGCTCCCCGAGGGAAGCGTAGAGTCAGCTATTTGCCTCTGCAGCAGGGATTCAGTCCCTGTCCCCTGCTCTCCAATCCTCTGAGAGGGGGAAAGAAATCCTTTAATAAGCTTTGTCAGGGATTTAAACACAAAAAAAAATTCAGGATGAACATTTTTTTGGCAAAGATCAGAGTGAAAAGTTTATCTCATTGAATGCTTATCCCGAACACAACCTTGTGACAATGCGGACAAAGCTGTCGAGGTTTACAGTTTGTATGTCCTACACTCTCTCCGAAAGACAAATGAATCGGCTTAATTTGCCCCCCAAAAATCTCTTTATTTTTATCGTATTAAATTCCGTTTCCTGCAGACTTGGATCAGGTTGAATAAACCTTTGAATGCATACATTTTTTTGTTGTATATTCCAGGGGAGGCGGTTCTGTCTGCCTGCGAGAAAGCCTGCAAGCTGATTGACATGCGCGCTCACATCGGGGTCCACCCGTGCATGGGCGCCGTCGACCTAATACCCATCTACCCCCTGGGGGAGGAGGTGGGAGCAGAGGATTGTGCTAAAGAGGCTCAGGGTGAGTGTGTGTGTGTGTGTGTGTGTGTGTGTGTGTGTGTGTGTGTGTGTAGTGCACTCAGAAATATGCCCCCGTCGGTTGAGCTGATCACATTGACAGTATATTGTATCTGTTCATTAGCTTTCAGGGCACATTTCTGCTTCTCTTGTTTTGTATTCTGTGCAGCACCGGCTGGGACAGAGATGAGCATTTTGACTCTCCTCAGTGGCTCAAAAAAAAACATTAACATCCAGTTTGTGCACACAGGGATGGAAAATGAATGTGACTTGACATTGCAATTTTTCCCTCGCAGCAGGCAATTTAAATATAACCCCTGTATATGTTTTAGCTTCCATGTGTAGTATAAGATACCACAGTAATTTAGAAAGTGTCAAAACTGTAAATATACTGTGATGAGCTCATCCGTAGTGCCTATAGCAGATGTTCTCAACCTTAGTAGTTCAGGTTTTTTGAAGAGGTGGTACTTACTACTACTCAGTTTTAAGAAGCAGACGAATGTACCAGCACAGAAGCAGAGCAGTGTACTGCTGTGGGCGGCAACAAAACCGTATTTTATCCACCTAAAGAAAGGCTGTTGTATCCATCTGTGCTCTCTCCAAAGCTACCAGACTAAACCAGATGTAAATGCAATTGAGTTTCCCATTGGAAAAAGCTGTCTGACTGCAAGGTAAAGCAGTGAAAATCCACTAAATGTAGAATATACTCCTGAACTGATATTGATTTGCTTTAGCTGGGCCTTTTTCTTTAGGTGGCTAAAATACCACAGCAGCACATTGTTCACTGCCCATATTTGGGGCCTGATCATTGACACTAAATAGTTATTGGACAGAGCTTTCAGGTCTGTGAAGTGTCTTAAACCTGCATACTATGTAATGGCCAGCAGGGGGCAGCTCCATGGGCAAAAAGTGTCAGATAGTATGGAGTCTTATGGAGAAATAAGCCGACTTCTCACTTGATTTATGAGCTCAGTAAAAGGTTTCCTAATGATTTTATGGTCTCAATCTCTAGTTTTACATCTTCTTCCATACAGCATGGTGTTCATTTAGTAAATTATGGTCCCATTTAGAGTAAAACAGACCATAAAGCAGGGTACGCTTTAGGGCGTGGTGTCATTGTCGGTGAGTCCGTCCAGCTCAATGCACCAAACTGAGAAAACTTTTAAAATAGGCCGTAATGCCAAACTTGAAGCTTCAAAATGGTACTCCTCAGTCTATACCCCCATTTAAAAAGACCTGAACTATACAAAAAAAACTACAAAAAAATGACAACACATACAGAACACATTCAACACACTGCCATAATGAATACAATTTAAAACATTCAGAGTCAGATTTGTTCACTGCATGCTTTGGAGCTTTTACTGGCACAGGGTTGTCTCTGAGTGTAAAAAAAAAACACGTCATGTGTCGTGATTGGTGAGGTGATATTCAAACATTACTAGTCATTTTAATTTGACACTTTTAATGTATGTGAATTCTTGAGCACATTTGCATATAGAAATAACTAGCTCTGTGTCTAGGGCTGATGATGTGATATCTTGTTCAGCTTCCTGTGCTGTTGATTACTTTCACAGTTTACCGACTTGGCTGCCACGTGTCTTGCTCATAATGAGCAGTAGCTCAGCGTGTGTCTGTGTGCGCTCTGTATGCTAATCTCTGTGGTGTGATTGCAGAATATTAATTGGCAAACTCACTAACAAGAGCTGTATTTATGCATGCGTGTAATAAGTGATCCATGTGTCCATATTTTGCTTCCGTCTGAGTTACACCCCCTGAGGTGTGTTTTGTCTGTCACGCTCCCGTTGTTCTCGTGTTTTATGAAACTGTGTGCATGTGATGACGCGAGCTCAGTTTGTTGGTTAACTAACACGTCTGTGTTCCTGCTGGGGCTCAGCTGTGGCTCGGGGACTCACAGAGCGGGTCCAGGGCACCAGTGCCTTCCTGTTTGGCTGGGCAGACTCCCCCCTTCAGCGGGGGCTGGCACAGAGGAGGAAGGAGATGGGCTGGTTCAAGAAGACACCAGACTTGCAGGCGATCAGGCCCGACGTGGGGCCGCAGCCACAGAAACAGTTCGGCCTCACAGGTGAGCCAGAGCTGACGGGGAGTGTATGCTTGAATTGATATGCCAGACGTGTTTCTGTAGGTTCATGTTTGCTTTTTTTAGCAGGATTATACAACGCAGGTGACTTTGTCTCTGTACGAAACTATATTTGTTACAGCTCAACCACAGGCCATCTCTCTCCTCTCCTATGACCTTTAAAAAAAAAACAGCCACACTGAAACATTTAAAGTGCTGCACCTCTGAATGATCCCATGACTGATGAGATCCTTACCTAGCCACATTACGTGCTCTGTGTATCCCAAGTGATGTCTGATACTGTGCTTCCCAACCTTTTTCCTCAAGGGACCCATTTTCTATCATTTGTTAAACTGACGACCCCTCGCTTAAGTGACATATTTTATGGATATTAAATGTTATATTCAAAACTGTACAACAAACCCAAACAGTGATCTCAGTAACAGCAGGAAGTTTGTGTAAAACGAGTGATTTGGATGAATTTTGAGCAGATTTTTTACGCATGCATTTGTTTTAACAATCATACAGACTTAATAGGCTTCTTTTTTGACAAAGTCAGTGTTTTCTTCCCTGAAGCTTTGCCAATTCGGACAATTTACTGTATAACGTAATAATAGCCCGGACGTTTATTTGCTTAAATCACTGAACTCACACTGTCTTTATTGGGGACAGGAGTTTCATTCCTTTAGCACAAAACCCTCACTCCACAAAGATGGGGAATACTATCTAATTCTGCTGCTTCTCCTGAGTTTTGTTCTGCAAATTTGACAACTGAAAGCTTGAATTTCAGGTTGTTTTTCAGCAATTTCAACATTTTAATTTCAACATAATAAATAAAACTCACATTTTACGGTACTTTACATTTACTTTTCTTGAAAGAAGTCAACTGAATGCTGAGATATAGTCCTACTGTGTATATTTTTAAAGTTTTGTAGCACGGCTTAAAATCAAGAAGGTCTCGGGAACCACTAGTCTGACTAGTTAGCTGCATTATGACGCAGTAGCAGTAAAGGTGACAATATTTCATGACAAATTATTACAATACGACTCCCCATCATGGCAGTGAGGCCTAAACTGTACACAGCCACACTCAAATACAGGAAACAAATTGTTAAAGTTGGTTATGCTAACAGGTTTGATAAATGAGATTAAATAAGATGAGCTTCTCATCTGAAGTTAATATGAGGCTGCAGCAGTCTAAGTCAGCCAAATCAAGAGTGTATCTTCTAATGTTAAGGCCTTTAAGTATTAAATTCCATCTTTGTGTCGCATTAACCTGTTTGGTGGGCAGAAGTTTGCTCTTGGTTCCCTGTTTTCTGTTCCCTCCCAATCAAATACACACAGCACGCTAACTTCATTATATTTTACTACTGGAAAACCACCTTCCAGCTTTTCTGTGTGTCCTTTAAGTTTGTTTTAACTCGATTTAACACAACTTGCATCCAGTAATGAAGGTGTTCAAATTAGATTTTAAGAAAGGGACACAATATTACATCTTAATGCAGGACCCACTTTATATTGTACTATTGTAGTGGAAATCCCCAGACAAATTTCACCGTAATCAAATCACCAAAAAGCAACTAACACACAGTGAAAGTGGGGCTTTCGGTTCCAGGAGGTGTGGAGCCCCGGGGCAGTTGCCTCCTTTATTGAACCTACTCTGTATGGAGAGTGCTTCCTTGCTGAGCTGCGGTGGAGGGATACACCCTCGAAGGTTTCAATTCAATTCAACAACTTTATTAATCCCACTGGGAGCAATTTGTTCGGAGCTTCTTCTGGTACACAAAGTACATACAAACAAACAAATGATACAAAGGAGCTCAGTGTGGAAGACTCTATAAATAATACTGATAAATAAACTTGCCTAGCACAATAAAAAGACCAGATGAAGCATACACCGACAATTATTAAAAAACCTCCGAAGCATTTAGTAGTTGCATTTCAGAGGGAATGGACGATGTATTTCAGATTTCAGAGAATACAGATCTTGTTGTTTCACTCTACTGATCTGAGAACAGATTTTAACAAAACTGTTCAGACTTATTCAGACTTCTGAAATCTCATATTAGCTGCGACTGAACTTTTGTCCTCCAGTTTGTGCATATGGCTTGTGAATATTTAATCACGACAGACAGGAAATCCATTGTAGGAGTGGCAGAAATTCTAATTCCTTCACCAACTGGAGCATCGGTAGACTGTAATGCAATGGAGCAACAACACAGTGTATTTTCAGGCAAAGTTGAACATTTTTCTTTATCATTAAGGTCCTCATTCCTTCCTTGTATGGTGGTTTTCTGAAATAGCAGGAAGCTGAATGCTCCAAGTCTAATGCTCATTTCATGAACATAATCCAGCAGGAAAGCACTTACTGAAGGAAGAGTAGATGAGACAGGTTAAAGTCTCACAGAGACAATCAGTGACGGAGGATGTCTAACAGTTTGAAAGTGTTCTCCTAGTTCTGATTTGGCTGATTCTCCTGCAGGTGTTGGAGCCAGTGCATACGTCATGAACTGCAACGTCACTATCGACACCCAGGACATCGCCTTGGGACGCAGCATCGCCACAGCCATCAGGGAGTCGACCCCGGGGGGCCTGCCTGGGGTGCAGGTGCTGGCTTTGCCACACATGGGTGCCGTGGAAATCGCCTGTAATGTGGAAAGCGTGAAGGGGAGCCCACCTAGTCACACGGGTGCGGGTGAACCTTGGCCGGCTTTCAGCATCGGTGGCCAGCTGTACTGTCACGCTCCAGCTTCCCTCATCACGGCGAGGGTCGCAGAGCTGGCAGGGAGGCAGGGGGTCGGCACGAAGGCCACCGCGCTGGTGGGGTTCACCCCCCGTGAGTGCAGGGGCCTGGCAGAGTTAGCACTGTCTCAAGGGATTGCTGAGTTCTGGAAGGAGCAGCGTAGGATCCGTATGTGAGAACGAATTCTTGCCAAAACCAGTGAAACCTCAAGCAAAAGTACATCATGTGACTTTAATTACCCTGAGAATTGTCTGTTTATTAAACCCTGCCCCCCTCTGTTACCACTGTCAGATCCTTTACTTAAAGCAGATACAAGGAATTTTCTGTTTGTGATGATTCTGGCGACACTTTGGGGCCAAAGTGGTGTTTCTACCGCCATGTTTCATTGATTTCAATTGATTTCCATGACAGGCATTAAGAATAACTATATAGAAATAGTAAATGTTCTCACTGATGGTTTCTTTATGTAGGTCACGTAGAGGCATCAGTATGAAATGAAGACTGTTTCATAACCACTTAACTCCTTTGGTATGATTAAGTAAAAGTATTAATACCACACTCTGAAAAGACTCGACTACAAGTAAAAGTCCTGCATCAAGTATTAGCAACAAAACTGACCTAAATGATGAAAAGTAAAATAACAACGGCCCCTTCATGCTGGCTTTTGGATTAATATTACTGCTGCATTAATGTGTATGTTGCATTTTATTGCTGTAGTTGTTAAAGGTTGCCAAATGTTGCATGCTCAACAGTGAAAGAGCCAGGTAGAAGACTTGGACAGTATTCTGACACTAACATGGTGCTGTTTGGATATTTTAATACTGAAAAACACACCGGTTACATTCATGCCTTATTGTTTGCATATTCAGACAGTATTTTAGTTTAGATGTAGAGATAAAGAAGACAAATCACCATTAACGTTTGCACACATTGTTCAAACTAATTTACTCATACATTAACAGATTTACATTTTTTGATGAAAAGTTGTGTGTGATAACCTTTTACTACATTAAATAAATCATTGATCAATTCAATATTTTCATCCTGGTATTATTTTCATGTTAAACTGAAGCAAATATTTCCACACCCTCGATAACACACCTGTCTGCTCAGTGCCTTCCTTATCTGACACCTGCGGTAGAAGAGATTTAGGTTTTTATTTCAGAATGTCTTTTTCTGTACCCGACTAAAAGACCAAAACCATAAAACCTCAGCGTATCATCATCAAGAGTGGAAAAGTGTCTGTCATTTCCTGTTTGGAGCAAATGGGACACTTGTGTTTACTGATGAGTCTCTGCTGATGAGTCTTTTCCCATCATTTTCCACCATCAGCCTTACCATGCATGACTCTGTGGGAGAGTCACCATCTGTGTGTGAAACAGCTATTTTTACCGCAAGTCATGGACTGAATCTTCTAGAAACATCCAGCGCTTTGGCAGCGTTTCCTTTGACGTCCTACAGTGAAACAGCCCGGTTATAGTTGTTTACCATTTAAAGTAAAGTACATTTTCTTGTAAAAATCCATACACAGTGTAAGCTCATGATGCACAGGATTAACCATTTAATAACATGGAGACAAATTTGGCCAGAGGACAGGTCAGGAATTAACTGGGGCGAGATGATTCCACTCATTTCTTACATAAAGCCTGTATAAAGCACTGAATAGCAGCACATTCATGGAGTAAGGACGTATGGATTTTAGTCATTAGGTTATAATAACTTGGGCTATATGGATGTGGCACAAAGGCAGGGTCAGACTAAGTTTCTGAAGCCAAAACATTTTTTTTTAATTTGAAGCCATAAGTAAAGGAAATTAGTGATTTCAGAGCAGATAACTAATCTACATACAGAGAGCGGTTGCCAATCTGTTAAGCTTTCCGCCCAAACCGAGGTGGTATGATTCACAGATTCTTCCAGTGAGATTGCTTTCAGGGTCTGAATTTACTCTCCTTTCATTATGTTGTGTAATTTTTCATTTTCCTGCATCTCAACTTATGTAAGGTTGCCCTTTGAGGCAGAAGCTGTGCAATTTTCATCAATGTGTGCGCACTTCTTTGGATAAGCTCTCTTACTGCGTTAACATTCACCTCTTTGTATGCCATCCAGCTGAGGCTCTTAGTCACACAAGCAACGCAGCCATGCAGCTTCATTTCATGCGTATACACAACTCTCTCCCCCCCATTTTCACACACACACATCCTTTCCTCTCTCCTCCCTGCTGTCTTCCTCTCTTTTCTGCATCTAGACACACATGCATTTACTCTATAGATGGCACACACACACACACACACACACACTCTCTTAGCCTGCCAGGCTTGGGAGCATCAAGGCCTAATCTAGGTCACAGCATAAGCCCAGAGGTATCCTGTTCTCCACACACACACACACACACACACACACACACACACACACACACACACACACACACGCACGCACGCATGTTTTTGATGCATATAAGATCTATTTTGACTCGACTAATTTTCCCTCAGCTAACAGTAAAAAGCGTTTGATTTTCACTTTGACAACAGACACGTCTCACATCCCAGAATAAGGAAGCCTATAAATAAAACCAGTGAATTTCATATTTTTCCAAAAATCCCCTCCCCATCTTCATCTCCTTCCTCTCCCTTCCTGAATAATTGGTTATGTGAGTCAGTCTAATGGCCCTTATGATTGTCACAAGGCCATCATTTCCTTGATTAAGTGCACTTTGGGATCTTTCTACAGCAGAATCAACATCCATTTAGGAGGCACTTCCCCACCGAAGCCTAAACTGAATCTATTTTGTGTGTGTGTGTGTGTGTGTGTGTGTGTGTGTGTGTGTGAGATCTGCTTAAATAAAGACATGGATGCTCCTGCATGCTGCTGCAGAAGCACCATAGCATCCCTTTGATATGACTTAGCCTGACAGCGTACCATCCGAGATGCGACCGTGTGTCACAGCACAGAAATAGAGGAGCTTATTTCTTTACATCCGTCTCCAGCTTTCTATAAATATTCCAAAGCTCTCTGTTCTCTCTCTTCCTCTTTCTTGCTGATTTCTCTGTTCTCCCCCTCCCTCCCTCCCTCTTCCTTTCTCCCCCTCTCTATTTGTCCATTTTTTCCCCCCCACACACTCTCTGCCTCCCACATCTTCCCTTTTCCCTCTGCTACCGTCGTATAATGTGGAGAAATGTGTCTCTTGTCTAGAAAGAGGCAGTTAAGCGAGAACAAAAACCCTCATGTGCTGCATATTATTTCTGAGGCTGTAAGGTTTGGATTTCCTCCCCTCCGACAGTCCTGCAGGAATATTTAGTAACCTGACAGTGATTTTATCAAACCACACATAGAAATCACTTCCTTCCTTCTCTATCACACAGATTTCCACCAATGGAGTACAGTGCGACAACCATTAATCTCCTCTAGCTCAGACGTTTGATTCAAAAATAGGAACATTGACAAGAAAAAGAGGCCAAGCTGACTGTGTCCAAAGCAACTGCCAGTTAGACGCTGCTGTGGCTATCCACACAGTGCCATCCTCCCTAACCTATCAGTGTGGGAAGTAAGCGTGCCACCTATGAAGTCAGCAGTCCCCAACCCCCACCCTGAACACATGTTTAACATCCTCTGGGCACAGGCTGAGCAGAGCACTGAGACACAGCTGAGAATTAGAGAGAGAGAGAGAGAGAGAGAGAGGGAGAGAGGTAGAGAGAGAGTGAGCGGTGAAGTGGAAATATGGGTGAGCATCAGAGAAAGACAGAAATAGAGCGATAAAGCAGTGAATTAGGCAGCGGCAGAGAGAGGAGGAGGAGGAGGAGGAGGGACACAGAGAGTCTTTCACTGAGGCGCTGATGCTTCATGCAGACATTGTTATTTTCCCGTAGCAGAAGAGCTCTCGTCGTGTGTGGATGTGAGGACCTCGTGGATTTGCTGCTTTGCTGAGACTCAGAGGAATTCATTGCATCTGGATCCAAGACGGCTGCAGACAGGAGGATGCGACTGTGGCTGGATGCTAGGATCCATGTGGGCCTGTGACGTCTGCACTCCCCTCAGTGGCTACCTTCTTCCCCATAAGGATGCCTCCAGCAGCACTGACCCAGATTGTGGAGTCCTGGCTCTTAGCTGTGCACTGCTCCTCGGGTGGTCTGTGAATGTGATGCGGACGAGGCATGCTCTACACCTCGGCGGAGACCGCTCAGCCCGCTGCCTCTGCTGACATCTGCCTCCGTGGATACACACAACAACTGGCAGGGTAAGGATGCGCTGCTCTGACCTGCACGCTCTAATGTCAGGCTGATGGGTATTGTGTGTGTGCACGTGTCTGTGTGTTGTATGAATACAAATCACTACAGCCATGTAGATCTCATTTTTATTCCTCACACATGTGCTTGCTCCTCCTTGGGTGCACCAATACTTCCTTCCAGAGGCTTTAAATGGGACCATGCTGTGGCTGTGATGATGAACTGTGTATGCATGCACTATGCAGAATAGCTCCATGTATAATGTATGACCTAGGAGATATCATGGTGAGCAACAAGTAACTGCGTTTCCCCTAAAGTGCAGAGGAAAGTAGGCTAGGATGGCACAGACAGAGAAGACCCGAATAAATAATTTATTAAAGTCCTTTAGGTTTCTGAAAGCATCCATTCTGCCTCCAGGAAAAAAAAATGGACATTAGGATAATCACATTGGGAGAGATAAAGCAATTTTATTCAGCTGAATTCCATCTGAACCAGTCTAATGAAGACAACCCAGTCAGACCCTCCACCCCCTCAGTCTGGTCAGTGCAGTTCAGCTCAGGTCAGTTTAACTTGACGTACATAAAGTCACTAAGACACATCACACATCAGCACTTCTACCACGAGACAAAGGAGTGGGGGTCATTTGATCAGAGGTCAGACACTTTGCTCTGAGGTCATACAAAGGTCAATCGGTTTGCAAAGTCACTGTCAATACTTACACACTCGTCTTGTGATGGCGTAGGATGCTGACTTCAGGCCTTACACTTACAATTCTACTTTTCACAACTCTGCATTTTTTCCTTTGGATGTTGGATGCTGATTTAGTAGCTTGAGAAATACTTTTTTAATTCCAGTGGGTATTTTAAACTGAATTAAGGTTTGTTTTGTACTTTTGTCACAGTGGACTGAAATCTGCTGAATCGAAACTTGACCTCTGTGTATTGCTCAGGATCTTTTCAGTATTTTGCTGCCTATTAGGTTCAAACTTTTGGCTGAGTCATGCTTGAAAATAACCCGTTCCTACATCTGGAATTAAGTTTATAGTTGTTCTGAACTGCTTTGTTCGAAGATGGAGTCATAGAGAGGGGGGGAGTCACAACGTCGTTTAAATATGGGGATAACGGCGCACATTTTCAGACACTCTCTCCTGGAAGTCATTCATTCATAGTGTTGCACTTGTTCACATGCAAAGTGACAGAAATAGCTGTGTCAAGAAAGAAAGTTCAAACCCTGGCTCCGTTCACACCTCTGGACAGCTGGCCGATCGGTGTGTGGAGTGATCTGTCAAGAAGTTCTAAAGAAGCATACTGGCAGCTCTGTGATGTGACGTTGGTTAGTCAGCTCACTCTGCTGTAGTTTCAAGACCTAAATCGTATCACATATTGACTTCACAGATACTTAACATACTTATATACGTAACATTTTTTAGGTTTGCTGTTCTAAAAGGCATTTAACAGCTTAGTAAGATACTCATATCTGATAAAAATGGCACATACATACATGTATCTTCATGCCAAGTGACTGAACACTGGAGACCAAATACTACCATCAGTAATCTGCACATATCATCTCAATGATACCACCAGTGCCACTTAAATTTTATTGCAGCTCTTTAAAGGCCAACAGACACTTAAATCTAAAGCTTGTCTGGATTATTCAGTTGTGTGCATTTAAATTTGCCTTCCCTAGTCATGTTATATCACACAAAACTCAACAACAAATCGTCCTGTAGTTACAGTAAATTCTGTATTTAATCATTACAATGGGGACTAATAGTTTGGTTGAGTTGGTGCAGTGCTAATGACAGTAGTAGTAACAGCAGGGGTTGCAGTGGTCACCACTGTAACAGACGGTTCATGGTGCTCAGTGATGGAATAAGTATTCAGACCCTTTACTTAAAGGTCCAGTGTGTCACATTTAGAAGGATCTACTGGCAGAAAAGGAATCTAACATTCATAGGTATGTTTTCATTAGTGTTTAATCACCTGAGAATAAGAATTATTGTGTGTTTGTTACCTTAGAATGAGCTGTTTATATGTACACCTTCCAAGGAGTCCACCATGTTTCTACGATAGCCCAAAATAGACAAACCAAACACTACAGCGGCCCCCGCAGTTTCTCCTACACATTTGGAGGGGTGTGAAGCTGAAATCTCACGACTAACGCCACTCAACTATTGTACTATTATATCTGATGTTATTGGATTAATAGTATGCTGCATTAATGTGCTATGCTGCATTTTACTGCTGTAGATGTTTAAAGTTGAGCTCATTTTAACTACTTTATATACTGCTGGGTACTTTAATCTACAGCAATGCATCATATTCTATAAGATCATCGTATGCTTGTAGCGTCGCTGTCCTGTGAGAACCACATATCTCTAAAAATGCAACTTTTCATGAGCTCAGAAAAACTGCCCTGTTTTCAGCTTTGTGACGATGCATTTTCCAGCTAATCCAAGAGGGTTTTTAAATAATTTATTTATCTCAAGAAGAAGGCAAATCTTCTCAACCCATAAAGGAAACACTTCATCCTTCAGTTTATCAGAAACATTCAAAATCAGCACATCTGCAGATAAATGATTTTCACTGGACACTGACTTGTAAGTAAAGCTGTCAGACAAATGCAGTGGAGTGTAAAGTTGCTTAAAATGGTACTTAAATAAAGTCCTCCCACCCCTCATGGTGCTATAGCTCTACAGCAGAAAGAGTTAATGGGAGAAGTGGCTCAACAGAGCTGAGGCAGATGTGACAGCTGTGAATAAGAGTGAATAAAGAAAAGTGAACAACTAGGCCCTGTCCCTTATGGCGGAAAAATTACCAAACAGGATCTGATCCGTCACATTATTGCAGTTGCTCCACTGACGCGACACTCAGTCTGAAAAATAAGGGTTTGTTAATTATCATATTAATGCCACTGCGAGAGCTACTCCATCCAATCTCACTTATCTCCTCAGCATACCATGGCACTTAGGAATCGATTGCCTCATTCAAGGGGAGAAACCATCTGAAAAGTATTATAGCAGCAACATGGCTGACCTGACCTCGATGCAAGAAAAAAAAGGCCTTAAAACAGGAGTGGATTTACAGTAGCTCAGGGCAAGGGGATGACCATTGTCTGTTGCTGCATCTATTCCATGTATGGTGCATTGAAGCAGATAGTCTAATGCATTCGATTGGGAGACTGGATGACGGCATTGTGCAGCCGCATAAAAGGGGTCAGCGGTAGCCTAAAGGTTAAAGAAAAGCTTGGACAGGGAGGGCTATTGCCGGAGTCTCCATACTGGTCGGGGGTAAGAAGTGAGCAATGCTCTCCTTTCGAAGCATTGTAGCCTGCAGTAATCAATATTTTTGAAATGGAATCAAAGGCGACACTTGTAATTCTCAAGAAGCCTCTTTTAGCTCTTTGTTTTGGTCTTTAAAGGTCCAGTGTGTAGGATTTAGTGGCATCTAGCTGTGTTGTCGTTTCATCCTCCCCTTTCAAGCGCGAAGGAGAAACTAATGTGGTTTGTTCATTCTGGGCTACAGTAGAAACATGGCAACTAAACATGGCGGAGACCCGCAGTGTCTGTATATAACAGGCTCATTCTAAGGTAACAAAAACATAATGATTCCTATATTCAGCTGATTATACACTAATTGGCAATATCAATTTCTGCCAATAGATCCTCCCAAATGTCACACACTAGACCTTTAAGATATGCAAATTTACGGTATGGTCTGAGCCGATCCTGTCAATCATGCACTGTACGCTACCTGCACAACACCACATGGCAGACAAACTTAGTGACTAGCACGGGAAGAAAGTTGAGCATCTGTCAAGATAAAACACCAAGATATTGTCTTAAAAGTTGATGGAGACCAAACCAGAGCTAAAAGGACTGCCGGGTGGCCAGAGAAACTATTCCAAATGAATCTATTTTGCTCTGTGTCTGATTGATATGTAAATATTAAATTATTTGATAGCACATTAGCTATAACAACCTCATTAGTGATGTGTGTCTGTTTGTTTTAATGTTTTTCTGCTCCCAAGTGGCAAAATAAATGAATACAGACGATAACCATAATGTTTTTAAGTTGTGTTTTAACCAGATATGGTTGCACAAGTTGAAGCACATTTGCCAAGGGTTGGGATGTTGTCACAGTGGCAGACTCAGGCTGCCTGAGAGCAAGGATGAAAAAATGAAAAGCCCAGTGCACAGAAAGTTGTGATGCATTCATGGTGAAACAGTTCCAAAGCCTTTTTTTAGCATATCAGGCAGCGTATATGGCACTGCATTGCGTTTGGCATCCTAGATGGGTCTCTTGCACATTGGGACACCCTAGAGGGGTCTTGTTTTATCTAGCGCAGGGGCATCCAGGGGTTTGAGGCAAGGCAGAAGCTCAAACAACACAAGAAACAAAAGATAAAAACAACAAAAGCAAGTGGGCAAAAGCACATGTGATAAAAAACAACAAAATCAGACAGACCAACAATAAAAGAAACTAACACATGAATTTGATTAAAAAGATTACATCAATTAAAATTCTACTCCTGAAAAATGGTGATTCAATCTTACACCTATGTCTTTGACACTGCCACAGCCACCTAACAACAAGCAGCTGAGACGGTTTCACAAGTGTTACAACAGATGCTCCGCCATCTTTGTTACAGTCTGAACATGCTAATTAACATTATATGAATGCCTTTTTCACTGAAGTCATTTTGACAGTCACAGCAGCAAAAGCTCAGCTGTAAATAATCATATGAATGATGGTTGAATACCATTTAGCTGCCTCAGTTTCAGGGTCCTGCTGTCATGTTTGCTCACTGAGTTATTGATAATGTTACTGGTAATATCTGTGCTTTTATTGTGAAAAAATGACAGACACTAGCCAGACATACCACCATTGTTATTCCTAACATGTTAGCAAAAGTTGCCTATTTAAACATCCAGCAAACACGAACAGAAATGTAATTTATTTGGGGATGGATCTCTGGCTAGCTGGTCCTCTTAGCTCTGTTTTAGTTTCAGCTTTGGAGCTCCTGAGAAACATATCTGGCTCTTTATCTGCTAAATGCTCCACTATGTTCACCAGCTCGTCGCTGTAACTGCCAGTTGGTGCTGGGAACGTGTAGTGTACAATGGGTTGTAAGAGCTTTGTCTGCAGTAAATGGCTGCCTATTGAATGAACTCAGACTGAACCATTCAGTCTGACTGTGGACTATATAACTAAAACAATGAGCTAAATACAGCAAGCTGCAGAGCTGCAGGGGTGGGTGATAATTAGCTGTGTTTTTCACTGTGAAGGACCATTTTAACATCATTTTGTCCTTTGAGTTATTATCAACATTTTTGATTGGTGCAACTTTACATTTATTACATAGGAAATTTGATTTATTCCTTTTTGTACCATAACTGTTCAAAATGATGGGTTAGTTGATGGTCAGAATACTGTTGAACAGGCTTTCCCACAATGTTGAGAGAACATTTCTGCATGAAATATAAACTATTGCTATTCTCTAAAACTATCAATATTAGTATTGACCACCTCTATATAAGGGCTTAAGTCTGATTAGAGTATCCAGAAGGGTGGAGCTGAACTGTTTCTTTGCTGAATCATTCTCTGAATAAATAATGTTAAAATAAAATAATAAAATAAAAATAATTAAAGAAAACAGTCTGTAATAAATATCTCTTCATCAAAGATTAAACATAAGAAAATTGCTGCAGATTCAGATTAGAGACTGAAGACAGAATAGTAACAGCGTTACAGCGAGTGAGAACCTTTGCAACATCAAGGACGCATAAAAAAATAGCTTTGTGCTAAAAATATCTCAACCAAGGACTATTTATGGAATGAAAGGAGAGAGGGATGCATAAAATTTCCACGTTTGCCAGATAAATTAAAACACTCTCTAATACTGGACGGAAATTGATGATACTTTTGACCAATTTATCACCTTATTGCTCATGTGAGTGATTTCAGCTATAACATTTATTAGTTTTTTTTGTATTTTAGCTCTTGTGCATTCTCCAAGTAAGTCAATTCTGAGTATTCTTGGTGTTTAGTTAGTGCGGCAGATGTTATTGCAGATGTTGTAGTATATGTGTGTTGTTTTTATGCTGCACTCTTAGTTATTATCTGTCCTTGTAGGCTTGCTAACATCATAGGGTTGGTCGACCATTTTGTTCCAGACTAAAATATCTACGATTGGATGGATTGCCAAGAAGTTTTATACCGACATTCATGGTCCCAGGAGGATGAAGCCTACTGACCTCTGTGATTCGGTAGTCTCACAGAGCCAGACCCATCTCCACACTTTGTTTAAGTGCTGTGCCAGTGCTGGAGAAAGGCTGAACCCCATAATCATTCTGGGGAGAAAATAGTGTTGGGGGAACTTGCTTTGGAGGAACATGGGCATGTGGGGAGATGAGACCTGGCATTAAAATGTCTAAATCCCTGCAAAAGAAAAGTATGTGTAAGTTACTAGCTCTGTTGTGACGGGGACTTGGTAACACACAGATAGCAGAAGGGGGAGGAGAAGGCTGACTAAAATAGTCAGCCAGTGGCAGGCTTATACTGACATCCTACTTCCTATGAGTCAGACTAGTGATGCCCTGACTTTTTCATCCATTACCACAATGAGTTTGGCATTTTTAAGATGAAATTAAGTCAAATATCTTGACAACTATTGTATGGATTGTCGTGAAAAAGGTTCTGGTGATACCCTGCCAAAGTGTTCACTTATGCAGGGCAATATCACATCAAGTGCTTTATAGATTGGCATCAAAGTTTGTACAGACATTCATGGTTGTCTGTTGAATAATCCTACTGGCCTGTTTCTAGTGTACCCAAGAACCATGGATGTATTAAGAGAACTGCATACAGTGTTGGAGAAGACATTCTGTTCATTCCTATGAAAGCTGCTCAGTGGTGCATGCAACTAAAAAATCTGCTGCAAAGAAATTACCCAGATAAATGCATACTGAACATTCCCTACGGGCCACAGGGGAGACTTCCACTGGCCAAGCGTCTAACTTCCAGTTTAGCCCTCCGTTAACTTGAATGGGGATTAATTATTTAATCGTGCGAATGTTATCGTCTTTAAAAATGTAATTGGACTGAATAGATCAAATTCTGATAGTGAGGTGAGTCATTCTGCAGGGGTTGCGACGCTTTTAAAGTCACTTCTGTCACAATGTAACCTTATGGGAAAAGTATTTCTGCTCGAGTGCGCATCACGTGACAGACACCATTACTGTAATTACACAGTTCGGTCACTATGTCAAATTGGAAGCGCGGCATTCATTTTGGGGGCTTTCAGAGAGCAGACAAACCAAACACTGGCTGTAGATACGGCCTTTTGAGTTTTGTGGCCACCTACACTCTTGGAAGAGAAGGGGAGGGTGAGGTGAGTTGGTCGCAATCTCATCACTAAATCCGACATTCTGGTTCTTTAAATGCCACACATGAGGACCACGCTGGAACAAAACTTTGATTTGTTTGTTTTTAACCAAACAATTATTTTGTGTCATTGATTATTTTTAAAGTAAGAGTCACACATTTACTGGCTTTGTTTTCAAGTTTGCTTCTAAATTTCATGTATTTCATGTTCCTGTCACATGAAATACTCGTGCCCAACCTCCAATTTTTGTATCAGACCAAAAACAACTCGTGACCGTAACAAAAGGGAAAATTGACAACTTCCCAAGTCAATCTCTATTCAAACTGTGGTAGCCTACATAGAAAAGTACACAAACTACGCAGTACAGAAAGACATTAAAAACAGAAAGTCAGAAAGAGGTTTCATATCTGCACAATGCTCGTGGTTCTCTAACTGCACTGATGGGAAGCTATAAAAGCGAGGGACCGTATACATAACAAAAGTGACTTAATGCACAGAGCTGTTGTAAAAGCACATACAGTTCTCATTCAAAGCTACATTTCCCGCACTACTCTTATCCCAGTGTGACTTGTATGGTACAGTTACAAGACTGGCTCGCCAGTATATCAGCAGGATGTGATTTGGGGGAGAAGTATGTATTCATTAAATACCCAGGGGGCAAAAATCTCAGCGAGCTTCTGTCCTAATTCATTCTAACATCAATGCCAGAGGCTGAACTGCTGCCTTGATTATACCAATTTACCCTCCCACCCACCCAAAAGGAAGACATGTAATTACACTATTTACTCTGGAGTGCTTTAGCTCTCTGAAAGGTCCCCAAGTAAACACATGGTAGCTTTGTTTTTCTTCTGCATTGGAGTCACTGTGATTGAAAAGTACACTGAATGTCGAACTGTTTGCCTCTGTGACGCTGACATGGAGAAATATTTACTGCTGTCATTGTACATTAGGGTGCGTAAGGCCTGTGGACTGAATAATGTGATCTAATGGAAGAGCAGTGATCAGTGTGACTTTGATTGTTACATCACAATCAGATTACAGTTATTACTGCAGAATGTAGGACAGATGATTCAGATTAATACGTTTAGGCTGTACAAACAATACAAAATAAATCTATTAGCTAAATTGCTTTACAGGTAACTCTAAGAATAATATTGCTGTTTTAAGGAGGACGTTTTAACCTGTAATTCATTGCAAGTTCTTCCCCTCTTTATGGCTTAATAATTCAGGATGTCTAAATATAGAAGAACCTGTCTTCAAAGCTTTTATACGGTGCTTGAGAGAGCTCAAAGCACGGCTGCTTGCAGGAAGAACACACGTCAATTAAGACAAAATCTTCTCCACTTTGACAACACGCACATGACATATAAAGAAAACAGGAGCCCATTCAGAAGAATGGTTTAAACATTTAAGAAGTCGGCTTATTTGCTTTCTGTCTGTGAGTGAGATGATGAGATTGATATCCGTCTTGTGTCTTACATCTTAAGGTGTAGTTAGCCTATAGCTTCGCATGAAGACTGGAGGCTGTGGGAAAGAGCCAGTGAAGAATACACCTCCCATCACCTCTAAAGCTCAAGTATACTGGTATTTCTGTGCAGTTTCTGTGGCTAAAGCATGTGTTCCAGTCAGTGAGCAATGAGTTTTTACAGTCTGAAGTTGAAATGTTTGGCGCCATCGTACCTTTACACTTTGTTAAGACTCCAGGAGGTTGTGCACAAAAACTGTTGTTTTTATATTTCTGTTCATGAATGGGTTGAACAAACGAGATTCAGTGTTGCTTTAAAGGAGTTCCTCAAGTCAGTTACTTTTCAGTGATGTTGGAAAATGAGCAAACAGTCTTTGTTTTATATTTTAAAGCAGCTAACTTTCTATTTTATCACCTGAATCTGCGGCTTTACAGAGCTTTATAGTGAGTTTCAGGTCATTATTTAACTGTCCAATCCACAACTTTTCAGTGACATAACTTTGCTCAGCACCAAACAGCAGACAGACCCAGTTAGAGATGAGCTGGTGAACATAGTGGAAGAAAATAGGGTTCACAGGTCACTGTTGTTTAAATAACAGCAAGTTAAATACAAAGTACAATACAGAATTTCAAAGATTTAAGTTTTTCTTCAAAACACACATTACACATTAATATATGACTGAATATATGTATGTGTGCATATTGTTGTTATAATCTGCATGAGTCCAACTTTTTTGTTGAATCCTTTATATTTATGTCTCTATTGTGAGTGAAACTCTTCATTTCACTCCCTAGTTGTGATGCATGAATGAATGAATGAATGAAAGAATAAAACCTACCACGCTTTGTATTTAGTGAAAACAAAACCGACCTCTGTTGTTAAATTAGTACATTGGTGAGATGTTGTCCAAAGAACCGCTCGTCACTGTGTGTTTTTAAACTGAAGTCTAAGAATGGAGACCCTTCAGTGTCGAGGCCACTGCCGCACAATACTGTGCCTTTACAGCGGCTTATTGTAGCGGAGTATTTCCAGGGTACATTTGTACTTGACATTCTCATACAACCTCAAGGGACACACAGAGGTTGATCTATAGAAAACACACCACCAAAGGGTGTCTTTGTACTTATAGCTATCACAACTTGTGTTTACTGTTCATGTCAACGTACACTTAAAGGTGGGATTCTTGTGTTTTCCGAACGCCCCAATGAATGCAGATTTATAATATGGAAGTGTCTCACATCAGCAGCATAATGTCAGGAACACAATACACTTTATTTTGTGAGCGGAGAGAGAGAGAGAGAGAGAAATGAGACACCTATTTTACGAAATGCTTCACAGTACAAAAAGAGCAACTGCATTTGTATTACATATAAAAATGCTGTGCAGCCACTTGTGAAATTCCTTTATGCAGGATGTCACACCTACAAATTCCTCTAACCCAGAAAAATTCATCTTTGACTCAGCACCTTTAAAGCGAGAGTAGACATTTTTATTGCTATTACATTTGTTTCTATTTGACGAATTACAACCACTTTTTGTTTAACATGTCTGATGAGCTGTGGTATTTTTCCTTCCAAAATACACAATGTTGTTTGTGGAGAGAGCGTCACATGACTCGTCATGTGATCCAGCTGACTAAGGCAATACATCTGATCTGAGGTGTAATCTGGCTTGGAGGCAGGTGCATAGAGGAAAATGAATAAAGAACTCCATCTACTGGCCAACTACTGAGAAACACATTCATGCTTGAAATGTTCTTTTTATACTGTAAAAAATAAATAAATAGACATTTTAAAGGGAGCGTTCAACAGAAATATGTTTATGTTGCCATCAGATTTAAACCTTCTATCTTTAAAGAACAGCATTTCAGTTTGAGGATCTTAACAGCAGCTCAGGAGCAAATCTTACTTAAGACATTCATAGAGTGCAACTGAATTTAACTACAGAGAAAAATGTTTAAGAAAGTCATGAAATCACAATGTTTTATTAAAATCACATACTTCCGCATTACTTTTAGCCTTTTGTATCAGAATAAGGTGAAAGAAGATCAGATAACAACGTCTGTAATACTGACCTCCATTAAGTGTCCCAGTAAACCATATGCTCATATGCTATTTAAACAAGGGAACTCCAATAGAGTGGTGTAAGTAAGTAATTTATTTATATAGTGTTTTACAGAGGCAATATGTAAATGAATGAAGCACAAAATATAATAATAAAAATCAATCAAAATGCACTCAAGAAATAAATTGCGGTGCAAATGAAGAAATAAAAACAGAAGCAATGTGAAATATATGATAAATAAGCTTTAGTGGCTATTAAATGAGACAATTTAAAAAACAAAGTGGTGGACAGACTTCTGTATTATTTAACTGTATCTGTGGAAAATCGGCTGTGACACTGTATGTTGTTGTGATGTTTTTCTCAATATTGTACCCAGTTGAGATTTATTGATCTATGGCCTTCTCAGACAAATTACTTTTCCAGTAATCGAAGTAACTCATATCACAAATGGATTTTCCCGTAAGCATTGGTAATTGAGGGATAGTGTGTAATCGTGTGTGAAATGTATCCTCTTTTTCTTTTCTCTGCTCTTTTGCCCTCTCTGTTAAAGCTTTGGCCTGTCAGCAATAATATTGTCATATTGTTGTGTTGAGCATTGTAATGATGCAAAAGCGGAAACAAACACTGGAATAAATGCACAGAATACGGTAAAGATAGTCGAAGATAAGAACAGTGTGCAGAAGATGAGAGACTGGATCAGATTTTATCTTTAGTTTGATGCTATGATAGGATATGATGTGATAGGATGAACTAGTATACCACTGGATCCTTTTAATCCAGTGAAAACTGTTTGATGATCATACAAATGTACAAAACTCATAAACCAAAAGACTCACAGAAGTTATGGCAAAGTAATAATAATAATAATAATAATAATGATAAACCAACAAGTGCTTCACAATAAATCAAATAAAACCGTATATATATATATTATAAAATCATCAATTTAAAACAAGAAAAACATTTAGGAAATAAAATATACTTCAAGTAAAATCAGGAAAAGTATGTTTTAAGGAGGGACTTAAGAGAGAGCACTGACAGACAGATTGTTCCAGTTTCACACAACCTTCTACAGCAGAGTTTTTGCCCGGTTGATGTTTGTTTCAGAGTTGAGTCTGAAAGTTCATTCTTGACAGCACCGCAGCTGTTGTTTAGTAATCCTACATCCTGACTCTGGTAGTAATCTGCAGACCCCACTAGATGGCAGCGCTGATTCAAAGTTGCGACACAAAAGTTTCTATTCTATTTTTACTGTAAAAAAAACAATACATCATCCTGCACACCTACAGCTTCAGAGACCATGCAGATTAATAAAGAATTACTGTTTCTCTTTGTGTGATTCATCATCTACAGAGGAAAATACTGTCCTCTATTCTAATCAGATATAATACACTCTTTAAAATTAAAAGAAAAAAGATGTGAAGTAGCACTTTAAAAATTACTGTTGTTTTTTTTTGATTATGTTCCTGGCTTTAAGAATGATTCAGCGCAACCTTTTAGTCAATCAATTACTTCGAACAATATTACAACAGCAGTGACTTTGCCATGAATGATTATTAAAATCCTGACTGCTGATTGAATGACCTTTTGTAATGACCCCGATGTCTCAGCTTGCATAAACAAAGCAGAGGGACACGTTGCCAACTGTGGGTGTCTTGACTTCTGTGTTACTTTCTTTGATTGGGTAACTTCACTGTGAATGTGAGCAGTTTTGACCTTTTGAACAGAGTTAGATGAGACAAATCTGCATTTTAAGTTTAGTTTAGAGAAACATCTACAATAGGTCTATAGGCCTATGTGTAGATATGTATGTACAGTATATTCTATGTACACAACAGCATCCAACATGTATGTACACTCTTTTTGAGTTATGGCAATTCTTAATAAAATTAAGTTCAACAAATGTACTACATTGAGTTTCCTCTACAATCAAAGGTATTTCTAATTACTGCTCACTTAAAAATTGGCAGCATAAACTCAAGTTTTTAAGTTGATTAAGCTTCTCATAAAATTAACTTCCAACTACTTTTCCCACATTATTTATGTCAACAAAAATCATGTTTGCAACATAAAAGGTTTATCTAAATCAACAAATTAGAAGTTTCACATTGAAATCATGCATTTATTTAAGTAGTCGACTGAATTACTTTTTAGAGAGGTGTGATTGTGCTTATGTGTGTATGACTATGCAGGAGATGTGTTCACATATGTGTACATTATGTTTCCTCTTTTGAAAAGTATTCTGGTTGAAACAGTCTGTATAGTCTGTTACTGTTGCAGCAATACTAGTAATGGTAGCAGGTTTAGACCTTCTATAAAGCAACCATATTGGAATGCCGTACAGGTGTGATTAATAACATGAATTGTGGCCACATTACATTTAGTTTTACTATTTCCAGGACTGTTACTTTCCTATGACATTGTGAAGGAGCTGAGCCATCGGTAATGCTGGTTGCACCTGTGCTCTACCTGCTATGGGCATGTTCAATACATAGTGATAGTAGTAGTAACAGTTTGAGTATTACCAACTGATACAGATTCATAATCAGTCTGACAGGAGGTTTAAATCTGTTGCTGTGACTTTTATAAAGCGTTAGAGAGTACAAATCTATTCAAGTGCAATTCATGAATTATAAATATGGAATTAGTCACAGGCTTTCGTGTAATTCGACAGCTTTTGTTCCAGCGCTGCAGCAGTGCGTGGTGGAGTAGAACTGATGGAGTGTAAAGTGATTCACCAACCTGTGGCTGGAGGCTACTACCAGAGCAGACTATAATATAAACTGACTATTGCTGAAATGGACAGGGAACCATTATCAATTTGATTGGCACTTCAGCTAACCTCTTCACATCCCTCCGTAGACTGACACGGAAGAAATTCACTTTTCTGTAGGGAAATTCCCATTAAGTCAAGTACTGTGGAATTTATAGAGATAAGTTGGAAACTCTTATATATACAAATAGAGTGGCAACAATTAGTCGATTTATCTAATAGTAATATTCAATTAATCGCCAACTACTTTAGTAATTGATTAACAGTTTTGAGTAATTTTTTAAGAAGAAATGTCCAAGTTATCTGACTTCATCTTCTCAAATCTCAAATATTTTATATTTTATATATATTATATTTTATGGACCAAACAACTAATTATTTTATCAAGAATATTATTAAAATAATCGGTAGTTGCAGCCTTAAACTCCAAACTGGAGTAACATTCCTCTTATGTGGACAAATACTTGGCCAATAAAGCTGAATCTGAGTCTGTATTAACGTCGGTTTATCAGGAGTGAAACTGAGAATTATCGACACAAATATTGTGTTCACTTCATATTTATTGTCAGCAAAAGAAAAAAAAAGACTGCAGCAGCATTAAATGTCTTTTGTAGCACAGCTCTCTTTCAGTTGAGTAATATTCAGACAGGTAAACACCCAAAGGAATAGCCACAAGATAATACAGTCTTTATAATATTAACAACAGCTGAACCTTTGCTACCAAAACAGTATGAGGGCATCCTTGATTTTTTTTTTAGCTACACAGGTATTTGGTTCCCGAAATGACAGTTCACCCCAAGGCCCTGCTTAAATGTCATGAGGAGGGAGTTTGTGTGGCTCACAACCTGTCAGCTGAGGGGAAAACACGGATGTCGATGTTAATTCAAAACTACAGTGTGTGAGGTGGAGAGAGGAGAGGTGAGGAGAGGACACACGCTGGTCCTGATCTTTTCCAAACAAGTAAACTTGCTGACAAACTGTCCTTTTATAGAAAGAAAAAAAAGGGGGGAACTGAACAGATGTACTGTTATCTTTTGAAATCTTCACTGGGATTATAACATGCAAGATTAACAACAAACTAACTGTGTTTACTCCTCTCCCCCTGCAGCTACGCCACCAAGACTGATCCATAATAGTAATCCCCAGCTGGAGAACAAACAACATCTGGGCGTGGAGAGAAGGGAGAGGGCGAAGTCTCAGCAGGGTGGGCGGCAGATGGTGACACTGCAGCAGCACTTCTCCAGGTAGCACCTTCACCACACCGACAACCAGGCACCCAAATGCAGATAATACTCTACTAGAGCCTTATACCGCTACTAGAATCTCCAACTCTATCCAGCCTGTCGGTGGTTGAGTTGCATAGTGGGTAATGTAGGTGCCAGCTTTTCAGGGTCAGACAACGTTGTGGGAAGGCAATGCTGAGTACTGTTATTATGATGGTAAAATCATGCAGAAGTACAAGGTAACCTTCAGTGAGACGTAGCAGGCTCCCAGAAAGCCTTTAGGAAGTCTGGTGATGTAATATGATGAGCAACGACATTCACCCAGGAGACTGTGGTTTGTGTCCCGTGTAAAACCAAAAGTCAACACTGACTCATTAAAGGGCCAGTGTGTAGGATTTAGTGGCATCTAGTGGTGTAGTTGCAGATGGCCACTCCCTCGCTTCACCCTCCCCTTCCAACAAGGGGGGAAACTATAGTGTCCACGATAGTAGCCAAAAAACGCGAAAGGCCTTAGCTACAGCCAGTGTTTGGTTTGTTCGTTCTGGGCTACTGTAGAAACATGGCGGTTCAACCTGGCGGACTCCATGGGAGGCGACCTGTGGCGTCTGTAGATATAAAAGGCTCATTCTAAGGTTATTTTCAGGCAATTGTACACTAATGAAAACATAATTTCTGCGAGTAGATCAATTTAAATATTACACACTGGACCTTTAAAGTTATAAGTTATATAACAAACTTGTTTTAACTCAAACACTCTAAACTTAACCAAACTGGTGGCAGATGGTGACACTGCAGGTGTTCATTACCGGAGTGAGAATGTGTCGCCTCAATACACTCAAGCCATCACTTCTGCAACGCTATGTGACGTGAGGTTCTCTGTAAGGTACAATTTTTCAGAAAGTTTCCCCCTCTTTATCACAGTAGCTTCTGTCTTGGTAGATTAAAAGCAAGTGGCCACAACTCAATGACAGCCGAGGAACAAACATAATGCATAGCACACATCCATCAAAGGCCAAACACCAAATGTGATGAACTGCTGAGCTTCTGTGGTGACATCCAACATTTTCATTACCTTGAGAGCCCACTACATGTAGAGAAAGTCTCTGAAAGAACAAAATGTACTCTGTTTTATTGGAGTACCAGACACTAAAACTTGATATGAAGTGTCAACCTTCTGCCGCCGCTGTGTCCTCACTTATTGATCTCTTCTCCCAGCATGCGATAAAGGGAAATAATAACCAAACATTATGTCCAGCCAACTGTTCCTCATGATCCAAGTTCGATCCCATCTGCATATGCTCAGCGAGGTGTGAGATTAGGCCCCCGATGATTTGTGACTGTAAGTTAATTCAGTCCTGCCATGCAGAAGATATCTGATCTGTGGCGCAATGCTTTATTTAGGGAAATTAGAATTTATTTAGCAGCACAGGGCGATGTGTCAGTCAGTTGTAGAGCACAACTTGACAAAAATAAATCTAAAAGCATTATTATGCTTTCATAGAATTGGCAAATAGTGGTTTCAACTAAATGATATGTTTTGTTAAAATCACGGGCATTCTTAAATAAATGAATAAATATTGTTGTAAAATACAGAGAGAAGAACCTCTCTGTATTTTACAACAATATTTAATCTAAAGGTTAAGGATGGATGAGTTGATGTGGATGTGAATGGGAGAAGGTGGAGAAGATGTCTTCTGTTAGGTTGCTCTGAGAGGACGTGCTGAAGGCTGGGCAGAGGGAGACTCAGTGTGGGGGTTCGGTCTCAGGCGCGTTTCCACCCCGGTACCTAGAATGAGATGTGGAAGAGGTATGCACTGATTGAATAGGAAGGGAGGAAGGGGAGAGAGGATGAAGAGATGAAGGGAAGGGAAAGGGAGGGTGGGTCGAGAAAAATGAGACAAACAAGGCTGGAAGGGTGATTAGAGGTGTCGTTAAATTTCATTTTTAAAGATCCCCCCCAGACATGTATTATTTGGACTACATACAAACACTCTGCCTGCACAGTATGTGTCTCATATGTTTTTCCTGCCACAGTGCTGGACACAAGATGTCTCCTATTTACTACTCTAGACTGTCCATTCTCAATGTATGTGCACTGGTGGCTTCTACATCACACTGTATTAACTGCATACTGGACCAGGACTGACTTCCAAACTATTTGATGTCACAAACTTTCCACTTTCAGCAGATGTATGTAAAAACATCCTTCTAGTGTCAGACTCTGCATACACATCATCCTGCACAGTGAAGATCAAACTTCACACTGTAGGAACATGAAGAAAGATGTATTTTTGGGTGGAGGGGGACTTTAAGCCAACCCAGACTTTTGATGAAATGCACCTTAATGTGCATTTAAAAACTGGCCTCTAAGGACCCTTAAGTGGTGCTGGTGAAGCTCTATATTTTATTTACAGAATATATTACTAAAATCTAAAGACTTAGAGAGAGTTTTTAGATATTTTCCACATGAAAAGAGAAATGAGTAGTTTCAATTTGATACTACATGGATCAATGAGTGCTTTTTAAACTCACAACAAACACTAAATTATCTCAGAATAATTTGTTGGTGCACCATTTGAGATGCAGTTCATCTTATTCTCTCCATTTATTTTTTAATTTTTAATTTTACAGTAATTTTATCTAGTTTGCCTTTGTCTCACACAAGATGTAAATCATAATGAGAAGAAAAAAATAGATAATTTAGACTTTAATAAATTCCATTTAATCATCTTTACTAAGATTTAAACACAACTTCCTCTTTGTATATATATTATATGATGAGTGCATTGTATTTATGCACATCACACCTCTGGATTATTGCACAGAAATTATTAAATAAAACCCCAAAAAACAGACAAAAAACTAAAACTCCATTATTAGGGCTAAGATGTGCCTGTTAAAAAGTAACGCTGTGACGCTGTAGAGAAATAAGTTTCATGTAGAAAATGGAGAGAAGAATGTAAAAATAAAATAAAAAATATAGCAAATATATATACAATACATGTAATTAATATATAAAAATATACAAACCAATGCAGAGCAATTGACTCATTCATTACTGAAATATATATTCTCTCTTAACTTGAAAAACTAGGAATGGTTATGCAATAATAGTTAAGGATATATGACTGTAATCAAGAATTTTCTTTCAATATGTACAATTACAGATAATTTATACACGGACTGTTAAAATAATGTGCTCTATGTCCACACATTCAGTGTTATTAAGTGGCTGCAGTGGGATCCAGTGACAGCTGAAAGAGTGTATATGATGAAAAACTGTTTGTCTGTATATTTAAATACGCCTCAATACGTCAATGTGCTGTAAATTAAACAGAGATAAGATGAGAATAGCGGCAAAGTGCTTCCCCATCCAGGCTGTGTTCAGTTGTTACTGAAGTGGGGAAAGGGGTCACGTTACTAGTTTAGGGGGGAACTAGGCCATGCATTCAGACATTGTTGTGCATGAGGGACCTGTTTTGAAAAGTGTAGCCTGTGGTGAAATGTCACAGAGCAGCAGAAACCCCTCTGGTAGGAAGGAAGGGGGTCATTTCCATTTAAGACAAATATCTATACGCAGTCACTGAAGCAATGTCATATACATACTGTAGACACATGCATGGGCGCACAGGTGTCTGTGTGTATAGGCTACATGTAAACTGTGTATGTTGAACACAATATAGGGTTTCATTATATATGTTAGGTAGATCTTTCATATTTAAAGGAAAAGCACAGTTACGTCCCAAAGTGATTTAAAGATGGACCCCAAATTAAATTCAGAAAGATTCAAATGTATTTAAAAGTTTTGTTCATTTTTGTCAATTTCTGGCTACTACCCAGTGATAGTATTAAAAAGACTAGTTTGACATGCATAATCAGTACCGTATTTATTAATGTATTTATTTATGCGCATATTATATAAACTGTAGTTTCTTTCTTTTTTATAAAAAGCATTGGGATCCTTGGCCGCTGGCATAATGAAAAACCATTAGTTCATAAAAATGTTAATAAACTGGGATTTACATGTGGTATTTATGGCAGGAAATGGGTTTTTCCCTGTATCTTATCTACTAAAAAGTTGTGTAAAATGTTGTTAATAACCATTAAATAGGCTACAGATTATCGTGGGCATTCAAAGTAATGCAAAAACCATTAATGTCTATTTGCGTCCCTGTTTGGATCATACAAGATCAGCTAGAAGGTTAGTCCTCGGTGTCCTTGGAGTCAGTTCTGGACTTAAACTGTAAAAGTGCCGTTTCATGTTAATGCAATAATAAAACAATACACAAGATAAACTTTATTTGGAAATGCTGCTATCACATCAGGCATTCAAAAGCCACCTTAAAAAGCTTAATTAAGCATGTAATAGTTTGGAATAAGCAACTGCATGTGCGTCTTTTGTGATTGTTAGAAATCGATGGGTCGTCTCGTTTTTAAGGAAACTCCACCAGTTTTACACATGAAGGTCAGTTTATTAGTCAATGCAACATTTTCAGGTTTGCACTGTTTTAAGAATTTTTTTTCCCAGGACATTTTCCAGAACAATACAGGACAGCAGTTGTTTACAACTGTGGTCAGTGTCTTATGTGGGAGACTCTGCTTTAGCTCACTGATCACAGCTGATTGTCCAACAACGCCTCAGTGGAGCATAAATAACAGTTCAAATCAGGTAGAAATTATTTTATTTTACAGAAAACTCATCTTCTAACCTATTTCTCTATTAAAAGTAGAAGGAAGGGTTCATTGCACATACAAAATAACAATTATCAATCACAACAACAAATGTAAATTGGATCATTGATGACTGTATGTAGATGTGACCATATACAGCATTTCTAAAATAAGACTTGACACCAAAGGTTCTCTGCAAGTGGTGTGCAACAGCTCGTCTGACTGGGAGCTGAAATGAAAAAAGCCTTTTTCCGTTCCGCTTTGTGTCTGGTAAACCTGCTTTGAAGTGTCAGATCCTGCAGTTCAAACAACACATGTACCCAGGTTTACATAATCTTAAGGGGGTCTAAAATAAAATCTTCCAGGAAAACAGGGATTATTTCCAGGATATCTGATCATCTTAATCAATTTCCAGGTCTTTCCATGACTGGAAAACTAGTCTCTAAATTTCCAGGTTTTCCAGATTTCCAGGACGCGTGGGAACCCTGAGTTTGCCAAATCCTGTTTCTTAGTTGAGAAAGAGAGTTCACTGTTAATTCAGCTGCACTTCTGAAATGAGGGTGAACAAAGAGGAAGAATCAGGCCGCGGATGTCTCTGCTGCCAGACTGCAGTCATGAGACTGGGATGGCCCGGAGAGTACGAGGCCTTGTTAGGGTAAAGCCAGACACGGTGGGAGCTTGTTTTTCCCCTTTCTGAGAGCACTCAGCTGCGCATTATATCCCACATGGTCCACTGGGAGACCAAGAGACCCACTTTCCCTTCAGTGCCCAATCACAGAGCAGTGAGTAACTCTGAGCCGAGGACCCGTGTGGTTCGCCTCATTTCAAGTGACCAGCACCGATGAGAGGCAGTAGGAAAGCAGCATGGGGTGAGTGATGACTGAGTGGGAAAAAGTGGAGGCAGTGAATGAAATATTGCTGAGAATTACATGAATTTTGATAGGAATCTGGTGGAGCAAGAGTGATAAGCCAAAGCTTTAAGGAGGAACAGCATGTGAAAAAAGGATCCATGTTGCATTGCGACAGTTGCACTCAATGCTTTTGAGGCTCAGACGCTGTAAAACAACTAAAACAGGCAGGAAAATTAGTGTGTATAGTGTTAGCTATCGGAGTGTTTATCATAGTTATTCTTACAGGGCACACAGGGAGATGTGTTAACTCTTATCAATGCTGTAAATGCTGTACAGTTGGCCTTTGTACTCACTATCTGATGCTTGTAGTTTCTCAGTAGGTTTAACTTGGGTGGTAAGGAGAAGCACACTGAAACTATAACTGACATTACTTTCCATAAATTACACAAAAGTTTGGGGTGGGGCTCTCTTTCTGATTGGTCAAGCTTTTTATTTCACTCAATCTGCAGCAGCGAACCATTTTTTTTCATTATTCTTTGACGCATCAAAAGAAAGCATGCAACAGAGGTAGTAGTTTTTTATACATCATACATACATTTATACATCAGAGGACAAATTTGGCTCAGACCTCGGTGGAAACATGGCTGAAGGAACCTTTTAGCTCCTCCAGTTCCTGGGACTAAAAGTTCCTGCTACTTTGGGTGAAAACTCAAAGCTTTTGACAAGGGACAGAGACACATTGACCATCACTATCACCATCACTTTTAGCTTGCATGGATAGTGTCTCAGGGCAGTTTTCGCCACAAGAGAGTAATATAAGGACCTTTTTTCCTGGAATCTCTCTCCTCCTCTGAGAATGATGAGCTGAAAGATCACAGTGGGCCTCAACCTTATATTATTATTATTAAATTTTATTTGGAAAAGAACGAGTAAGTCGATGGTAGTGCGCCAACTGCTACCAGAGTTGGGGGAGGTACATTTAAAAATATACCAGTTTTTGCTGCCATCACGGTTGAGGAACATATCTTGCATCTCCAAGAAGATGCATACAAGCTTGCTTTGAACGTTTTTTGAACACAATATTTGTATTGGTGAAAAAAAAATCTATATTAACACAATACATCATCAGACACTGTGATTACTGTGTTTGAGGCAAAGAAAAATAGTTTGTGGAGTTACAGAGCAACGTTAGAGTTGTGTTTGTTCTCACCTTGAGAATGTAAAAGTCCAGTCTTCACTCTTTTACCTCTTAAAGTGCAGGCACTTGCAGCGTGGGTGGACCTGGTGGGATCTGAACCCCAAACCCTGACAGCATTTCACGGCCTGCTGGATCCTCTGAGCACCACATGATGACATCTGACATCTTTTAGACCGCTCATACGCACATCAAATGACTGTTTGCCTTTTTCTGGACTTTAAACTCAAAGAATACTTGAGACCAGTATCCGCCCCCTCCTACTACCACCCCACCCGCTGATTTCATTCAGGCCGGGTTTGTTTCAGGTCAGTGGCAGTGACTTGGGGCGGGAATGCCAATGGTGAGCTCACAGTCAGCAGCTAGTGCTAATGGCTGTGCCACATGCATCAAACTGGGGGAAAAGCTGCTCTGGAAGTGACAGGGTAAAATGTCACTGCGTACAACATTATGGAGAACATGGTCAGTGTCTATCAACCATACACAGCTCAGAGGGAAAACAATTACAAAATGACAAGGCAAGGCTGCAAGGATACAGTGGAATATTTGAACAAATGTCAGCTGCGGTATTATGGGTGTTTTGAAGCCTTATTAATATGTGGAAGTGGTAAGGATGTTGAATTTGCACACAACAGCTCTGTGCAATACAAAATAAGAAATTTAGGTTGAAAACTAAACTTTGATGGCTGTGAAGCACTTTACAATGAACGCAGGAGTCTATTTAAAACATATAGCTGTACTATTAGTTAGTAACAATGGGTCAAATAACAAATATTAATTAATAAATATTAACAAAAGTCACAACAGAACAGAGCTCAGCTATAAGGAGCGTTTAAGTGTCTTTTGCTCATTGATTTATTATATTTGATGTTAAAGTCAGTATTTTATATAACCCTTTACGTCTGTTGGTTTTACAAATATTTAACCAATAAAAAGGATTAAACCAACTTTGATGACGCAGTATTCAGTTAGTTTAAAAACACAGGGGTTCTTTCTTGAAAAGTAACTGATTTCTGCCCTCTATTTTTCCTTGTTTATCTACCTGTTACTTTTGAAAGACAGCACACAGACTACATCACATAGATAAATGATTTTCTTATTTTATTTTAATTATGTCTATTGTAGTTGTGATTAAAAAAAAGGGACTGTGTTCTGCTGTCAAACAAAATGGTTTTCTATTTTTAATGATCTGTTTTAATCAAGTAACGTTTTACCAGCAGATTTGCTTCGTGATTCAGTAGATGAGGAGTTTGTTAACAGAGTTTTTCAAATCATTAACACCCTTAAATTGCTTTCTGCTATCAACGGACATTGTGTGGAAAAGTCTGACCACTGTAGGTCAGCTCATCTTAGGGGCATCTGATCTGATGATCTGTCAGCGTGGAGATCTATCGAAGTGAAATGCCCCTTCAACATGAGAGACTCCATCAACAGGTTTATCAGCTTCACATTCCCTCAGTTCTATACCTTTGCATCCAATTAGCAACTTCATTACTATATCCACTGGGCTGGAAAAATGACATCGTACTGCAGACATTATTAATCTCACCATTCAGTGTCTGTCTTGTCATAAACTATTACATAAAGGCAAATTTGGTCAGTGATCCAAATGTAAACAAAGACGTATTACCACCATCAACTGACATGTCTTTTAATATGTGGACTAACAGGAACAAGAACTAAACAGTCCAGTATTTTAAAACAAACACCAACACTGTTTGTCTCCCGTGTGAAACCAAAAGCAAACAGCCATCCCCAGTCTTAACCAAGTATTTTTTGTGCCTAAGCTGGGACCTTTTTCCCCAGTGCCTGAATTGGACCAAGCACAACCCTATGCCTAAACACAACATAACCCTAACCCTAATTCTTTTGGCATTTTTTAGCCTTTTTAAAAAGTATATTTTCAGTGCTGCTTTAGCGTTAAAGTAGCTATGTGTTTCCATAGAGATGCTGTTATGTAGGTGTTCAGGAGTACCTCAACAGCACTGCTGTACACAGGATTTTAGAAATACCAAGGTCCAAAAATTGGACTTGTCTGAAGGGGTTTTACTTCAACTTAAATCAACAAATAGCAACTTTCTTGACTCACAGAATTATCTTTTAAACATCATATGTGTAATTAATGTGAAAATTCAAACTGGTTCAAAAAAATGAATTGTCTCTCGCCATCATGTGTTTTCCATAATAAGCTTCCATGGTGGTCCAGGTGAAGGGGAAGGACTTCACCTCTTTATATTAAGTTTTGTAGATCATTAAGTCTCATCCAGTGGGAACTCTGACTGGTTTTCCTGTTGTTTTTATTTCTTGAACGCAGCATGGAGGAGACGGTGCGAACGCTACTACAGAACCAGGACTCACTGGAAGGGCCCAAGGTGGATCCACTGGACCTCATGAAAGCCTACAAGGTACAAGAGGGCCCTCCTTGCACTACTAGATATGTTTACATTAGATGATGTGAATTGTTGTTGTTGCTGTGAAAAAGTTATGATAGTTTAAGCACTTTTTTTGCACTAATGTAATACAGAACTGTGATAAGAAGAAAATATGTGAGCAATTGATTATTTTCACTTTTCATCAACCAAATTGCAGATACAACACTTTAGAAAACCCTGCGGATGATTTACCATTAGATATAGTATTGATCTCACCTTGAAACTGATTTAAGTGCTTTTTCAGATGGCTGCTTCATGTTTTGAGTCAGGTTTATAATATGCTCTGTCAGGATTTTGATATAAGTGGCAGGATTATGTTTCTCCGTGTGGGTTGTAAAGTGTTTCTAAGAAATTATGAGGAGGGATTGTCTGGAGACGCTCTACATGGTTTCATGCATCTTAATATTCATCCATGAAAGTGTGTAGGGTAGGGAATGAAATGGATACACTAAAAGGGCTTTCTTGAGGTTTTTTTTAATATATATATATATATATATATATATATATATATATATATATATATATATATATATATTAATAGTTTTAAAATGTATTCTTACCCACAAATTGTTAACCCTCTAATTTACCGTGTGGGGACCTGCTTTGTGTCCCCAGATGGTAATGCAGTCCCCACAATGTGACTGCGAGGACAGATAATTGTCCTGGGCCACATGCAAGTCACACACCAGCTTTGATGTAGTTTATTATTTGTGTTAGTGTGGATGAATGTGGAAAAGAACTAATGAACCGTATACCAAATGCAAACAAGGCACATAATTCATAATACTAATTAGTTAGGGGTCTTATGTAACTCAATCTTATCTGTCTCCTATCCTTTTCATGCTGCCATCCATCTTCCCCTTTTTTTTTAATCAAGGCTTTTTAATGTTTGGTTTCGGCATTTCTACACTAATCATTAATGCAAAGTGCTAAATAATTGAACATTACATTACAGGCCGGTAAACACCAGACAAACATCTCAGCAGCTAATCTCATGCAAACAAGAATGAAGCTCCAGTCAGAGAAAAGGAAATATTAGAACACATGTATAATACTGACTATCACCACATTGAGTATTCATTTAGAAAACAACTCATGCCCAAAATATAGAATAGAAATGAACCATGTTCCACAGTATAAAAGCACAATATGCTCAATCTTTACATTATATTACGCTCTTTATGAAAGTGCAGTCTACAGCATCAGACATTAGAGCATACAAGTACCTCCATGCAGCTGATTGTGATTATCTGCCTGCATTAGGAGCAAAACCTGAAGGACTCTCATCCTCCATGTCCACTGAGCTTTATGCATCTAAACAATACATGCTGGTTATGTTGAATATCTACTTAAGCAAAAATACTGGTGCAATACAGAGTCCATTTATTTCTGTGTCTAGTTTGAGTTTCCCATAATATTTTTGCACAGGATTATGCACATTTATTTTTTGCCAATTTTATACTCAAAACAGACAAAAACTTAACACATCGATTGCATGAGATAGGTGTGTAGGAGAGGGATGAGTAGATCAAATCTTGCAAATAATATTTCATACACTGTCTAGTGGAGGAACCCCTTTTCTATCATTGAGTGAACTGACAACCCCTGACTAAGTGACAGATTTTATGGTTATTACTGAGGTTTGTATAAAACGAGCAGATTATTTCCTGTGACTATTTATCAGAAATGAGTTTGCCTGATATTTTAAGGTCTGTATTATGAGTTTTAACTTCATATTTTTCTGATGCAGGGCGAGGCTGTTTATCAGAGAATGAATACTCTGATTAAGACCTAAACATTGAAAACCTTAACACAGCTATATTCAGTGTGTGTGAATACCATGGCTTGTAGGGGAGCTCACTTTGAGTAGATTAAAGAAGTGTATGAGAAGTTAATGATATTGTGCAGCTTCAATAGTGAACAGAAGTATCTTTATTAAAGTGATTTAATAACAGCATAAATCATACATTGAAAGTAGCCTAAATTTACTCATAATCCATGACGATGAAGACACAGAAAAATAGAAATGCAGGGCAAAAATAGCATATTGTCAATCATAGATTGAGACCCCTCAAGATTTTACAAATCATGTTTTCATGGGAGCTCATGTCTTATTAAGATGAGCCAAGCTCCCCCTGCTCCCCTGTAGTCCGCACCCTCATCTTAATAAAAAACATTAAACATTAAAAATAACGATTTTATTTAATTCTCTTTACAGAAATGAACAAAATGCTGAGATATAGGCCTTCTGTGTACATTTGTAGAGTAGTACTACTACTTTTCACCAGTGAAAAGTAATCGCCAATCTGTGATGAGGAAATGACAGGAGAGGAAGTGAGGTAGGGTAGAGGACGGAAGGAAAAAATAAACTAAAATAAAGTGATGGTAGTAGATTCCTCTTTTAAATGAACATGACTTTCAGATCTGACCCCCTCCCACAGAGCTCTATACCACTACAAGCTTTTGCCTTAATGCTGCTGCTCTCTGTCAGTAAAAACATCCAGCTTTATAAAGCGTGTGCCTCATCTCATGAACCCCTTTCATACTCCTGCACTTAACAGTTGAACCGAGCAGACACAGAACAGCACAAGCATCCTGCTGGAGTCCTTTTTCTGGCCACCTGTTGAAGGAAAGTCCAACATTTGTCTGTTTTTGGTTTGTTAAATGTTAAATGTTCCACTCTCTTCACCAGCCACTTATTAACTTTGTCTCTCTGACATTTCACACTGGGCAGGAAGTGCACACCGAGCTTGTCTGAGCTTGACCCCTCGCAGCTGTGAAAATCTCTTAACAAGCAAAGACAGAAGTAGAGTGATATTGTTCTATACAAAGCATAGTATGACTTTGAGTCTGGACATAGCAGCTTGTGTCCTCCTAACAACAGTCCGTGTAGTTTTAGTTGTCTATACTTTACCAGAACTGAATTATAAAAGGGGTGGATCAACCCTTGTTGTCATATTGGTCATTTTAGAAGACACTTACACTTAAATCGTCATATAAAATTTCAAAAGCTGGTATTCAAATAAAAATTCCAACAAAGACATTGTCACCCTGCTGCTCTGATTCTCTCTGTTTAACAGAAGTAATGTTTTTATACTCAGATTAAATTCTTCTTTGCCGCACTGCTGATCGATCTGTTGATGTTCACCTCCTGATGTTTGTTCACATTAGAACTCTGCCTGTAAAAGGAAAGCTGCAGGACTTTAGCTCTGACTGACTGGTTTTAAGTAGGGCCCCCGACTAAAGATTTTCCTGGTAGTCGTGAGTTAATATCATAAACATGCAACGACTAGTCGGCTTTATCTGAGTTATTTAAATATATATATATATGAACAGCCGCCTGTACAGAAAAAGTGGTAATGAATCAGAACATGTTAGGACAAACAGTAAGGAGACTGAACATTTAGTTCATTTATTTAAACAGTATAACATCAGTATGGCAGTATTCCCCCGCTCCTACGATAGTAGTGTTTAAACTCCCCCCGTCCTTCGAGCTCCCAGCCCGGTACAGTCAGCTAATAGTGCATCGACCAAGACTCTTCTCATCGACTAACGGTTAAGTCAATTATTAGGGGGCAGGCCTAGTTTTTACCTTAAAATTCACTTTGTCCAACTCTGTGGGATTTTGGTGCCATTGTTGGGTGGGATGAGTGGCAAAACAGTTCCAGTTCATTCCAATGAGGCAATGCGCTATTTGTCGGTGTTTCAGTGGAAAATCTAATGTAGAAAATGTAGGTTAAGGTTAGGTCAGTTCCCTTGACCAAGGCACTGGCTCAGATCTGGAGTTGGTCCCCGGGTGCCGCATGGTGGCTCCTATTAGGATTGGCTCAAATGCAGAAAATGAATTTCTCTACAGGGATCAATAAAGGTTAACTAACTTTAGAAAAAGGATAGACTTTGCACCATCTGATCCTTGTGCAGGTGCCACTTTGGTGATTTTATCAACAAGAACAAACTGAATAATGCTTCAAATGTAAATATAACTTGTTAGTTTATCATATTTCAACCAATAGATAGGCATCTTACAGCATTAAGTGGTCTGCCTTTATCTATAAAGAAATATGAGTCATTCTTACAGTATTTGTTATCCACAGCTGCTAAAGTTTCTCTTTTGGTTCATTAAATCGAGATCCGTGAACCAAAGTGATAAGGCTACCATCTGCAAAAGTCACGTTACTTTAAAAAGTCACACTTGCTGGCACATTAAGGGGTCATTTGATTCAGTGTTAGTAATAACAGTATGGGTTCATTAATATTTGAAGTGAGACAGTGGAAGTTTTATTTATGCAGTACTAATGTGTTAAGATTTATTGCTATTAAAACTGGAGCCCACTATGATAAGGAGAATTTATTTTTCATTTCTTTGTGACTTTAAGGCGTTTTTGATCCACTCTCTCTCTCTGCGTTTCAGGACAAACTGCTGGAGGAAATGTGGAAGCAGCAGGATAGTCTGGAGGGTCCAACAACCACCGCAGCACAGATGCCTGTGTCGCCTGAGGCCGGCGGAGGGTCGGAGGAAAATTCAAAGGACAGCAATCCCCTGCTAGAGCGACTCAGAGCCCTGGAGGTAAAGTGGATTGCATGGTCCACTTCTTACCCTTCCCCCAACTGTTCCCCATTTCCCCACCACTGTTCCAGATCCCTGTGTCCTTTCCTTTCATCGCTGAAATGTATGACTGATCGATATATTGAGAGCATGTTTTATTTGATTAAATGTATTTCGCTTGATATCTATATAGACTTGGAGTTAAGTAAGCTCAAGGACAGCACACAGGGGCTGAATATTATTGTACATGATGGGTTGATCACTGCAGGTTTTTGTTTCTTTCTTATTTAGGAAGGATCATGGGGTAGGTCGGCTTGTTAAAAGCATAACTGTAGTACGCTCCTTTGATAATTAGTTTATCGATCTGCGTAACAGTCAGAGTTGCTTTTTTTCCTCAATTTCGCTATAGCACAGGTCAGCAATTTGTGGCCTTTGATCCAAATCTGGCCCTCTGCTAGAAGTATTTGGCCCGCTCAAATCGTATTTTTTTTTTACTTTCTGGCCCTCAGCCAACGCAGAAGTGTCTTAAACCTGCATTATATGTAATGGCCAGCAGGGGGCAGCTCCACTGGCTACAATAAAAAACGATCGCATGCAGTCTTATGGAGAAATGAGCCGACTTCTCACTTGATTTATTAGCTCAGTAAACTGTTTCCTAATGAGTTTATGGTCTCAGTCTCTAGTTTCAGTCTTCCTCCATACAGCATGATGTTCATTTAGTAAATGATGGTCCCATTTAGAGTAAAAAAGATGATAAAACAGGGTATGCTTTAGGGTGTGGCTACCTTGTGATTGACAGCTCATTCTCAGTGAGTCTGTCCAACTCAATACACCAAACTCAGATCAAACTGTCAAACCAGGCAGTGCTGATCAGATACGAATCCAGATTCTGTTGCTGTATCAGAAACATATTTTAGTGTACTGTTAAGCTGTAATAAGAGATCATGTGTGACCAGTCGAGCCGCCCAACTTGCAGTACATCACCTCCGTGATGGGTGACGTCATAATACGACACACATGCTGTAGACCCCTTGCTACGGCATTAAATTGCTATTTTTGTGGAGTCAGACTGGGTAGCGTGGTGGACATTGCTAGCTGAGGGCTAGGCCATTTCAAATAATTAGGGAAATCATTATAAATAAAAATAATTCAACAACTGCCTAAGGTAAATACGTAATGAATCACATAAGAACACTGCAACACGAAACCTGTCAGTTACTGTGTAGTCTGCCTGCATTCATTTGAAAATACAAGTGAGACATAAACTAGTACAATCAGTGTTTCATCATGCCTCTATCCGTCTTTGAATATTACAGAAAATGAGACACCATTACGCTGAACAGAAGTCCGAGGGGCAAGAAAAAAAACACAGCAAAAGACGAAGGAGTTATTCATATCCAGGAGGTGATAATTAAAATGCTGACAGGGTAGTTAACATCAGTGTTCCAGTGAACGTACAGTACGCCTCTCTGTCACACCTTCCCCACTGAAAAGGTAATAGGACTTACCATCTGTTGAGAGGTCTCAGACAGCCATAATGATCACACTGCTACAGAGCAAAGCCTAGCCTAAAGGTAAAATCTACCTAAAGACAGAATTCACTAATTCTGCTCTGCGTGTTTTGTTTCATAGGATGCAGTGTGATTTTTGTCATGTTTTTACTGTACACCAGTGGTTCTACCCCCACAGCCCTGTCAGATGAACGAAAGTAGTGGTTCTCAACCTGGGGTGTCCTTGAGGGGGTTTCTGAGGGTCCCCAGAAAAATTGAGAATATTTTAATTTCACTATTATTTCACTGACTTGAGGTTAACAGAATGAGAGAATGTATAAGAATAACTCTTCTGTTCAGAGGTTTCAGTTATGGATCAACAAAATCTTATCACAGATCATCCCTTAGACTTACCTTATATCTTATCAAAGACCGAAGATTTGTTTCAATTTGAGAGTTCTAAATGTGTTCATCTGAATTTATTTTAAACTTTTTACAGCTGAACTGTACATTTTAAGGTCAGTTTACCATTTATTTCAATGAATAAAAAAGCAAGAAATAATAAATATGTTGGCAAGATATAGACAAGAGAGAATAAAGACAAAAAAACCCAAAAACAAAGCCATTAACCTAAAGCATGTCTTTCATGATTCAAATACTTTTAGCTAACTATTTAAGGTTTTCAATCATTTTTAACTATACTTTTTAACTATTTTAACTGTTAATCCATTACGTTAAGCTATTTTTCAATTATTTTTCGCTCTCTATTTAACCATTTAAGCATTACTATTAGAAGTTATGGATGAATAGTTGAAATACAATAAGTTAGCTATCCAAATCAACCATTTATTCACTTCTGTAACGTTAATGTTCAGGTGTTACAGCAGACTCAGTAAGTTGGTATATACACACAAATTAGTTGAGCTTCTCTTCAATCTTTCCAAATACCCCGTTGGCAACTGTAGAAGTACCCCCTGAGGTACAAGTGGTTGGGAATTACTAATGTAGACTACTTTTATCATCTCATTTATTTAATAAAGAAAATATATGATTAATAATGACAATTGTGCTTTACTTTTTCGTAATCACACTTGTACAAAGTGAAACCAGAATGTGATTAATTTGCTATAAAAAACTAATTTTTGGCTCACTGGGAGTGACGTAAACCCAGAAAAAAGTTTGAATTATTGTTGGTACTGGTGTTACTGTAGGTGGTGTGAGGTGAGAGCAGATGTGAGCAGGGATGGTTATTGAATGTCACAACTTACTGCTGATCTCTGGAGATGTTGGGGCTGCAATGGCTCAAACATTACATGTCTGCATTAACAATGAAGAATCACTGAGTTAAGTACTGTGCTGTTTCCTTGTCTGTCAACATGCTTCCAGTTGGTTGATAAAACATATTCATTTGTTGTGTATTATTCATGTCAGTAGGTTAGTAGTCAGCAATTTAGACTGAATACTGGACAACTAAATGAAATACATGGAAATTTCATGAAGCCTTGCACCAAAACACCATCATATATATATATAAATAAATAAATAAATAAATAAATGTCCATAAATCTGCTTACAAAACTAGAAAAAAAGATGGTCCTGTAACTCCAGAACTTGCCTGAGAATCATTATGGTTTTAAGTTTCCTTCAGTATCAAAGTAATCCAGTGACAGTTATCTGTGCATCCGTGGGTCCATTGCAAACATGAACTTATAATAGCTAATTCATGTTTCACTTGTATTTTACATTTCACTCAGTGTCCCCTGGTACTTATATTCCTGACAGACTCCCTCCTCTGTTGATTTATATGAAGATATACTGGAGAGTTTAAAACCTGAGCACATACAGACAAAAATGTCAATTTTAAGAATTTTAAATTGCACAAACACAAACATTGTACAACAGAGTATAACCCACAAACAAATTGATGAGTAACCCGGATTATGAATACTTCTGCGTACTGGGGTCCATAAAAAGTATTGGAATGACTAGAAAGCTGAGACACATACTTTATGCCACCCCTGCATAAGTCAGTGCCGCTCTTGTGCCACCCCAGTCGAAAAAGTCTGAACTAGCCCCTGGTACTGAGCAAGGGATTCAACTTGAACTGACCAAATAGCAAATACACTGGGAGGTGTTCAGTATTTAAGTAAATCATCACATGCAGGATCTTGGTGCATGAACTGCTGAGCTTTAATGTCGCATCCTGCATCCTGGTAACGTAAGATTAATTGTGTGCACGTTGAAGTAATTACCAGCATGAATGCGAGCTGAATTATTGGACATGATTGGACATAATTTCAGTAATATTTTATTTTATGTGGTAATACTACTGTCTAGTACTTAAGAAAGCCTGCATAACCACTGTCATTAGTGATGATCTTTTAAAATAATGTGCTGCCTTAAATTACATCAATTTTCTTTTCTAAGTGTTTGACCCTAATGGATAACTCTGAGTGTATTTTGTGGCTTTTATGCCGTTGCCTCTTCATGGTGGCTGCCTTTATTCTATCCACATTTGTAATTAAACTTTAACGCTGAACTGGAGAAACATTACAAGATTTTCCATTTAGTTGGAAACTGCTTTCCAGTCATTAGGGCACACTTGGGTACCTTTCATACAACCTACCATGAAAAATGAAAACAATTAAATAAACTAAAAATGCTCTAAGAATCATAAAAAATAAACTTTCTGTGCTCTTTGACTGAGGAGAAGTCGCTGACTTCTCTCAGCTCCTCAACCAAACACTAATATTCAGTGGAATTTGACAGTTAAGCCTAAACCACTGATTGATTCGATGCTCGCCGCAGATCAACCATGTTAACTGCGCACAAACACGGATGAGGGAGCAGGGAGGTAAGCACGCTGCCAAACATTTACATCTTTGCAAGTGATTTATATTTACATTAAGGATCATTTTGCAGATGTAATACATTATGCAGATGCCAAAACATCTCACTTTCGTTATTCTAAATTAAGATTTCAAGCCTGAATACAATATTTATCAACATATTAAAAACTGATCTTTGTTTTAATTGCATTTTTCTAATACTCTTAGCCAACTATTTAAAAATTTAAAGCATTTATCCATTACTTTTGGCTACTTGAACAATTTATCCACTACTTCTAGCTTCATCACCATCTTCTTATCCATTAGTTAAGCTAATAATCAATTACTTTAAGATATCTATTTCACCATTTAAGCATTATTATTAGAAGGTATGAGCTATGGTTATGGGGTATTAGGGTGGGTTAAATGCAGAGGACAAATTTCACCATACATTGTACTGTGTATTATTGTATATGTCACTATAAAGTTCTATTTCCTCTTCTAAATAGTTGAAATACAGTAGGTTGGCTATCTATTCAATAATACACAATACATTATCCAGATGCAAAAACAGCTTTTTCATTTTTCTAAATTCAGCTTTTAAGCCTGAATACAATATTTATTAGCACATTTGTTTTAATTGCCATCTGCTGTTTCACATGTTAATCAATCAAACTAATTTGTACTGTACTGTCACATAACTTACATAAGTGTGAGCTCACATAACACATACTATATAAAAAGGCTCAAACGCTTAAAGTTCAGACTCATAACTTGGACTTCCCTGACCTTTCCGCACACAGACTGCAAGCCTTCAGGCTGATATGTGGCCTTTGAAACACTGTCTTTTCTTAGGAAGGAGTTTTAGGACAGAGTCAGAACAATCCATACACTTGCGTCGTTTATTGTTTAATTTTCAGGATATTAATCAGTATCATTTCAGCAGCCAGTCATTGAAAAAGGTTGAAATACTGTGGTGATTATCCTTGGCTATCATCTTGGGTTAGTTTGAAGACATTGTTGGCTTTGAACTCTGCTCACTCCTGTGATTATCAGCCATTTCTGGGATGTTCTGTGTTCAAAGGAGTTGCCCACAGCACTTAAGTGAAAACCAGCCATCACAGGTAGCCTGGCCTTTAAGATTTACTGGATTAATCATTTCAGTGGAAAGTCACCTCCTGAGTTCCCAGAATGGTTTGTGTTTCCTGCCTTGCAAAAAAAGAACCCCTGTCCGTAATTGAATTATGCCAGGGATACTTCAAGTGAGCCTTACAGACACCTCGAATGCCGGAAATTTAAAGCATCTTTCATTTAGAAGTCTTCGTTCTCCAGTGAACCTTCAAACCCTACAGTGCTGCAGGGAGAGGGCCCCTTTGAGCCATCTCTGCATCTCTTTCCCCGTCTTTCAGAAGTAATTACTGTAATTCATGCAGTTTGTCTGTCTGTGTTTTGTTTGTTCAGGCGGAGAACTCTGCTCTGTCAATGGAAAATGACAATCAGAGGAAGCAATATGAGCGCTGTCTGGATGAGGTGAGTGTTCCTGTTCTCTCAGCACTTTCAACATCAAACATGTCCTGTCATGTAAAGCACAGCGTGTACCTTAACTGCTTTTAATGTTGAAGTTTCATACAGAACACCTAAGCAGCAACTGCTGTTAAGCCCTATGGAAATGCAATAAATTATAATTTGTCTGCCAAAATAATTGCTTTTTTGGCAGCCACAACATGCTTGAAAACTCATGAAATCCAGCACCAAATTCAGTAGTGTCAAAAAATGTACAAACTATATGGGTCTCGTGCTGCATTGAGCAGCTGTTGTCGAGTGGCATAAGCGAGCACTGCAGCGTTGTTGTTGCATTAGCCTAGTTTAGTTTTTTTCTTTGTTTTTGTACATTTTTTGTCTCATTTGTTTATTCACACTGTAAAAAAAAGTTCTGGTTTTTATGACAGATTATGTGCTGGACTACTTGTTTGACTTTTGTTGTAGCTTGGTTGTTTGATTTCTACATGTTAATTTGAGTTTTAGAGCTTTAGAGGTTCTGGCAGATGGATTTTTCTTTTCATTTTAGACCCTTTCACTTTTAACTTAAGGCCAGTCAAAGTTATCTGGTGGACAGGACTATCGGCTTCTGTAGCTCAGAGACACTCAGACTTGTATCTATAGTGTTAGGGATGGTACCTTCTCTTGGCTTTCCTCTATAGACTTCACTAATTGCAGCAGACAGACATGGGAGCCCTGGGCGATGTGAGAATGAGAGCTGGAGGAGTGAGCCTCACCGCTCAGGAGGACCGACTCCCAGCTCCTGCACGTGGTCTACCTGCACTCCTTCCCTCGTTTCTTTTCTCCCTGAAACACTCTGATTGTCTCTCCGTCTCTTTCCACACCTTCCCTTCATCTCTCTCCAGCCAGCAAGACTGCTCCACTTTATTTTTTAGCAGGCTTCACTAATGGGCTTGTTACCATGGAGATTTTCTGCCCATGAGAATTTAACATATTCTGGTTGAGGACAGAAAATGTCAGAGTTTCTGCTGTGGGATTCATTCCACTTCTTCTGCTTTTCAGTCTTATTATGCACATTAATCTTTCTTGGGGCGGGGGGCGGGGGGTATTCAGGAGGCTTCCTGTCATGGTCTGAATGAGCTGAGGCGAGTCGTTTTGATAGAAAGATGAAAGAGGTGGAGGGAAATCATTTTGCGGCACACAAAAGTGGAAACGTAGTTATTATTCTAGTGTCAAGGTATAATGTATGCTTCCGCTTCAGAAGTGAAAATAAGCAGGAAAAGAAGGCTTCGCAGATGATGCTGTTTTATATTCACAATAAAAACTGAACAAAAACTTTTTCTGCTTTCTGTAAGAATTTATACAGAGTAGAAAAAGACATTAAGGCGAGCAAATAAACTCTGTAGGGACATAAAGAAACATTCTCTTAAAAAGAGACATTTGTTTGGAGTTTTAGGACTATATTTTGGTTTATCTATGTGCTGAGAATAAAGTTAGCTATACTAACTGCAGGCATGATTTCACTAAATCAGAGTCTGTGATGCAACACACTGTCAATTTGTCCTTAAAGCACATCTTACATGCCTTCAGATTCTCTCTGATGGTGTTTGCACTTGGTCATTTTCATTTACCGTCTCTCAGCATCTCAAAGCTCCACAGAGAGTCCACTCAAAAATAATGACCAGCCTCATCATGCATTTTAAACAAAGTTTTTACTTTCTTTTCTTCTTTCACTTCATTGTCTCGTCAAGGTGGCGAACCAGGTGGTCCAGGCCCTCCTCACACAGAAGGTTTGTCTTTGTCTCTGCAGTATTGAAGCGTCATTAATCGCGTCAGCCAATAGAATCAGTCAGAGAAATGACGACTGTCACAGTGATGAGTAACTGCGTGTTGCTTCATGATCCTTAAAAGTGATAGAAAACCTCAAGTTCTTTGGGGTTCTTTTGTTGGTACAAACATGTGAGAATTACATTAAATAAGTGTTGCTGCTATGAAAAACGGCAATTTAGCTTCCATATAATAAACATCCATCATTACCATATCAATTCCTTCTCTTTCATACAAGTTATAGTCATCAGACTTGGACTTGAGTCAGACTGCAGTCATATATGTGATTAATTTAGACTTAATAAAAAGATTTTAAAAAATACGTTAAATAATATTGACTTCAGTTGATTTCCAAATATAAAAAATGTGTATCAATTTATTGATTTTCCTATAATACAGATATACTGGATCAGTCACGTTGCATAAGCAGGTGTTTTTGTCAGACCAGTAGACAGACTCAGTTTAGCACTTTACTGTAAAAACTCTGCTCTGGTTAATAAGATACCAACATCATTACATTTACAATGTAATTCTGTGTCAGTAGAATGTTTCAGACTACATGACATCAGGCTGATTATAAACAGACACAGGGCATCGGGAACGAAAATGAGAACAACGTGTAGTCCGTCATGTCTCTTGGCCGAGTCATGGCAAGAATTTATGACTGTATAATCGTCTAATCTCCTTCTGTCTATGCCAATCCTCATCATGAACCACAGGTTTAGTTTCTACAAAGAATCTGCTGGTATACCTCAGAGAGTTTTCTGTTTTGTGCCAAGTTTAAAGAAGTAATCAAAATTGCACAAAATTAAAGAAAAAGACAAGTTTACATCGACACCCACAATAGGCGAAATAAAACAGGAAAACTGTAGTCCTAATTTTGATACCAATGGTGTGACGAGGATTATATTTCTGTACTGTCATTTACATAACTTAAATGAGCAAAGTAGACAAGCACTTCAAATCTACTTACTACAGTGATTTCATAGATATATGTATTTACTTCCCACCCTTAACAGAAATCGCTGTTGTAATGTGAGAATTCACCAGCAAAAGGTCGGTTTTCAACATTAGTTTAGTCCAGGTTTTAGAGCACGTTTCTGTTTATCTTGCATGAATACAGCATTTTGTCCTGTTGCTGTTAACTTAGCATCTGATACGTGTGTATTTCTCTGAAATATCCCAGTTATCTGTCCATTTCTCTGCTCTTTCGGGGGGTTTCTAGGACTTGAAAGAGGAATGTGTGAAGCTGCGGACCCGTGTGTTTGACTTGGAGCAGCAAAACCGCATACTGAGCGTGCTGTTTCAACAACGTGTCAAAATGTCCGCGATTCCTGTCTCCCAGGTAGGAACACATGGCGCAACGGACACAAACAGACACTGACAGACCCACCCTGCTTCAAGGCTGTTTGAATTTTACATGAGAAGTGCTCCACTTCTAAAGGTTACTAACTTTTAAAAAAAAGGACCACAAAGAGAGAAATATACTCAGGATGGAATTTAATTCAAATTGTTGGGATGAACAATTTTACTGTCGGATTTAGAAATGGATTAATTTGGGCTTATATTCTTCCATTCTTAACTAGTGTAGTAGTTAGCGTCAAAGCGGCACGCTCCAGTGCACTGTAGGTCATCGCACAAGCATTACTGTCCCTTACCGCTCTTTTCTTTTATGTTAATCATGTCAGAACTTAGCCTAATAGTGAGCCAGGCTTCTAATCCGACTGTAGCTGGAAAGTGAAACAGAAATTGGAGACAGAGCTGCACATGTTTCTTTAATTGGACTGCTCTCAACCGTGGAGTGTTAAGGATAATTGGTCAAAACCTGGACCGTCTTGTAGTTTTGTTATCCATCACGACGACTGATTATTCAGTTGTTGAGCTTTATCACTAACCGCACTGTAGAGCTGTGAAGCTGCACTAATCAATATTTTATATCAAAATCTATTGAATGGCTGTGTGCTTTGACTTGTGTTGCTTGTAGTGACAAACCCACAGAGAATTATCACATGATTCTGCACTTCCTCTCAGCTCTACGTTGCATTTTAGCATCTTTTAGCTTATTGTTTTGATTTTCTGGTTTGCAAACGTCAATCTCATTAGCATTTACATATTTACAACAGAAAAAAGCCATAAATATTCTGTACTCTGCAACACCAAAGAGCAGAAAGACCAAGTTAGTGACTAGGAGTTGGACATGGTGGAGAGGGATCCCTCCTCTGTGGCTCTTCAGGAGCTTTCTTCCAGTTTTTCCTTGTTAAAAGTTGCTTTTGCATCACGCAAGGCAATCCATTCTAAAAGTGGGTGTTTTACGGTAGGACCATATTTTTTCACTCAGTAACATTGTAAACTAAGCTGTACAGAAGTGTTTGACACAGGTGTACACATATTGACCCACAGTTTTACATTTTGTATCCTCTCTGCGAATGGCCTGAAGCCACAGATCTCTTCTTTTACTGTCCTTCGCTCTTTGGGGAGGTAAAGGAAATCAGATTTTTTCTTTTTATTGTTTGTTGTGCAAAATGCGACGCGGCAGCTATTAAAAATGATGCAACTAGGCACTTTCACAGCACTTATTTCACCCGAAATGAGGCATGTGGTTGTTCTGAAGACAGGAAAGTGGCCTATGCCTGCTCTCGTCTATGCCAATGTTTTGTTTTTAACTCAATCTGCTGCACCCTGTCACTGAAAAGATCAGTTACGCAGCTTTAATGTTTAGGTTTTTGCCTCCAATAGGCTACACAGTCATTCTGAAATCTTGTTTCATTTATTGTTTAAACTTGCAACATTTTAAGGGTGGTTATTCCTCAAGACAGCAATTCCTTGGAAAGGTATTTCAGTTGCCTCTGACAGCAAAAAAAGTTTATTAAATACTGATGACATTTTTTAGCAAAGAGTGTAAGACAGCCAAAGGCAGAACAATTAGTATTCAATGAAGGTATGATAACACTAAAAATAATTTGTATTTGTCAAGTGCTGTTGTCACTTATGGTCAGACCAACTTCATTATTTACCATTTCATTGATGCTCATGTATCTTTCAAAATGTTCCATCTTTCAAGGGGGGCCTAGTAAACTAACAAACTGCAGTTATAATTTTTCCTTCCCTCTTTTCTTCCTTTGCAACAACAGTCATATTCAGTATGATAGCACCCTGTACAGATTTTTTTTTTTACCTGTTCCTCCAGCAATCCTTTGATTCATAGGTTTGTTTACGTAACCTTGCTGACGGGCTCGATTTAGCTTTGATCAGTGTCTGAATATAATGAGACGGCGCTGCTCTCATGCAACTCGACACATTTTAAACTGATCAAATCCATTTAGATCTGATGTATGTTCAGTGTGAACGGCGCACTGGGTCATTCATTATACAGTACTGGTACATTTGTTTTGGTGTAGGAGTGCTGATTTACAAAATTGATCTATATGTAAGCATCCAAGTATCTCCAAAACAGTGAGGGTTCTGTGAGGGTAAGAGTCTCTCAAAATTTGAATGAACTTTGGTTTAATTTGACCAAGCATTGAGAAACTACGTAGCATACAATGACAAACAAATACTGAAACACTTTGAAACACTCTGCAGATCTCTACAACAGTGATGTGTTGCAATGGACAGAAACATGTCTCCTTAAATTGAAACTCACCGCATGAATCTAAAGTCAGCTGTCCAGCTCTACCGTGAATAATTGATGATGGCTGATACTTCTGATGGACAGAGGATTCTTTCTGCTTTCTGTGCAAAATATTATATTATATTATATATATATATAAAGAATATGAAAACTCCTGAAATGGATGGTTGAGCTCAGCTCGTTAGCCCTTCATTTTCAAAAGAGTAAAAGCTCTAATTGACAGAAACATTGAGTTATTGAACTGCAATAAGGATCTCTCACTGTCATTGCACCAGCGGGAATACACATGCTTGCTGGAGTCAATTACAAACACACGACACACTTAAATTGAGTGTGTTGTGCTGTTTAATACTGCGAATACTGGCGCAGTGTGCTGTCCACATGCTTTCATTATTTCTGGTAGGTTGCCAGGGATGTAGTCCTGGGTCTCAAACCTATTTAACAAACCAAGAAACTATATTATTAGTAGTTGTATTCTTTATTTAGATAGAAGGCAAGTAGCGAGCGATAGAGAGGGCTTAGGAGCACCAGAGGCAAGAAATGAAGAAAGAAGAAATCCATGCTGGATACTCACTGATCCAAACATTTTCAGATGTCAGTCCAGGACTACTTTTATATCTCCAGAGTATGGATCTAAGATGTTTCCTCAATATGACTGGTAGCCATATGTATCATGCTATGCATTACATAGCACAAGGTGATATTTGACCATTAATTCTTTGAGTATTACACACTATATGCATCTGGATACTGTATATTACTTATATTATGTATCTGCCTTAGTAAGTGCATTTCCATCCATCCACCTTTTTCTGTGGTTTGGTTTGCATATTTTAAAATTTTGCCTCTAAAACCTGAGTGGGAAATTTGAGTAGCAACAATTTGGTGTATCAATAAAAGCTAAATGTGATCATGATGTACATGTGAATGAAACTTTCTACTGAAGCTTTCGCTCAACTAGGGAGACATCAGATCAGTGTGGACCAGAGGAGACTCAAAATACTACATGAAAACCCTGAAATGTGCAGAATCGTTGTGGATGGAAACATGCATGACTTCGCTTTTTTGTTTCTGCTAATATTGGGGAAATTCGGTTATATTTTGTGCTACATTGGATGGAAAACACTAATTTCTCCAATGACCACAGTGCAATGCAACTATAAGACATGTTGCATTTTCAGTAAGGTGCACACATTTTTTCCAGATTAATTCTGTTGCTCTTACAATGCAAAGCTCTTCACCTTCACATGCTGTGCAGAGTTCAGTGTTGATGCTCAATATAGATCCCGGTATTACCCAGGAATTCTTTGCTGTTCCACAGGAAAAATACCTGGGGGAAGCCTGTGTGTTTGCAAACTGAAGATTACAAGGGAAACAAAAACGTTTTCACCAAAACTCATTAACACTACTGCGCTAACTGCTGTATTCCAGCCCTGAGATGCTGTTGTTGTGGTGGTATGACTGGGTCAACTTTTTAGTGACAGGTTTCAGCTGGCAGCTTACACACCAGCTGGCCAACTCTGATGCCTCTGAAACAGTCCCTCAAAGGAGGCGTCTAATGCCAAACTCTTATGTACCTATATACCCATAAGTTAAAAGCTACTGCCCACACAGGACAACTTATAAGCATCAATGGTTTATAATACAGCATCAAAATTGTTCCATAAACACTACAGAGAGACTTTCATGGTTCTCCAGCAATCCCAAACACCGGCATTTATGTTGAGTTTTCTCCAGTTTTTCATCTATTATACAGCTTGAATTGTCCATGCAAGTTTTAATGCAATAAAGAGTAACGAGCAGATTAATGTCATTCACATGTCACTGAATGTAATTTGGGGTTTTGCCGAAACTTCTTCAAAGACTTTGGCTGTTTGAAAAAACTTGAAAGTTACTTTAAAATGAATTTTAGAGTATCCAAGGGTACATTTCACAATTCGTTGTGAAGTGAAGTCAGATTGACAGCTCAGACATACTTTAGTAATAGCTCGATGTGTGTGAAATGTTTGATTTTAACGTATTAAATTTATATTAATATCGACTTTCTTTCTTCGTCTTGGCCACAACTTAAGCTGAGATCCATAATTGGTCTTGACCAGAGTGCTGGTAGAATTTCAGCCAAAACTTTTCTAAACTGCTCAAATTCTAATAAAATACCCCCTTTCTCTCTCTCTCTCTCTCGTGGAGTCATAATCATTATGCAGAAGGCGGGCGAGAAGTTTCAAGTTGCTTTGTTTCTAAAGGTCTCTTTGGATTGTCGGGTTCTCAGCATGATTCTTTCTCCTCTGACAAACTCAAGCTATCTATATTCAGTGGACCAGTTTGATATCACAGACAGAATTGGTAATTATAGAAAGTATTGAGTAAACTGAATAAACACTACATAAATTCCTCATTCAGGCTTCATAGAAATTGTCATGGACAGAATTCCCATACCAGGTCATTAAGTATGCTGCGAACCTAGCGAAGCAGGAAGCGCTGTCCTTCATCTTTAACCTTTTCTGTAAAAGGTCAAACTTGCAGACTCCGGTAAAAGAGGGATTCTGTCTTCGTAGGAGAGCTGTATGTATCACTGCAGAGATGCTCAACTGCTTCTGCTCAAAAGAAGAATTGTCCTTAAAGCCCGATTAAACAGGGTCTCATTGTTAATTTCGGTTGACATTTAATTGACATTTTTAGTTGATTGTCGGGTTGTTTCTTCAAAAGTTGCGTATATCTTTATATGTACGTACATCTGTTAAATTAAATTGACTCAACCAAGTAAATTAAGAAAGCCGTTTGATCTGGCTGAAATACTTTCCATGATTTATATTAAGTTAATTCAAATGGGGAGTTATTTTTTGAGTACATCTAATGGACCTCTCAAACAATTTAATATATTTATTGAGTAATTGAAAAACCACTGTCAGTTTATGATGTTAGGAATATTGGTCATACGAGGCGTCGATTTAAAATTAGTTGTGCTCATATAGTAAAACATAAAACGGTGGTATGAACTAATGAGACTGTATCCCAATGAAGGAATAAATATAGGGCACTATTGTTTTTCAGATATATCTGTACCTGTTAATCAAAGGCGATTATCCACTCCTTTGCCAAACATTTCATCTAATGTTTCCCCTGATTAAACAAGCCCTTTCCTCAGATTAAACTCTCAGTAAAATAGTTATTAGATCATTTTCAGGCTAAAATCATCATTTGTTGTACTGTGGATAGTGAATTCTTTCTAAATAATTTCACTGTTTCACCAGGCATGATGGAGCAGAAAAAAAACGTTAATAACACAACATCGCTGGCAGCATGAGGGGAATAAAAACCTTTTATGTGCCAAATGCTGCCTTTGAATCACTAATGCAGCATTCCCAGTTATCCAGGAGGCTACATTAGCAGTGTGAGATAATTATCTCACGCCTAAAGCTTGAATATTAACTACAGTTGTTATATTTGTCTCCAGTAAAGTCACAAACAAAAGTTTTGAGAACAAGCCTTGAATTTAAATCACTGGTTTTAAAGTTTTGGTTTTTTTTTTAAATTGTTGTCTTGAGAAAGTTACAGATGTGGTTTCCTGCTGTGACTACCTGCTGTGCAGCTAAACAACATTTTGTTTGTTGGTTATGACTGGCGGATGAATTCATAGGTTAAGTAATTACGTGGTACGATGCCGATTTATTCACATGAGAATGCTGGTACACTACAAGAGAGAAATCTTCACTCAGACAGTATTATCATAAAGATGCCAATGGTAAGTGTGTTAGCAGATACCAGATAACAGATGCCAGTTAATCAGCAAACTTTAAGACGGACATGGTCGAGGCAGACGACCACCCACCTAGAGCCGAAGGGTCTGTCCTAGGTTTCTGCCTTTTAACAGGCAGTTTTTCCTTGCCCCCGTCGCCAAGGTCTTGCTCATGGTGGTACTGTTGGGTCTCTGTAAATAATGTTATAAGGACTTCGGTCTAGACCTGCTCTATTTGAAAAGTGTCCTGAGATAACTTCTGTTATGAATTGGCGCTATACAAATAAAACTGAATTGAATTCAATTCTCTTTCCTTTAAACTCCAGTTTGGTCTCCACCAATTACTGCTGGAATTATTTGGCCCTTAAGCAGCTAAATGCTCCACTACATGCTCACCAGCACACTGCTAACTTTGCTTGTTAGCTGTCGTGTCACAAGGGGTTTATCAGAGACTTTAACTAAAAACTAAAACAGTAAAATTGTGAGACATAAGAGCTCATTGATACGTGTGGGGAGCGATGGCTGGCCCGTGTGGTCCGATCCATGACCCTGTCTCCGGTTATTTTCCTTCCTTGGAGCACTTTTGATAGGCACTGACCACTGCCGACCGGGAACCCCCCACAAGAGCTGCAGTTTTGGAGATGATCTGACCCAGTCGTCTAACCATCACAATGTGGCCCTTGTCAAAGTCGCTCAGATCCTCACGCTGCCCATTTTTCCTGCTTCTAACACATCTTGAAGCTGTTGCCACAACAGACACTTACAAGAGCTATACACGAAACACTGTATATTAAACTTGTTTATTCCAGCGTACAGTTCAATGTGCCACATGAGCCTGGCCTCTGAAATGAGCAGCTGCAACAAGAGATCATGGCCTTTTTGTACTTACATAAAAGTGGGAGCAAAGAGGCCAAAATCCATTAGACTCAACCCGCCGTTACAGATGCAGAGAGTGCTCGGAAAAACTGAAAACACGGATCATTTCATAGTCCCCATCAGTGATCAGTGATGGATAATTTTGTGATTGGAGACATGCCACTCTGGTTGTGTATCAATTTGCCTTATAACACAGAGGTGATTATGTACAGATTATTGAAATGGAAAATTTGTTTTTCACTGCGAGTTATGCTTGTTAGGTTCCTTAATCACTGTGACAGCACACCTGTTCCCAGTCACGTTGACTGACTCCGAGTGAGGTTACAGCGAGGAGTCGTGCATTGAATTACACCACACACAAAAGATAAAAGAGGGGAGAGAGAGAGAGAGAGAGAGAGAGAGAGAGAGAGAGAGAGAGAGAGAGAGAGAGAGAGCACCTCAATCTGTTTTTGTCTTGTTGTTTCTGTCTTTTACTATTTTACTATGTGCAACAAAACATGAAGGCAAGCGAGCACAAAGAGAGGGTGCATGAATAAGAGAAACAGTTCACAGTTTAAAGTCAAGCCTGAAAGTTATCAAATACATTTTTAAAAAATACTTCTGGTTCCAAAGTTAATAGACTGTTAGATAAACCCCTCACCCAAATAGTGATTAATAGCATAGCTACCATAACTAGACACAGCAGGCCTGTCAGGTTTGAGATTTCTCCAAATACCGAAACTGTGTGCATATGGGTGTATTAAGACCAACAGTCTGCATTTAAAGAGTTTCAAGTTTCGGATGCTAACAGAGAGATTAGATTGGGGAAAGTTTTCACTTCATTAACCCCAACCAATGTTAACTCAATGTAGTGTTAAGCTTGCCAACACATCGGTTATAGTGCTCGGCCTAAAAGCTTTATTCTTGTAATGTTAAAAGTAAGTAAGTGAAGAAGTAAGCTTATCAGTTAGCAAGAAAAAAAAAGTCACATCTTATATTGTTCCTTTACTCACAGTAAATCTTCCATTAAACGCAGGGTCCCAATTGGAGGCAGGTCCCCATTACTAGCCTGGTGTGGATGCAGGTTTTGACAATTAAACGCAGATCTGAATTAGATGCCTGGTCTGGATTTTATAGAAATTCTTTGGATGTATAAAACCTCTTGAAACCCACGAGAACGCCCGCTTGAGTGCGTCTAAGCTGCTTAGATTGCCGAAACCAATATGTTTAACCTTTTGTCAATATGGACATGCATTTAATTTGACCACTCGACTGTTATTCGCCTGAAATAAACGTTAGTCGTAAGCTAGCAAGCAATGGATGAGCAGACTGTATAGCTATCGTCTGCACAGTCGGTACATTGGCTGTTTGAGGTGTTGAACTTCCAGTCTTTCTCTTTTCCCCGTGTGTTAACAGCAGCATCGTCTCCCTGGTTTTCTGGGCCGAAGCCCTAGCTGTTAAAAGTCTGGTGGCTCTGTGACAGGGTCGTTTGTCACGACGTTATTGGAATTCAGTGGCAGAGCGACACTGGAGAGACCCAGGCCTGCGAGGTTTTTAATCAGCAGCAGGTGCCTCTTTCCTCAGATAAACGTCCTTGGAGGGCTGCAGAGAAAGATAAAGGCAAATATATAATAAAGTCACATTTATTTGCCCCTTTGAAGTGCTTTAAACTGCATTTAATTTTGTTGCTGTGTGAACTCGTATAACAAAGTCAAATTTATTTACTCTTTTTGAAGTGTCTTTGCTTTTGCCTCGCAGCGAGATTTACAGCACAGATACAACGTACAACACAAACAGCTTTCCTCACTGGCCTCTTTTACATGCACACATTTTCTGCCTGCATGCTTTGAATAAAAACAAAAAGTTTAACTTTAAATCATGTTATTCAAGAGCTAAATTGGATTTTCTTCAGTGAAGATGTCCAGACGCAGATATACAGTACATTATTATATTCTTAAATCTTTTAGATACAGTTGGTTTGTCTGGATCCAGTAACACATTCAGTTCTTTCACCGCACTATACTAAACTGCAGCTGCAATCCTGTAGTGCACCACACCATGCAGGACTGCTAGCCAGTGCTGCCCGCCTGTTTTCCACCATTTCACTCCTGCCTTCCCTCCTCTGTCTGTATGCTGACACCAAAGTGAACAGCGGTGCATAGAGTCAGAGCCCAACCCAGCAGGCAAAGCGCTGAGCAGCAGCGAGGAGAGAGGGCAGAGGAGGTGAATGTGACATGAAAAGAAAGGCAGCAAGGTGTAGATGAAGAAGTATTAATGACGAGGAGCCCGAAGACAAGGAGGTGGATGAGGTGGTAGTCGGTGCGTGTCATAGCGAATGAGGTGAGAGCAGTGAAGATGGTAACTGATTCAAAAGGCTAGAGTGGAGAAAACTGTAGTCTCAGGAGCGGTTGAGCGAGTGTAACCTTGCTTTGGGCAGCTCAGGGGGACGCATGGACGAATTTTGATGAGATTGGGAAATTTAAAAGTAAACTCAAAAGCCCGTGGAAGTTCAAGTACATTGTCCTTGTGTCTGAAACGTGTGTGTTGATTAGCAGCCTGGTTCAGTGGCAGTGAATCTGAAAATGGCTTAATAGTGAATTACCACTTCAATATTACAAACAAGCCATTATTTCATCCCCAGGTTATAAAGGAATGTTAACCAACAAAATGAGAGTGAAAAACACACTACTACTGACAGGCTGGCATTGTTTATGATTTTGTTAATGTCCCCAAATCCCATTAAAATACCAAAATGAACGATGATGTGATGAAGTATTATCTGATATATCTTATTCCTCTGTGCCATAAAGCGCCATTGTTGTTCAAAAATGATTAAAAACACATCAATGAGCCACATTGTCGCACAGGGTGACATGCTCCTTAATTACCATTAACACACACCTACACACCACACACACACACAAGTTTGTTTTGACTCAGTCCCACATACACCATCCTGCTGCTGTAAAGACTTCCTAATGCCTCAAATGTGTATTAATCCACCGCAGAAAATAGTCCCCAACAAATGTTTTACTCCTATCTGAGTAACATTTACTAAAACCTACAGTTTTAGGTAATTATGACTTGAAACTATATATTTGTGAGCAGGTTATAAAGAGTGAATGGATGAGAAGTTTGTTTTGAAGGTATTTTAATTGTTTACGAAAGAGAGTGCCTTTGAGTTTTCTTCTTATGTTTGTGTCCCCATGTATCCTTATCCAAAGAGCCCCTGAAACAAACTTCCAAACATTTTCTGATACCATTACTTCTTATTGCACCTGCTGGGGACTCTAGACACTCCTGATTGACTTGTGTTTGTTGCCTTCATTGGTTTGGTTGGTTAGGTTTAGGCATGAGCAGTGAGATGATTAGAGTTAGAGGGGGAAAAAAAGTCACAGAATACAGATGAGAAAAGATCTGTCTTTGTGTAAACAGACCAGTACCAAAGTCCAATGAGCTTGTGTGTCTGTCTGTCCTTTTGTATGTGTGTGAAGCAGCCATCCGAGGTCTGGCACACCACTGCATTTGAAAACAGAGTGATTAGTCAATAAGCAGTGACAATCAACTCACCTGGCACTGCTCTCCACACCTCATCTCTCTCCCTCCTGCAGCTGAATGTTAACCACTCCCACCTCCACAATGCTCTGCAAAAGAAAAACCATTGTGCTCCTAAAAGCTTCTTTGCAACACGAGTAACATGAATTCCAAAACCGAACTCGAGAAGTGTAGATCCCCTCCTGTCCACGCTGTAATGTGGTCACAAGTTGTTATGTTCACGTTAGACAGGACTTGCATTATCACAACAGCCAGTAAGGTTTAGTTGGTAGAGCAATCTCCAGAACTGCCGGGGTTAGCTGTTAGTTTTCCATTTCTAAATCTAAAATAAAATATATGAAGTCATGGTGCTGTCAGGTGCCTGGGATAAAAGCATCAGCATAACAGCATATGCTCTGTGGGGAACTCCTCACGAGCTGTAGATCCATCAGTTCACATGGTACTGTATTATTCTGACTGAGGAGGCTGGATGGATGCAAGGATAGTATGATTTATTTATATAAGACTGGGCCTGTCTTCATGTGTGTCTGAAGCCATAAAATATAGCAACACAGAGACGATAAGTGGATAAGATCCCTCCCGTGAGGCTGTATTGTACTTTTTAAAAGGAGCACTCTAGAAATGTAAAGTTTCAAAGTTGGGAGCTCTGCCAGATATAGATGTAAAAAAGAGTCTCTAAAAGTCTCATTTCACGACTACTATCAATAAATATCAATGATAGTGATAATTATATGAAGCAGAATAAAAAATGTATTATGTATACTCATGTAGCAGTTTTAACACAAATGGCAAAGTGCTTGACAAAGTCCTATGAGTCGCCACTCTTGCTTTAGATCTTATAACCAAGTTATTTTAACACTTTTATTTATAGATGTGTCATACATTTATTTATTCACTTACTTTTCCTTTTAGTCAGCACACAGATGTACTTTTAAGTAGAAAAAAGCCTGGCACTGAGCTTTTAAATATTTTGTGAATAACGGCCTTGTGATCTCTCTATTTACAGAACCTTCTGAGCATTTGAATGACTAAATGGGAATATCAGAAAATCTGCAAAGACATGTCAATATTGACATTGTCTTAGACTACAAACAGTGCTGCAAGTTTTATATTTGATTTGATGCTAAATACAGCCAGTGTGACTTATTTCTTACTGTGATGTAACGGGTGTGGGTATATATATCCAGAGAACTGATGATTTCTGCCAACCCTGAGATAGTGTTTATCGTGTATTTTTTAATAGGCCTTTAGCAATTTGTTTTACATGACAAGTATTTGGATGTGGCTTTGGTGCTGTTGCAATTAAAGAGACATAATCTTCGTTCACCCTATAAAATAGTCATGTTTGAATTTTATGGAACAGAAATAAAAATATTAAGGAAAGTTATTTCTCAAAGTGGAAAAACATTGAAATATATGAAGGGGAAAAAACATCTCCACAGCCCTCGAGTTTGCCCTTGACTTTTAAGCATAGCGCCACTCTGATTGAGGGTTTTGTTAAACTGTATCACTTGTGTCAAATCTCAGATACCCCTCGACATGCTGACTGTAATTAGTTCCAAGATTAATCCGCGCAAGCATGGTCAAATGTGGTCTTCTCCCACAATGCTTGGGAAATAAAGGCTAGCACGGATAATCAAATAATAGGTGAATATCAATGAATGGACCAAATCACTTTAGTCCCCAGCTCCCTTATGCAATTATTTCCTATTCACATTAATTATTGCTAACAGATGACACTAATGACTTTGAGAGGAAGCTGGCCATGCAAACGATCAATGCTATTTTAAATGGGGTCACAGCACTTGACACCTTTGGGCCCCTTTGATTGGAAATGGCACCGATGCAAACAGCATCTGCAGCATGCCAGTGTATAGTGCCAGCAGTTCCTATTAACAGACTTGGCTTAAGACCCACATCTTTCACAGATAAGTGGAACTGAAGACATTGAACACTGGTATTTTCTAGTAGATAATTCTGACTTAAGCACATTTTCAGTACATGTTTATATCTTTCCTATCAAAATCTTAAAATAGATTGATAGAGTCCATACTTTACCCTGTGTAATAATCAAAGATGCCATTTTCATTTTGTAACACTTGTCCAGTGTGTAACATTTAGGAGGATCTATTGACAGTAATTAAGTATAATGTTCGTAGATGTGTTTTCATTAGTGTATAATCACCTGGACTTTTAAGGCTTTGTTGGCACTAATGGTGGTTTTCATTAGTCCGAAAGTGGAGCTGGGAATGACATCACATCCGAGTTGACTGAGTTCTTGTACAACAAGTCGCGAAACCAAACTCTAGCCAAGTTAGCAATACCAGTTGTTAACAACAGATTACCCTCTATTTTCATACTCATACAAACATAACAGAAGTTGGACAGCAATGTCTTTGGCTGATTTAATAAGACAAAAAAGACAGAAGTGCATCTTGGATTTTGAAGTTGGGGTTGGTGAGGTCTTTTTTTAGTTAGAAATCTGATTTCAGGGGGCGTTCTGGTTCTAATAATTGACTGGGAGTTTGGAAATTCTGACTTCAAACGCATTGCACAATAATTGTTCATACTTACAGAGAACAGACACATTTATTTTCTGACACATTTCTCAATTTCAAAAGTTTCAAAAAGTGAAATTTACTTATACTGCATTTTTTATTTATTGTTTGTCTTATCTGAAAATCTGTTTTGTTAATAAGGACTTTGAAATTGAAAAGCATGTGCTTACCAGTTTCTATTTGCACCACTAAAGAAATAAAGCATTACAAATACATTAATAAAGTGTGATAATATAATCATAGACGAGATCAAATCAGGTTTTTGTGATGGTGAGGCAATATTCTGTGGGAAAACAGCTGCTCAAATGAATAATTGGACATTTGAAATGACAAGCTAAACAATCATTTCAGCACTAACATGTCAAGTTCAATGAAGTATTATATTAAAGTATCACTTTTACAACAAAGACAGGGTTACAAATAATCCATTCCACTTAGAAATACACTGGTACCAACAGTTCTTCTGAATAATTCAACCACAGAATATGAGAAAAATGTCCACTCTTTGTCTTGTCAGTTGTTAGTTTGTCTCTTTGTCTCTCTGAGACACTGTTATCTATGTTATCTATGTTCTCCAGAAAACCAAAAACAAAGTGGCTACAAGGTGTGTAGCATTTTTTTTACAGCTGGGTGTCAGCTATGAATCTGATTCAGTGTTACTATGAAATTATCGGATGGCTGCTTGGTCACTAGAGGAAACTGCTGCATCTGCTCTTCAGACATAGAACTGGGGAGTCTAGTCCAAAATAAAAAGTATGCAGTGAAAGTCCTTTCAAGACTTTCAACATTCCTTTCAAAGCTACCTCTGCCATCACATCTTTACCTTTTAAGTATTTTGCATCAGACATTGTTAGAGAAAATATTCTGTGATATCTAGTGATATCTCTGAGTTATACTTTTGCCTGCTATTACACAAACTATTCAATTAAGAGGCTTACAATGCACTTTTCTTTCCTCTGTCACAATGAACAGGCACAGTCTGTACACATGGCTGCTCTGGTATTCACAGAAAACTGTTCTTTTTCAGCATGCTTTCAAAAGACTCCAGTCAGTGAAAGATATTAATAAGAATAATCTGAGACATAGAAACACTATGTGAAAGTTGATTTTGGTTCCTTTTTGTGGACTCAACCAAAGAGCATCTTCATTTAACACCCACTAGTCATAGTGCAGTTAAGTTTGGATTATGATTGAACAACAGACACCAAGAGGCTCCATGCTCAGTGAATAGTCTGCCTTCTTAAAATGTTTCATTGACCAACTCCCAAAGTAATCATGATATGTACACTTGAAAGACCAGAGAAACATGAAAACACATTGTATTTTACAACGGGATCCATCTAATTAGTGGAGTGGAAAATGTTATTCCATTCTTCAATTAGCCTTTGGTTGGAAAGAGACATCTATGTATCCAGAATATTGATTGTCTGAGAGCTGAGACAATGACAAATGGAGAGCCATGGGGCATTCTCATAGGTTGCGTATATCGTCTGCAAAAGGAATCTATTGAATATAATGTCAGAGATTAGGTGGATGAACAAAGTTCAGTTAATTTGTGCGAACGTGAGCCATAATTACCATATTTGTCAGTACTAATAAATTAAATCGTGTATCCTATAAATATGTCTTTTGTCAATGCAGTCTTAATTTGCAAGGATGATTTTTGTAATTTACTGGACTGTTTTCATAATTGGTTTTTGCTTCCTTATAGTGTTTGATTAATTTCTGCTGATTGATTACATAATTAATTATTTTCCAGGAGGTCCAAAGGAATGGAAAAGCAGGTATTCCTGCAGGAAGGTGGCCCAGCCTGTTGAGTCTAACATGCCCACGCAGTAGCGGTAGCGGCAGTGGCAGTGAACTGTCACTATCCAGTGCTTGTAGTGAGTACTCAAGTGGCTCCCACACTTGGGCTGAGGGACGTGGATGCTCCAAGCAGGTGGGTTTCATTTATCTTCCCTTAAACTTCCTGCAATTTTAAGTATAAGTTATCAAAGTAAAGGGATCTTGAGTTAAAACAAGTAATCCATCTCTAGATGCCATTTCAATAATTGCAAATATCTCTTATAATGCAGTGCGCTACAAGCCGGGACAAAAGGATGAGCGCAGGTTCAGTATCCAGCAATCATTCTGCACCCATCGAGCAAACAGACTTGGGATGGAAGGAAGGCCACATCCTGAAAGGTCTGAAGCGTCTCCAAATGTGCAGCTCCAAAGACGCATCCTCACATGCATCTGTACCACACTGCAAAGATTGTATGACCTCCAATGAGGGCATATACTCACTTGGTGTCAAGTGTGGCTTACAAGGGAGTGCAGCCAAGCAAGTAGCCCCTACAAGTAAACCTTTCAAGGCCGGTGCAGGAATCGCTGCCCTAGACTCTGATGATGCATATGAAGATTCATCTAAATTACAAAGTAAGGAATCCAGTGACCAACCAACAAAAGAGCTTCTTTGCTTGGAGAAACTGGACGTCACAAGGGATGATGACAACAATTTTCAAGAAGTCCCTGAAAAACTTGCAGGGAATTCTGGTGTTTTTCCCTCACCTGTCACAGACAACTTCTTATTTTTGGAGGGCCCCACAGTAAAACCTGGGGCAAGCCCAACAGATAGCCTTATGCATCTGGAAGAAAAAAACAAAGACTCTCTAGAAAAACACAAGCCTTCAGGTATGAAGCTAAGTGATAGAAACAATAACCAGGAAAGGTCTACTGACCGTAAATCCAGACTTGATCATGTCAAAAGACAACAAGGTAAACTTGCAGTCAAGCAAGTTGAAGCAGGGACAAGTGATATGAGCTCTTCTATTCAGAATTGTGCAACAAGAGCTTTGAGCTGTGTGAACGTAGCCAGACAACGCAGCTCCTCAATGGAAGTTCCCCACTGCAGAGGCCAGGCATGTCAAGCTGGCAGTGAAAGCCAGCACTACACCATCTCAGAATTCCCACAGAGGAAACCTAAACCTCAGCTTTGTGAGTCAGCAAGAAAGGCTTTCATTTTGCGGAGCAAGAGTGCAGATGCAGGACAAGAACAACAAAAGCATACACATTCTCCTCTCCACCAAAAGCTTATTAAGGGTCAGAGGTCCAAAGGACAGTCAAACCCTCCGGGGCACAGCGTTCCTAGCAAAAGGACCAATCTCAGTAAAACAGAAGGTTCAAGCAAGGGAGCATTATCTGAAGTTGAGAAAGATAAGGACATGCCAGTATCAACAAGTTCCAAGTCTCTCAAGAGTGTACAACAGCGCTCTCCCCTTGCCTCCCCTGTGAAGCATTCAAAGACGTTTAAATCTCCAGGGATCAATGAATGTTTAAAGAGCCCAACAAAATCCCCATTACAAATGACTAGACTTAAATCAAGCAGTGACTCTGTGGAAGAGAGCATCTATGACAACTTACCTTGCTCTCCACGTAAACAACGACGCCAAGACCAGCACTGTGATGTTTCCCGTTCAGAAATTAGGTCCCCATCCCCACCACCACTCCCAGGTCGAACTACTTCTCTTCTTCTGAGACCCAGTTGCGACAGCTTACCCAAAGCACATAAATCTGCTGGACAGGCTCGAAGCTCTACTACTGGGAAGATACCATCAAGCACCACCAAGCCACAGTCAAATCAGCTTTCTCCTATTTTACAGCCTCAACAATCTAACACAACAAAAGACAATCAACATACAGCCCCACAAATAGGTGCTGAAGGTAAGCCACAAAAAGATTTCCCTGCCAAAGTCTACCATACCCACTCATCCAAGATACCACCTGTCCCAGTTCAAGAGTCACAAGCTCCAGAGTCAGTCCAGTTATCTATGGACAGATCTGCCATGTGCCATGATGAGAATGGTGCCTCCCCTATATTGCCAAGCCAGAGCATCTTACAAAGATCCCAACAAAGTATTAGTGAGCCAAAACTTTCAGAAGTCTTGCCTCATACATATTCTAATGTTTACTATCATGGGATTGCCAATAATCTTCAGAGTTCAAGAGCTGTAAAAATGGCTCTTCCTATAAATGCTAAATCTCATGAGGCAATCTCTGGACAGGAAAACAGTACCTTCCTAGTTTTTGGAAGACAGAACAAAGATGATACAAACCCTACTACGAAAAGTGTCCAGACCTTTCAGACTTTCACATGTGATCCCCAGATGATACATGAACGTAGTGCTAATGACAAAGCCCGCAGAAAGATTGAGACCCGCTGTAACTCACTGGATTCTGAGCCCACTGTTCAACCTGTACCATCAGACAGTGGAGTGATGTTAGATTGGGGATTTGATGAGGAAGGTTGGCTATTTAAACGGTCTGTGTCTGTGTCAACTAGACCTCCCCTTAAACCAGTAATGGGCATGAATGGGGCCAAGGCTCGTAGCCAGAGTTTTGGTGCACGCTACATGGACAGGCCAAGCTTCAACAGATCTGGAAAGGTCCGTACCCAGATCAAAACACACTCAGGGAGCTCCTTGAACTCTCTTAGTGATGTCCTTCCAGGAAGTATGAGTTGCTCCAGTAGCTACCATTGCCCAATGAATCGATCCCTTCTGAACAACTTCATGATTGAAGAGGGCCTGACAGTTCCCTCACATCTGGGATCCTCCAGTGAAAGACTTCAAAGTCTTAAACAACAACGAGAGCAGGCTAGGCGCCTTCAGATTGAGCAACAATTTTCAAGTGCATTTGGTGAGCCAGTTTCTGAAGAACCAGAGAGACAAAGTACTATAACCACAATTGAAGAGAAAGTGATGCTTGGAATAGAGGAGAACTTGCACAAGACTCAGGAACAGGAGAGAACCATTGAAGTGAAACAAAAATCTGGCTCAACTTTGGCAAATTGGTTTGGCTTTCGTAAGAGTAAGCTTCCTGCTCCAAGCAGCAAAAAGACTGATCCATCGAAGGTAAAAGAGGACAAGAGAGAGCAAAAGATTACATCGCTCCTGGGAGGAAAGCAGACAAAGTCTGACAAAAAGAAAGACAGAAGAAAAAGCGATGGAAAAGACTGGTAAGAAATCTTTTGACTCTGAACTCTGTGAACTTAACACAATTCCTTCCAAGGTTTGATGTTGAGATTTTCACTTCATTTGAATTTTTATCTCAACATTAAACCTTCAGTGCTTGTTCCAGCAGACTTTCTTATAGCTTACTGCCAATGAAGTGATTTACTGCCTCAGATGACTTCGCTCATTTTTATTAAGTGGCCTTAGACACATCTGTCAGTGTCCCTAGCCCTGAGACCAGTTGAGACACATTTCATACAAAGGATTGCCGTCAGGTTTCAAGAGATATAGGGTAATTTATCAGCCAAATCTCCAGAGGCATGTTGAGTCAATATCAGACAATCTTTGTATGTAGTGGTTTGTTGACAAACTGTTTTCTTTCAGCTCTGTGGGCAGAAGAGAGTCTCATGATGCAGTGCGGGCATGCATCTCAATGCCCTGCCCAGGAATGTCCCTGAATGAGATACAAGGACACAGTGACATCACTGGGGACCCAAAGGTAAATCAAATCATTACCAAATACAAATGTATTTAATTGGTACACAGCCAATTTTAGTTCTAATCACAAATATGTCTTCATGCAAAGATGTACTACAACCCTATTTTATTATGCAGTATATTTATTACAGTAATATGACAATACTCTAATTGCACCAGGAAGACACAAGGAAACAAAAACAACAAAAGACTCAGTGGGATCAAATGAAAACAGAAAAAGGTTACATGACTGTCTTAACAAGTGAGACGTACTTCAGGCTAATTCCACCAGCTGTCCCTCAAACCCGCTTACGCACAGTTTCATCATTTCGGCCTTTATTACCAAGCCTTATTTGAAGACCTTTAAATTTCTCACTGTGTCCATAATTTGGAGCCCATTTATTCATCCAAAGAATGTGAAAAAATAGAGCACTATGATGTAGTGTTGAAAACCTGTGAAACTGTGTACATTAACTTGTGCATGGAGGGCTGCTTGTAGAGGACCTCACATCCCTCCTCCTACCTCCCAAACTCTCAAGAGCAAATCGAGCATATAGATTGCAGTGCATCAGCCAAAATAAATAATGTTGGTGGCAATGGAGAGGCCATGAGATGAAATTGAGGATAGAAGCAAAAGCAAAATGTAGCAAATTCATGAATAAGTTACATTATGACTCTGACACCATCCAGGTTAGGTGTTCATTGTCAGCTATAGCCACACAGGGATTAGTACCAACAGTACAGTATGATAAGGCATGGTAGATAAAGGCAAGAACTAAACAATAATACTGTGCATGTATAAGCTATAAAAGAAGATGTGGGTGAGTCTTTTTTTTCTCCTTCTACAAAAATACAGATGCAGATGGTGAACCTGAGAACTGATGGTGAAAATGGATCCACAGTGAAAAGCCCCAACCAGGATTCTGTAATAGGTCAGATTTTTCTATTCTCTGATTTGGAGAATTGCCCATAATTCTTTACAGTCACTGGAAATAGTAATGGATCCCCCTTAAATGTCTTGGTACCTGAAACAAATCTAAGCTAACTTAATAGCGAGGTTTGCTGTGTCAATTCAAGCATGCTAGCCTTAAGGTTGTATCTGTGCTTACCATTTTACAGTTTGCAGACAGAAGTGAAGACCAAATATGACATATATGTGTAAGTCATAAAATGATAAATATGCTATAAGCAGTCAAACAAACATGCAAAATGCAGAATTCTGTCAGTGTGTGCTTTTGCCTCCATATTTATGTTCATTTTATTTGTTCTGCCTCTGCATTTCTTGTTTTGGGTGGCAACTTGGATCAGGACAAATAGGAACCATTTCACCACAGTTGTATTTCACGCAGAGTTTGCCCATTAATGGGGATATTGTTTATAGCCTTGACTGCTCATCTTCACAGATCCATGCACTGAAAGTTTGCATGCACAGGCTCATCCAATCAGGATGAGCCTATTCATCCATATGAGGGCCCAAGCTCCCCCCTGGCCAGCCTTAGTAGAAAAGTGGACCCACACTGCTGTGGGAAGATCAACTGGATTGTTCCTGCACTGAATGCGATTGTGATATTGAGTTGGACTGAGGACAGGATTATCCTTTGTACAGCCCATCAATTAGTTAAAGTAAGCCAAGTGGCACAAGTGGACAAACAAAGCTGCTGTTACAGATATGCAGCAGTTTGACATGGTTATGTTTTAAAAAAATGTTTTTGAGTAGATTGGATCAATCCAAAGGAGCTTTTTTACTGAGAGCCATGAGACTTCTTATTAACTACACTCATTTACAACAGTATTTTTTTATAGTGCACAGTTAGGCCATCAAATCACAGCCCACCCTAGTCTTTATTGAAAGCTTACTTATAGCCCCTGTAATAGTGAGTTTAACTCATGGGGTCTGGCTCTCCTGAGATTTTTTTAGGTTTTTAGGTTCCTCATACATACATGCTTTTTAAGTAGGACTGTGTGTTCATCTAAATAGCTTTGTATCTATCAGATTAGCCAAAAAAGTAATTCTTAGGTTAATGGAGAGGCCAAGTACTCAGTGAGTGGCTCATGTTGTAAGTCCAGGGAATCTTAAGGTGTTCTTGAAGATGAAACAACAGAACCGAAAACAAAAATGTCTTCAGGCACTTTAGGCAGACCAAGTGGAGAAGTTATATTGAATGCCTTTATTTAGTTTTGCATGTTGGTTTGACCACCGGCAAGTTTTGTCCTCTCTCCATCTGGGTGGAAAGAGTAAAAACTGATTTTAAAAAACCAACAACAATATTTTTATCACAATCATAATGAAATAATACAAATACAGAGGAAACAGCTTGAATACTTTTTAGGTCTTTCACTACACCCAAGTACACAAGGCTAATGAAATTCAGTAAAAGCAATGCGCAAATACTCAGAGAGCTATTGAAAAATGTTTGAAAGGGACCATAATTACTGGTATACCAACCAAATATATACTTGCAGTTGTACATAATACAAATTAAAACGGAGTATGAAAATTATTAGATCACTGAAAATCCGTGCTAGAAAAGATCCACTTGGTTTCTTGTAAATGAGAGCCACTCCAATTGGGTCAGCTGTGGGTCTAATTGTATTGTGTCAAGTCTAATGACTGAACAACCCAAAAGATAATGGTGCGCCATAATCACCACAGGAGAAAAACATGTTTTTTGAGGCAGAGAGAGAGCGAACAGTGATGTAAAATCCAATGCACTGCTGCTTTTTCAATAGCTGATGCTCATTAATAGGTGATGCATCGTGTTGCCGCCAGTATTGGTGTTTTCTCCCAGTCTGGGTCAGTTTGGTTCAGGATCACCTGTCCCTAGGTCCTTTTCAGATTTATGCACACCAGGTTTGGGGTTTCCACGTGTCCATTTTGGGTTAAGTGCAAAACCTTGGATTAGTCAAAAAAGAGAGAAAGACAGACGAGTAAGAGGGTGAAAGTAGACAGGAAGTAAAACTTTCTTTGCTCCTCATTTCATTGCAGTCACTAAATTAAAAATAGCAGCAGATAAAACTCTCCACATCGCTCAGGTAGAGGACTGGTGACAAACCCTGATGAAATTTCATTGACCAGAGTGGCACCATCGGCAAGACGCTGCAAATATCAAGCATGTTTGATACGGACTGACGCCTGCCCTCAGGGGTTAATCACCTCATTAAAATTTCAGCACTGCACCAGCTAAGCACGCTCATCCAAGCCACAACTGAGTCAATTAACTTTGCCTTCAGCTGTGAGCTGAATTATACCGTCCAGACTTGGCATAAACTTGTTGGGCCTCATGTAGAGTTGACAAAATGATGCTTTAAAATAAGACAAACCAAAATAAGTTCTGTACAGATCAACAAACATTCAAATAATGTCTATAGTGTTAGATAACACTAAGAAACTACAATTGTACAGGTTTTGGCTGTGGATTTGGAATAATCAATCTTCACTATTCTTTGGTGAAGTTATTTCTTATTAAATCGGACTTCTTATTCTAAAGGCCAACTGATTTAATTGAACTGTGCACAGATCTTATGTGTAAATTACATATTATGTGCACCCCTGTGAGTTCCCAAATTGGAGAAATTTCTATTTTATATTTTTGGTTCCATGATGGCACCCCCTGGCTGTGCAATAACCAGTCAGAATGTAATTGGTTCTGCGTCTACTTAGAAAGGGATTTTTGTTTCATATCAAACAGCAACATTAACACTATTATTACATTATACAAATAGTATCCTATGTTTTAAAAAGCAGAAAAATTATCACTCCAGTGTCCTCTTGACATCGAGCAGGTATTGACTGCTCTTGGTACAATCAAGAGGAGATGTGAGAAGGATAAAAACCTCACCGTCCATGTTAAAGGCTTGTTGAAACCAATCAATTCTCAGCCTCTGTGATTCTGCCTTTCCAGGGAAGACTGTGTCACAGCGGTTCTTGTTAACTTCCAACTTAAGACCAAACTAATCAATAATGTCTCTGCTCTATGTCTTCTCAATTCAATTATTTCTTCTTGTTTACAACAAGGTAAAAATACTCATTTTCATCTCAGGCAATGCTTCACTAACAGATAGAGACACTTAAGACTAATTCTTGATTAGCACTAGTCATATGTTGACTGTTAACTGTAATGGATGTTAGACAAGTTGCCAGGATGTGTCCGTAACTCATGCTTTAAATAAAGTTACTCTGAGATGTTTTCAATGCTGTGTACATTTGAACGTAACCTATAATTTTACCTGAGTAGTTAGTATGACGTGAAAGGTAAAACTGCTACTATGATACTGCAATGTTTCTCTGTTTTCCCAAGACTGAATTTCCATGCCAACAAATAGCTTCAACTTTATTTGTACATTTTTAACCTTACCCTATTCACATTTTCATATTTGTTAGAACAGCATGACTTGTAATGTGACAAATCTGAAAAACTCAATTAATTTGAGCACTCTAGCTTCAAAAACGAAATAAGGAAAAAGTGAAGAAAAATGAGCTTGTAGAAACCCAGAAGAGGGGTGTGAAGTCTCATGTGTGCATGCCTTAATTAATAAAGGGGGAGCAGCTGTTGCTTTTGCTCCGGTGTGTGATTGCCTACAGGTTCCTGCTACGGGGTACATATTAAACTGCGAGCCATGGCAACAGCTTGAGGATATCTTTTCTTATTTTGATTTTATGCTGCTGTGATACGCCTGTTTTTTTTAGATAGTGTACTGAAAGATTTGTTTTGAAAGATAGATGATTCCCTGATCCAAATCTAAATGATACAAACTTATTTGAGATGCAAATAAACATGGGTGTAACAACTGTGATATAATATGTAATTCTGGAGGCACAATGTCAGACTTTCGATTAAACAATGCAAATTCTGCATCTTTAATCTTAAAGTTGAGAAACAACACAGTTATGTTTGATATATTGCAAATAAAATACACACATTTGGAGTGTATTTAAATATCATTTCATATGCCATTCTGTACATTTCATATTCACAGTGTGATCAATGCATGCTAGTCGTTACACACCCATTAAACAGCATCTGTAATGAAAAGCAGTGGTTCAAGTGGGCTTGATTTGCATTGGGCGAGTCATTCTCTGTGGCAGGGCTACATGTATGGTGTAATTAGCTAAGCAAATCATTACCCTGCCTCACATTCATGTGTAATAAGATTGTACTGAACCACCATTTTTCAACTTGGCTTTTAAGAGGAAACCATTGCCAAGTTTAAGATTGAGTAAAAAAAAGAGAACAGACTAACCATCTGTTGCGTGTCTTCTTTGAAAGGACCAAAACACAACAATAGGATCGGCTGCTTAAAGCCCAAAGCAACAGTAAGGATAATGCCGCAGGAATAACATGGAAATAATTAATTATTGATTGGTAAAGCTGCCCTCATTTGAGCTTTTTCACTGATTCACATCTTCAGTTATTATTTCTAGCACAGAATGAGAGGCAGTTTTTTCTCCAAGTGGAACAGCTTTACACAGACTTTACATATATTTTAAAGGTTTCTTTAGCACCACTTCAACCATGGTTACCCTGTTGTTTCATTCCTGTTGTGCTCCCTCTCTCTCCCGCTACCCTGAGCCACTTCAACTGTTCTCCCTGTGCCGCAGGCTTCGGCTGCAAGATGCGAACGTTGGACAGTGGAATCGGGACCATCCCCCTTCCTGAATCCTGTTCCTTCTTCTCCTCCATCCTGCACCTCCTCCCCAAATCCACATCAACCCCAGAACAGTCCCTCAGTCCTCCTAGTGTCCCTGGTTCCTCCAGCGAGGACGTGTCTCCTTCCCCATTACCCCGGTGGAGAATACCCTCCAGCTTTAAGGACAGCAGCCATGCAGGGGTGCCAAGCTCCCTGTCCGACTCCTCCATGACCCATATCCAGTCAGTGCCTTTCCCCACTGTGGCCTTCCTCCAGCCCATCCAACCCCAGTCTCAGCCCATTGTGACCTCTGCCAGTGTGTGTGATTCCCAGAGCAGGCTACCCAGACCACCACAAGGTACAGTAACGCAATAAAAGTCAGCAAGAAGCAGGACTGCAGAAGTAGTGCAGGTGATGCTTGTAGGGTTTTCTTCTTTTTTGTGCTGTGGATTCATCTGGTCTCATGCAGGAGCATTTTCATATTTTATGTTAAAGGTCTCTTACTTTTTCTGTAAGGTTTGCTTGTAGAAGTAATTATTTAGCTAACACTCTTAACTGCACAAACCGCTCCATTTGGAGCATCAAGGTCTGCTTTTGTAAATCAGCATTTAACAATTTAGCATTGTCAGTAGTAACAGGGGATGCAAAAAATTGAGAAAATATGGCCATGGTTGTCAGCATTGTGTCATTGCAGCACCAGAAATGTTGTGACAGAAATAAAGCAAGAATTGTTTGACATGAAGTTAGAGGCCAAAAAATGTCTTGCTTAAATGAAGTGGTCCATTACTTCAACTTAGACTTAGTCTAGGGATGTGATAGTCACGGAGATGGATGAGTGACGCGTTCAGTTATAAAGACCATGAGCTAGCAAACCTAAGGGGGCGAAGCGAAACATTATTTTTGTTCAACAAGCAGCGAGTCTTCCAAATTATTCTTTTGATCCATGTCTTCTGTCTGCCTTGAAATACAGGATTATATAAGCAACACCAACATTTAAATCCAATGTTTCTGCAGACTGCACCACCCGCTGTGCATATGTTCCAGGGAAGAAGAAGAGCACAGCAGAGCGGCGCAGTCAGTGGAAATATTTTAACATTGGCTTCGCCATAAGCAAACATCGTATCATTCAAGGCAGATAGTAGACGTCTATGAGATCACTAAAATACCTTTGAAAATGGAACCCACTGCTGGTTACAGGTTAAAATATAACATTTAGAATTGTATCCAAAGGTTTGCATAGCAAACTGAATCACGAATCGATGTGCGTCACAAATCACAGCTAACCCTGGCAGCTGGTGGAGTGGGAGGATGTTTCTAGCAACTACTGAACTGTAGGTAGTCAGACCATAATACTTAGTTGAAGTAAATTATTTTAGTTGATTTTATTAACTCCAAATTCCTTCAGATTAGAATTAGCATTATAATTCCTTAATCTGTCGGTACACACTTTTTTAATGTTCTCACTCATCGTACTTGCCACTTAAAAACAAATAGAAATATTTAAATACACTACACTACATTTATATTACAGAGGTCCAGGGATCCTTTTTAAAATGGCCATGCCAGTTTGTCCATCACCAAAATTTAGCCTAACTTTGGAGAATTATTTTGCCTTCCCAACATGATAGCATGACATGGTACCATGGTACCGATGGATGTGCTTCGAGTTTTATATGATATCACTCTCTTCACTCCAGCTTTAAGAGTCTGCTATATCCTTTGAAACACAGTGTGAGTGAATTAAAACTTTAAAAAAGTTTAGCAATGTCAAAGTAGGGTTTTGCTGGGTGTATTTGTGCTGCTTCTAAAACTGCTCCGGAAGTGGAGTTTACTAACCAAATAAATGGAAAGCTCCTCCACTAAACTCCTGTGCTCATCTCATAGACCAAAATTGAAAGTTAGGATAAAGAAATGTAATCTTTACACATAAATAGCCAGTTTTGATTCAATAAATTGTGCTCTACGGTAAAGAACAGGCTGTAAACCTTTCTGCCGTATGTTGTAGCTCCTTTAAAAAAGGATGTCTCCAATGGAAGTTCTGCTTGGGTAGCTCATTATTCATTTATCTATTCTAAGGAGAACTTCAAAGCCACATTCTCACATGAGGAAATGCATTTCATGAAGATTCATTCCTGTCATGTTCACTGCTTTAGTTTCACAAGTGTGCCAGGGAATTTGAAGGAGCAAATATCTATATATAACTACATATAATAGACTACTGAAAGCAGCAGTGGTTATAATGTGTCATCACGACACTGATAGCCTTCACGCAGGAGGACACATTGTGGACATGGTCTGCTCAGTATGTTAATCAGACAGCATGTGTCACAGAAAAACACTCATTTTCTCTGTCAAGATAAAAAGATGCATTTTGTGTGTTGGTAGCTTTTAATGGGTCATGTTTTCAGAGTGAAGCCCCAAGGGTTCTCCACCACACAAACAATATGTAGCCTATTTGCACCTGCTCTGTTTAAGAAGGGGGGGGGGTTAGAAGTGCATATGGCCACAGCACAGTTCAACTCATTCTGTGGCTGTAATAAGAAAGATTAACCTTTTGCTAAACCCCCTTGGTTATTGTTGCCTGTCAAGCTTTGCAGTTTGCAGTGATAACGCTGGCAGATTTACCACTCGCAGTTTTAAACAACTGGTCCTTGATTTCAAAAAGAGGCAGACAAAAACAGGCTTCTCGTTTTAGCCTGCAAAGCTAACTGACAACTGTTTGTGGCAGATTGTATTACCCCTAGCTATTTAGCTTATTAGTTATTTTATTATACTTAATATCTTTCACTTCTGGTGTGTTTGTCAGATGTAGCTAATGAGACGCTAACATTAGTCTAAACTCTAATATTGTAGCCTCGAGGACCAGCTCTCACAAAATGGGGAAATACTACACAGTGCATGTGGAATGAAGCTTTTGTCGAACCCCACAAACAGCTTATAAAATGCTCCTTGGGCTAATAAGTAACTCACGGTTTCTAAGGAGCCACACATATAACCACAGATAAACTCAGTTAAATTAGAGACAGGGCAGATTGCTAAGATTACATCAGACTGAATGTTGGTGAAATGTATATTTGAATGTTTGTCTCCTGAGGGACTTTTCCTTTTACAAACAGTGAATACTTTTGGCTGTTTGATATAAGCAACCTAAACTGTCACTCCATATCTGGCAAACTAAAATCTAGCTTCATTCGCACAGTGTTTCAGTTGAGCTCAGTTCCGATGGTTGCCACTTTAAAATGAGAATTATAGATTCATTATGTTTCAAGATGTCAGACCTCCTTTCACTTTGAATTCAGAATGATAATCTTGCTCTCTTTGAGGATGTCACATGTCACTCTGTCAGTGTCACTCTGTTCTCTGAACTCTTTGAGTATTTGACTCCTCTGCTTGAAAGGAGAGAGAATTAAATCTGACTGCTGAGAAAACCTCTGAAATGAGTTTCATTTTGTGGTTTTTCCAGGTGGATTGGAACCAAAGAAGTTGACCTATATCAAATCGAAAACACGAACTACTCCGAGCCAACAGAAAGAACAGACAAGACTTCAGCTTGCCAACTGTAAGACGCAATGCCACAGGTTTATTTAGGAGACACATTTAGGAAAAACATCAGCTCAAAAACCACGTTATGTTCTGTGCCAACATTTTTCACATTTTTAGTCTGCGATTTTAAAGAGAAGTTCCTTCTTAATACTATACAAAAAAAATAATGAAATGATTTCTGGTGATCACCTCTGAAAGTCACAGTGACCCAACTCACCTCCTGAAAGGAAGAAAGTTCCTGATTCCAGACAAAATGAATTCACAAGTGTTATTGCACCCTTAAAATGGATGTTCTGCCCCAGCCTTGGAGAATACAAAAGAATACTGTAATCAAATTCACTTTACAGCTTAAAAACTCTCCAAATGTTAATTAAAAAATGTTTTTTTATAAGAGTTTTATTTGCAAGTGTGTTATAAATTAAAAGGTTTTTCAACTTTTTATTTCACTTATTGCAAAAATGTCTTGTCCGACATATTCAAACTTTATAAACTGTCACTACAAAGATGATAAAAACTGCAACAAATTCATTTGTTCACATTGTGCGAACAGCACCGTTCGCCTCAAAAACTACACTTTCCCGTAAAACTCATTTCCATCCCCACTGAGCAGAAATAAGCTTAATGGTGGCAACTAAACACATGACTAACACAAGTTTCCCAAACATCATTTGCATCTTACTACAGTACATTAACGCTGGGATTTACAGCGTGTGTGTGTGTGTGTGTGTGTGTGTGTGTGTGTGTGCGTGCGTGCATGCATTCGTGCGTGTGTAAGTTAAACAACCAGCCACAGGTTTGAGGCTGCTCATGAGCGTCACACAACATAGTCATGAAGAGTATGTGTTGCCTTTGGGTCTAGAGATTGACTCCTTTTTTTACTCACAGAAATACACTCATACAGAGGTTTAATGCTCTGTACAATATTAAAACGCACATATACTGTGAACTGTTTAAGTAGCTGATTCACAGTATGTAGGGAAGCGTGATGCAGCTTCACCATCAACATGCAGGGCAGCATGTTTCTTCAAAGATCATCTCCAGCCCATTTCAGTCAAATCACAAGTTGTCTATTTGCATTTAAACCACATTTCCTTGTGTAGTGCGACTGAAACTGATACATGTTAAATTTACCTCCAACAACACTTTGATACTATTGAAATCACCATAAACTGTAATTTAAGGTGCTCTGCAGTCAGCAGAAATAATTGCTGACATTCCTTTGAATAAAATTGGTTGTGTATGTGCAGGAGAATTGTACTGCAATATGTGATGTAACCATTCCTGAGGAAGTAAACACACATAATAATACTGAAATGTGCTTCCTTCACCACCACTTATATATAAATATAATAGAAATAATGCATTATATAGACACATTTTCTAACTGTGCATGTTACTTTTCCTTTAAATAACATATTTGTTTTTGGAAATTGTTTGCATGACTCCAGATCTCACTCGGCTCTATCTTCCATTTCAGAACTTATGAAGCTGAATGAATCAACCTGAAACGAGGAATCAGGAAATCAGTTGGATTTATCACTCTAACACACACACACACACACACACACACACACACACACACACGGAGGATCCCTGAATCCCCCAGTTTGGACAATGAGTCTGTGTATCAGGATGAAAACGCTCAGAACTGGAAAACAAGTGAGCTTGGCATTGCAGGCTTCCACCTGTGCTCAGTGTAGTGTGGAGATACTGAGTAGCCTTTCAGGTGTAGTAATGAACCTTCTGGCAGCCATTTTGGAGGTCTGGCATCAGCTGTGGGCAGATGATTAAATGTCTAAATGTACAACAACTCTGCTGTCTCTCACACACATGGTTATTTTTTCTGCTGTTTCCTCCCCCTCGGAGACGTAACATTTATGCAAACACATAAACAGACAGGATTTGTTTTTTTAATTGCAGGTTCGCTAATGTAGCACTTTCATGGCAACCTGCAATCATCACCATCTTATTAACACGTCTGAGTTGCACACGAGTACTAGTACTTGGCTTGGTTTGAGCTAATATTAGTGGCCAGCAGCTTGAGCAGCCAACTGGTTTGTGGACTAGCCTTGAGTTTGGCATTATGGAGGTTTCTTGGAACCAGTATATTAGGACAAGAGTGTGGAGCTGATTGTGGTCACCCTGGTAGCAACTTGTCAGTCACAAGCATACCCTGCTTTGTTTATTTTACTCTAAATGGGACCATCATTTACTAAATGAACAACATGTTGTACAGAAGAAGACTTGGCACTAGTGACTGAGACTATAAACTCATTAGGAAACTGTTTACTGAGTTAATAAGTCAAGTGTTTAGTCGAGACCTTTTCTCATACACTTCTATATAATCAGACCTCTTGTCAAACAGTGGAGTCGCCCCCTGCTGGCCATAACAAAGAATGCAGGTTTAACACTCTTCCACACTGGCTGCAGATTTCAGACCCAGAAGCTTCGTCCACTACTTTATATACAGTCTATGTGTACGACTAGTAATAGTACCGAGAAGAATTTAAGACAAGAAGACAATTTACAGGGTTGCAGTGACCTGGATGCAAAAACTGAACTTACTAAATGGATCTAGTGTTCAGCTGCCATCATTAAAAATTCTATTTCTCACATTGCTCATTACTATGTGGACATTATCAAGGATTTTGTCTACACACAGAAACACATTCAACCTATTTCATACATATATAATTTTGTAGGCTGTTGGTAAAAATAAATGCATTTATTAAGTTTGACCACTAGTAGACAGAAAAAATACATATAATTTTTTTATTACATTTAAGCCAAAATAATAATATTAATATTCTCTATTCTTTATCTTTGTTTTGGTCTCCACCAGCTCTTTAACTTGCTAGCTGTTCGACTGCATGCGCTTTGTTAATGAGTGCGATCAGTTAGCTTACAGTGGGTTTCTGTGGTGGCTCCAGTTCACCATCAGACCTCCATAATGGCACCAGTTGTGGTCACTTTTAGACACTGAAAGACCTCCACTAAAATCCTGCTGAACAAAGATTATTTAGCCACATTCCTTTGCATTTCCAGACATTTTATTAAATGTTTATGTGAAGATCTAATTCTGCTTGAGAGCTAATAAATATCTAAGCTAGAATAATTATGTCAGTAATATATTTTTGAGCAAACCTTAAGAAGGTACCTTGAGATTACAAACTATGACGTCCATCCTGAAGACTTCGATGTACAGCACTAACTACTGAATGCCATTCATGAGCTCTATACCTGACTGAGTAATGTGATTCTTTAAAGTGTGCACTATCTTGTTGGAAACCCTTTTTTTATTGTCACAATGTTAAACTTGCATGCAGCCACCCTTGGACTTATTATAACCAGAGAAATGCATCCTAAGAATCTGATATATGAAGACTTTCATCACAAGAGGTGGAAAATACTGATGTGTGAAAATGTAATGTGCACTTTTTCGGTCTTTTAAAAATACCATCCGTGGTGACCGACTTCCACACCTGTTGTCATTTTAAATAAGTGTCACATTTCACAAGTCTCATCTTGTAATGAAACTCCTCATATGTGAACTGCATTTTGTACGTTTCCACAGTTATGACATCAAGACAAAGCGGTGTGAGTTTTGCATGTAACCTTAGTTATAAAGCACCTACTGTAGTAAGCACATTGTGGACATTGTTGTGCTAGCTCAGGGAAAATACCATTTATTGTCTCTGATAGATGCTGTGGATTTAATAAGTAAACCTCAACTTTAACATCTCATTGCAGTCAGTTAACGCACCCGATTTCATTGTAACGGTTTAAGGATATTACCTGAACTCAATATTCTCCTCTTGTCAGTTTTTGTCTGTACATTTAACTGTAAGATATCGCACCGCGGTTGCTCAGTTTCTCTCTCTATTATGTATGCTGTGTCCTTTATAGTAATGTTTTCGGTGTTTTTGAATGCATCCCAGCATATTTGACGGTTTTAGCTGCTTTGCGATGTTTCTCTCCCTCACACCTTTGTCAGCTCCCTCGCCTCTCGTGTGTAGATATTTGCCAAAATACATATTGCCAAACACATCTCTGAGCTAAATCACATATACAGAAAATGAATGCAACTGAATCTACATATCAGACTTGTCATGGTGACTATAGCCATATTCATTTGAAACACTAGAGACAGTTTACAGTTTCATGTGATGTAGAATTATGGAGCACTGTAATGTTGCACAATATCATTAGTCATGTCATCTTACTGTATTTACCTCTTCTTTAAATCACTTGCTACATGTCTATGTTGAAGGTTATATCTGTCAAATTAAAGTCAGTGGACACACACAGGTTTAATAAATGAAAAATGTAGCGTACACAGGTGAGACGAGGTGATAATGGATCAGGGAACAGATTGGCTGTACTGATACGGGTAGATGGAGCATGGCGTCTGTGTTTTTAAAATGGCTCACATAATGAAGAGCGTCACTCTCACAAGAGTATTGTATTTTTTTAACATTTACTCTAATGCCCTGTATTTGTACTCAGCACTGATGAGTGTAATTTACCATTTATTGCACATATTGTTACTCACTATTGCAGTTATTCTCCTTCTAAATGTTTTTTTTTTTTCAGAACCCGATAATAACAGTGATGTTCTTGTGTGACAGTCACCTTAGCAGTACGAATTGAGAATTGTATATTGCTGATATTCTTTGTTTTATGTAAAAGAAGAAAGAAAAAATAAACTATTTCAATACTTATACAGCAGTAAGGAGGTTGCTTTATGGTTTGTTGTATTTGACTGAATTAATGTGGCTGTAAAAAAGCTCCATGTGGCATTTCATGCTAACATGGGAGACAGTTTTCCTCCCAGTTTGAGTGTCCACTTCAGACTCAGTCCAAATCTCTGTGCTTGCCAATATGAAAGATGGAAGCACTACAGAGCAGTGGGTCCACTTACTTTTCCAACTCTGCTACAACAATAAGTGTTGTATTTTTCATTAACTTCAAGGTAAACAACTCGCAGAATACCAACCAACATGTCATGGGCACTGGACCGATGTTTGTCAAACTGGAAGCAAACTCCTGCTGGGTTGCCAACAGTGCTGTCGGATGGAAACTAATGGGAAAAAACCAACACGGAAGAAGAATGGTTATTCTAAAATTGACATGGATTGCAGGAATTGGTGTGAGGTGAATATAGTGAAGCAAAACCGATGAGCGTCTGTATAAGAATTCCTCTTCAACACTGGCAGGCGGGGGTCACGACTCCTGTCTTCTGGTTAGTGTTGACATTTTTATCATCGGTCCATAACGCCACCCCCCTATACTCAAAGGAATGGTTTGACATTTTGGGAAATGCGTTTATTAATTGTCGTCCGAGAGTCAGTTGAGAAGATCAAAACTGCTGTCATGTCCGTTATGTTTGATATGAAGTTGGAGCCATGAAGATGTTTAGCTCAGCTTAGGGGGTTGTGTATATTACAGGTTATTTCTTGGCCACTGTGACTAAATTAAAACCATAACTTGTTGTTCTTCCATGTCAGTTTTATAAATGGATTGTACAAACCAGATATAACATTTCTTGTGTTGATAGACAGATTATAGACTGAGCCAGTATAGTTGTTTCCACCTGCTTCAAGTTTCTGTGCTACATTGCAAAAACAGCCTTTAAAACCAGATTGTTTTTCTTTTCAGACAGAAAATAAAAGACTAATTTCCCAGAAACGAGGCTTATTTACTTTCTTGAGATTCCTTATTATAAGTGTAAACTGAGCTAACCGTCTCCTGGCTGCAGTGTCATATTCAACAGACAGATATGAGAGCGTTGTCATTGTTTTTATCTACCCCTCAGCAGGAAGACCAATTAATGTAACTCCCAAAATTTAAAATTAGCCCTTTTATTGAGGCACCAGTAAGTAGTTTTGGTTTGCCTTTTGTTAATCTGAATTATACTAAATCAATATTTTGGTTGCTGTGTGCAGAAATACACTGAAAAACTCACGCAGTCTGGATAACTTTATGCTTCCTCGAAAATGTGTTTTGCTAATGCGAAACTACTTACTTACTGCCCTTTATCCTTACTGGCATGTATGGCGGCAACAAAGGATCTCTTGTCCTGTCTGATTATCCAGTGCAAAATATATGCATATAAACATAATTGATATGAGATAATATTGGCAGAAAAAAGCAGGGAACAAGCTCAAATAAAACTTCACAACTGCAGCCAAGGGAGCATTTCTCCCGCTCCGGGAAATATGTGAGCATTCAGGGTCTCGGGCCATCTGGTCCAGTTTTATCTCTGAATGCAAAACTCCCTTGAGCTCTGCGTATGACAAACCCAGTACCTACAGGAACCACTGCAGTGCTGTGACATTCTCAATTTGGGCACGGCTGGTAAACCAGACAGTGTTTACACTTTTAGCCAAATAAGATTTTTTTTCAGTGTCTCGCTCAAAGGTATTATGCAATAGTGTGCTAATCTTCCCTTGACAATTTTACATTTCTAAGATCTCAATTGCTGCACAGGGTAAAAACCAAACTACGTCTTATTCTAAGTGAGCCGATGGGCCTGATTGATGAGGTGAAAGGGTACAACTCTTCCGGTTATGTGCAGCTGAATCAGGTGCTTTTCAGAACAAGGACAAGGACGGCAGACTGTCCAAAGCCTGATTGATAATCTACAACGTGGCCAACAGAATATGTTAAGGGTAGCTGAATTTACAGTAAAACATTTTATGCACATAAAATTGCAACTACAACACAATGCCACTAAATCCGACTGGACCTTTTAACTATTGCTCCGAGCACAGGGTAATAACTGAAGGCAGATTATTTCTTCCCTCCAACAACTCAGATTCTCTTTCACCTGGACTGCTGTGGCTGAACAGAACAATGCTAAGAGATGTTTTAGTGGCAAAAATTAACTTTAACAATAAAACACAAGATTTGGCAAAGCGAAAGGGACATGTCACCCCCCATCCCTGGTGGAAATTATGCATTTGTCCTTGATGACAAACTTTTAAATACTGTCCTAAACTGCAAATCAGGTAAGCAAACAGCCTCTCAGGAAGTATGAAGGTTCCTGTAACCTTGTGCCGTTTTAGCTGTCAGAGTAAATGCTTTAAGTCCTGGAGTCTTACTGTCTTGGACATAATGACTCCCTTTTGATTTATAGACACTAATTTAATAACAAGGAAAGCATTATGATGCTTTTCCATAGACAAAAAGTCTCATATTTCACTTATAAACTGAGCTCATTTTGGACATTTAGTTCAAAAAGCTTTACTTCCTCTTTTAAGATGCAGGGCACATTATGTATGCAGGAGGCTTTTTTTCTGATCTGATGGTCAGTCATCCTTGATTAGTGTTGCTGTTTTAAAAAGCTCTATGCGTAATGCCTCCCAGTGTGCCATCAGTCATGTTATGACACTCAGAAGCTGCCATAGACAGAAACTCCACTGGTGCACATTTAAACTCTCCTAAATGCAGCATTGCTCTCAGTGCAGATGCCTGACTAAGACTGTATTTCATTCTAATGCAATGCATCAAAGTATAGTAAAACTCTCAAATTATAGTTGGAACATTTTTCTCCCAAAATACTGAACCATCTTTTAATCATCTGACAGCTTCAATAGCTGCCCGTTATGTCTTTTACTTTCATACCAGCAAGGTTTCACTTTAATTATCTTCCTGGACATCTCATTTCAGAGCAAAACACTTGTTATAAATCTTCTCATTGCCCAAAATTTAATGTAAATGACCGTTAGCTAATTTAAAGTTCGACCAAAGTAGGGATTCATAACATTTAAGTGTGTCTTAATGTGTAATTATCCAAGTTCCAATTAAGCTGATTAGCACAGTAAATCACAAACAACTTCTCCGCAGCCCCTTGACGCAGCGCTGACACAGTGTTTCATCCGCTAATTAAAACAGGTTGATCACAACGACTCTGAATGAAACTATCAGAGTTTAGACAGAGGATTGAAACAGGCTCAAATCTGCCTCCCTTTGAGACCAGTAAACAATGACAAAGCATAACGTGACCCTCCTTTGCTTCAGATCAGCAGTTTGCCCTGATATTGGTTTGTTCTGCACTGAAATCCTCTTTTCTATGCAGCAGAGTGCCAGTAGGTGTATTGAGGCATATACAGTATAAATTAGTTTGAAGAGCAGGTTGATACAGTGTCGGGATCGGCACCGAGGACCACAGCTATGAAGCAGGGTTGAGAAGAAATTGTTGAGCCAAGTTTCAGCCCTATATGAAATATTAGCCCACACTGTACAGCACTGAAGAGACTAATCCATCTTTTGAATTTGTGCAGGAGTATCCAACCGGTTTTTACCCCCCCAAGTGTTGCAGACAGTGTTATTAGTTTTTGAAAAGCCTTTGAAAAGTGCCTCACTTTACAGAGCCTTATCGCCGAGCTCTTTTGTGGCGGATTTCTGTGCCGTGCTGCCACACGCTGCACCAGACAGCAGTGTGCCTCTGTGTTTACCTTGAACTTATGATGCGTTTCACTGCCTGCAATATTTTCCCCGGGCACATGTTGTTTTAAGTCTTGTTTTATGATTTTGCTCATGTAGAAGTAGCCGTTAAGAGGTCCCACGATGAAACTTTGGTTTAATCATCCTGTGTTTATTTCCATTAAGAGCTCAGGACAAAAAAACAAACTAACCTGTGAACAAGAAACTGCAGTTTGAAAGAGTTAACCTTTGTTCATCCAGGTCTGTGCATACACATCATACAGTTCAGATGTACTGACTACTGTCACTTACTTTGACTCTTGTTTTATTATTCTGGATTTAAAAGTCCAGTGTTAAACATTTAGAAGGATCTATGGTATGTTTTTATCAGATCACCTTAAAATAGGAATTGTTATGTCTGTTACCTTCGAATGAGACGTGCTTTTCAAGTTTCGCAGCTTTCGTGGTTTCTCTGACAGCCCATTCTTTATAGCAGGTCGTCAAATACAGACATGAGTGGTGTTCAGTTGGTTGCTATCTGCAACTTCAACCAATAAATGCCACTAAATCCTACACACCGGTCTTTTATACAACCCTGAAGCTAGGCAAGAACGGCAATATTGTGCAATTTAGCAAAACCCAGGATTACGTACAGTGATTACAACACATTCATTAGTTGATTTATAATAAATAGAGGAAAAAGGTTGTTTGTTCTTTTATTTATGGGCCATGGCAGTCGTTCCCAATCATGGGGATGAAAATTAATCTAAATCACTTGTTTTATACAAATTTCCTGCAGTTACTGAGTTCACTGTTTGGGTTCATTGTGCAGTTTTTAATATAATATGAAATATCCATAAAATATGTAAATTAAGCAGTCGTCAGTTTAATAAATGATAGAAACGGTGTCCCTTAATGAAAAAGATTGGGAACCACTGGGCCAACCACTGGGCCAACCACGGGCAGCGATGGTAGAAGTGTAGAGATTCTGCTGTCCTTATGTCAACAGAGCGCTCGTTCCACTGTTGTGGATCCAAGACAGCAAACAACTGTAGTTTTATTGAGCAGTAGCTGGACCCCAGTGAGGGAGTAGCAAGCCGATTGGTCTTGATGTATAATGGCCCAAGAATACACTACTTCCTGCACTAACACTGAATCTAAATATATATCGTATATTGGCTGTTGGGCTTCATTTAAAGAATGATGCTGGTGATATTCTAGATTTTCCTGCCATAAATATGTCCAACTAAAAAGTATTGTCTGTGTATCACAGCCTAATATATCTTATTCCTTTGTGCCATAGAGCTCCCAAACCTAATTAAAAACACATCAATGAGCCACACTGTTGCACTGGGTGACATTTTCCTTCATCACCGTGAACACACACACTATATTTTATTTTTACTGAATCCCACATACACCATCCTGCTGCAGCACAGAACATGTGTTAATCCGCAGCTGAAAATAGTTCCCCAATTAATGCACTGTGTGTGTATTAGCCTCTCTTAAAAATGAAGCTGTATATTTGTGACATGTATTTAAAGATGGTCTTCAGTCTGAACCAATGGGCTTACGGCCATAGACAGGGACTGGCTCTCAGTCTGCCTCTCACTACCTTTCCACATTGAAAAGCTACTAACACAGTTTTTTTTAGACAATATAGAAACATCATTGATTTCATGTGCTGCACAGAAAGTGTTTTATTAAGGGTTATCTGGTTAAATAAAGGTTTAACTGTAGAATAGTTCAATAAACATAATCAATATTAACTTCTTGTCACAATAGCATCACTGATATTGTTTTTAACTTTATCCTGTATTGTTGTGCGAGCTTGGGAGCATCTCTAAGTTTGTTTGCTCCTTCTGATTCTCATAATAAAAGTAAAATAATACTTTAATAACAAAAGGAAAGAAGGTAGATGCTGTTGTATCTTTAATAGACTTCATATACTGAGTCAAATGGGGAATAGAGATAAAAGTGAAGCACGGTAATAAAGTGATTTTCAGCACTGAGATTACTAAAACTCTGATTAGAGTCTTTGGAGGTCAAAGCATTAAATCTGTCCTGTCAGTTTATAGTCTAGTTAATGTAAATTTATGAGCTATAAATACAGCAAATAAAGATTCTGGATTTATTTGGCTTTATAGGAAAGATTTAAGGTGGTCAGAAGAGCAAAAATGAAGGCTTCTTAGCCATTTAATCAGACTGATAGCATTATTTTATAGTTATGTGTTTGGGATTTTATTTACTTTTATGATTAGTTTTTACTGTAAAGCACTTTGTAACTTTGTTCAGAAAGGTGACATAAATAAAGTTTATGTTTCATTTTATATATATTTTGACATATCTTTCAAAGGTTATTCTTTTTACTGCCTTTGGCCTCTTTTTTCCTTCTTTGTGAAACTTTATTGATCCCCGTGGTGAAATCAGTTCCTTGAAGCAGCAAATTAAATGAGATTTAACACGAAATTCCTAAATATAAAATAAAATGCCCATTATAAACAAAAAGAACAACATAGAGAATAAACCAGGTTGAACGTCCCTCGGCATCGTTGTCAAAACACTGACTTTCTGATCACGTGGTAGACATACAGTCGCGCACAAGTGTGTGCGTGCGTCAGCGGCGGATAAGAGAGGTGAAGCATCGCAGGAGGTGTCAGGCTCACCATGCCCGGCTGCCAGCTGCTCTGTCTCTGCGCCTCAGACCCGGAGAACATCCGTCTCTCATGTTTGAGCTCAGAGTGTCAGTAAGCGGACCATGCGGCTGTTCACTGTCTCAACTTTGCTCCTGTTCTTCTGCAGCTCAGGTATGGACACACACAGCTTCTCTCTCTCTCTCTCTCTCTCTCTCTCAGCACTTCACGGGATTAAAAGGCGACTTTTAGGCTTTCGTTTCACACTAAAACTTCCAAACCCGCTTATCTTTTTCCTTTTGGAGATGGAGCGCAGTGGGAGACGCAGCGCGCACCGCTTGGAGCGATCAGCGCTCATCCAACGTTGTCTTTGTTTAAAGTTGAGCAGGTTTCTCATTTTGGCTCGTCGTTTTGATGATGGAAAGATGCATGTATTTGGATGTACTTAGCGTAAAGTGTCGGGTGCCACACCTTTACTACTGACATATGACAGAATAGTCTGTTAAAGCTCGCTGGGGCACTGCGCTCCTCTGAAACGATGCAGGTAAGTTTAAAGCCTGCTGATCAACACTGCGGAGCCCAGTATGACTCCTCTTTAAACTAACTGTGAAATATCTCCCTGAATTCCGCAGTGATCTCAGTGGCACAGTCAAGAGAAGCGTTTTTCTGCTGCTTATGGAATTTATTTCTTCAGCAGTGGTGGGAGAGGAGTAAAAGTACCTGTACAACAATGTTAAAATACTCCATTACAAATGTAAGTCATGTAAAAAAAGATGTAATATTTCATTCTGAATGGGGGGGTGACTAGATGCCTTACAGTAAAGAAAATGTTTTATTTACAGTCCACCACTTAAAATATTTATCCATAACTTCCAGTATTAAGTTCATAAACAGTTGCTGCTGATAAATGCATCACTGCCCATTACAAGTCTAAGTTTTACTGATAATATAAATAGGAGGTTTGATCAGTATGTGCATAAAATCTCATCCAGCTGCCCCTTTTCAGCACAGTAAGGTGTCTTAACGAGCAGCAAATGCAACATTCACTCTCATTTCTGATGTAAGAGCCTTGATATGTTCTTGGAAGTCTCTCTTATGAAAAGGTGGACTATTTCTCTGTACTGAGAGATGCTTGGACCTGGTCACTTACAGTGACTGCACCATAAATGCTGTGCATGCTATGATTTAGCAACATTAACATCAAAAGCCAAAATGCTTTAAATGTCACTTTAGTTGGAACAAAGTAATGGGTCGAAATGGGAATTCAATATGAGCTAGAGGCATTTCTAGTGGTGCATTGAAAACTGTTTACCACTCTGAATAAATTACTACTTTGAAGGACACTCAATGAAGCAAGTTTGCCATAAACAAGTTAGTTTTACAACAGAAAGTGAAATATCAATTCGTTTAAAGCAAGACGTGATGAAATGTTGCAACATGCCGCTAAAATAAATGTACCACCAGAAACTCAAAAGCAGATAAATAATTGAGCGTGTCTGTCACATCAATTTGAAATGGTTCGAGTGCAAGAAACCAGAAGTCAGAAATTTCACCAAAATGAAACAAAATTTCACTTTGAAATGAAAACTCTCTCAATGTTTTTTTTTATTTTTTTTATTCATGCTACTAGAGAAAATAAATTGAGTATGTAAATGAAAAAGAGGATGTGTTATGGTTGATGGTGGAGGCAATGTAACCAGCTCAGATGAAAATCATATATTAGAAATTGATAGATTTAATAATTTACCGTGTGTGTGTGTGTGCAGGCTGACTTAGGTTACTTTTGGGGACACAATTCAGACTAAAGACCAACTAATTGGGGAAGGCTTGTCCAGTTGGGGACAAAATCCCTGTCCCCAACTTGGACATAGTTGAGTCAGTGGGTGAGGTTAGGGTTAGACAAAAAGTAGTTATGGTTGAGTCTCCAGGAAATGAATGAATGCAAATGAACCCAAAAGTGTGTGTGTGTGTGTGTGTGTGTGTGTGTGTGTGTGTGTGTGTGTGTTTGCAGGGCTGGCTCTGCAGATTCAGTGCTACCAGTGTGAGGAGATGACACACGACTGCTCCACACCAGAGTTCATCGTCAACTGCACAGTGAACGTGCAGGACATGTGCCAGAAGGAGGTTCTGGTGAAGGATGATGGTAAGTCACATCTCCAGGATGGTTTGTTCCTTCTCTCTACTGTTACAAATATGTTCATCCCTGCTTATTTTTTCTGTCTGGATATCTCAGAGCAGAACAGACAGATTGGCCTTAATCCAAGAACATTGGATTAGATCTTGGTGGTGATTTGAATTTTGGGATTTTTGAATTGAGGAATTTGAATCTGAAGAGTATGCACTGAATAAATATAGCTTCAAACTAAACTGATGGTGATGTTTGTATGTGTTGTACATTCACCTTTGTGAGCACATTTTTGGACAGTGAGGACATTTTGGTCGGTCCTCAGTTCTTCAAAGGTCTGTTTGAGTTTGGGTTCACACTTGGTTTTAAAGTCTTCTGCATGTTTACGTGTTTCCAGATAAGGAGGGACTTGTCACTTGATTGGCGTTTACAGCGGCCAATAGCACTGAGAGTGTGTTATGTCAGTGAGCCAGACCCAAGATTGAACACAAGCTCTGAGACCGACAGTGCCAGTGTGACATGGAAAACATGGGGCCGAGGTGGTTTTCTTGCCAGATTTGGCTCCTGGCTAACGGCACCAGAGAGCTCCATAAATGACCTTGGTACTGTAACATTATTCCCTGTTGGTCTTGGTGTTCAATCCCCATTTGGTCCGGCTGCTGAGCCCGGTTCCATAGTCCAATAATGGTAGATACAGTTAACTTTAACTACTTGTTAAAGTAGCTCACCGCTAATTAACTGCTGCTATCAGTCCATCAGGAAACTCAGTTAAAGCTGAGCAGCCAGAGGACATCAGAGGGAAAACCAGAAAATATTTTCTCCATCAAATCAGTGAATACAGTAATCAGTGAGGCATAGACTTGTATCATACATTTACAAGAATTAGGTGTAGGCTAATGGTTGGGGTTAGGGATTTAGTTGTTTAGGGTAAGAAACTGAGGAATGCATTATGTCAAGAGTCCTCACAAAGATAGAAGTACAAGGTTTTGTGTTTGTGGGCATGATTAGTTTGTATTCTGCAATCATAGCATCAGGGTGTGCATTGTATTGCTCAGGCAGTTGTATTTTCTGAATCAATGGATGTTGTCATGTTTCTCAACAAAAAGACAGCAAGGGAACTGCTGCTGTTTATATTGCTGGCATGTTTGAAGTATCTGTTAACACAAAAAATCAGCACAAAGAGGGAGAGCTCTCCAGCATACTCAGCCAGAAGACAGGCGCTCTGTTGTGAGCTGATCTAAGGCCAGCAGGGGCAGACCCTTCAGTGCTCTAGAACTATCATTAGAGGATGAAAGTCTTAGCTGTATGTCAGTATTTGAAACAGAAGTCATGGATATAAACTATTCCATTTCCTTTGGAAGAGAAAATGTATCAGCTCATACTGTGCATACAATTGCAGGTATGTGTCCTTTGTGTGTGTTCATGTCCTTACAAAAACCTAAAATTCTGTCCAGCCCAGCCAGTGAAATAGAGTAACATCACAGTTTGAGGTAATGTAGAAACAGTGTCACCACTACCGAGCTGCAGCGAGGTCATATTCTTGCTATGTTTTCAGGAATTTCTGGGATTTTAGTAACTTACGGGCATAATATTACAAGAATTTTTATACTAACATTGGACTAAATAAAATGTGAAAGGGGTTGCTTGTGGTGACTCACAGATCATTTCCAGTTCCCATCAGATCTACAGAGCTTTTTAGTGACTTTCAGCTTGTTGTTTTGGTTTTTACGGCCCCGAACTTTATTGTTGTACACTTCTCATTAACCTAATTTCTCTAAACTCACTAGACAGACAAAGTTAGCAACTAGCTGTTGAACATAGATGATTTAGCAGCAAGAATTAGATATTTTTACTTTATTTTTTTTCTTACAGCAAAACAGCTAAAAGCAATAGGGATATTGTAATTGCACTGAACTGTTTGCTAGCATGTTAGCCATAACAACTTTATATGATTATAATACGTCAGTGTTGTGTTTGCATCTTGTTATGGTGCTCCCAAGTGACCAAAAAGTCAATTAATGCAGCCTGGAATGTGACTTTAAAATTTGAAAAAAATCATAAAATATTGATAACAGAACATTTTGATCTGCTGATGGTGCTATGTGAAAAGTCAGGGGATCACCAAGGTCAGTAGGATTCATCCTCTGGGTACAATGAATGTCTGGCCAGCTGATATTGCTATTGCTTTCTTAGAGCCACAATGAATACAGGCTGATACAACTTTGGATATCAGCCGGGCTCTGGAAAGACAACCACAACCAAACTGAACAGATAGTAAAAATTCTAGAAAGTGTTTTCCAGCTCATTCTCATTTCCGGGGCATCAAACACCATCGTTCATGCCCCTGGGCATCTCACAGATGCACAAGTTCAGCATTTGTATAAGACACACATGGTATTCATCTGACTCTAGTGTAACCCACCTATGTCAGGTGACAGTTTAAATAGATGGACGGTCTGAAAAGAGAATGTGTTGGTTTGTGTTTGGATACTGAAGACACATATGAAAGTGAATTGTCCTTTGCTACTTAAGGTCAAAGAAGCAATGAGCACCTGTCCAGTCTGGCTGTGGGAAGTTAATTATCTACCTGAGGTGTTGTTTTGTTTCATATTGAGCTTCTTTGCAACTGTTCAAGACAAAAAAAAAACAGCACCATTTGTTGTGGAGTGCAGAGGCGATGTTTGAAGGCTTTACAAGGCCATGACTCCAATCCTCTGTGTGAAACATTTAGAATAGACATATGGTACAGTAATTACTTTCCTATATTTGAAAAACAACATCATTAACTGCTTATTAGCTGCTGTCTTTTACATTCATTCAGTCACATTGCTTTTGTTTAGTGCACATAAGTTCATCTTATTCGGTAAAGATCTATAACCTCTATGCATGTAGGTTGGAATAAGAAGAATCTGAAGCTTTACGTTAATAGATTTTTAAGTATGGGGTATTCAGCCTCTGCATGTGCCTTTTTTAGTAAAGAATAATGTGCCTCTGCTGTGTTTATGTGCCTATTTGCTGTAGGTTGTAAGAACTGAGACACTAAAGGTCACTCTTATGCCCGAGGTCTACTTCGTTTTCACACCCAGCAAAAATGTCTTTTCCTTCTCTCTACTGCTGATGAGCAAAAGCAATAAGCTCCTGTCTTTGGAAATGTGGTTCCCAATCCAAAAGGGCAGGCACCCGGCTCTATGGAGTCGACAGTTCTTTAATAAGAAAATTTCCGCATGAATGCTCGTGTACGTCCCAGCCTTTATCTCCCAGTGTTATCGTTATTGCTGCTCTGCATGAAAAGGAGGGCTTAGAAATTCAACTGACCGCACCTTATCGCTGTTTGAAATGCAATAGATACATTCACAAATGCACTGCCACCTCTGTGCAATGTGCTTAAGTGATAAGAATAAAAATCAGTGGGGCTGTTGGTTTCTTTCTAAGTATACTTGCCCTGTGATTGCCTCTATAAGCCTGTGACTTTGCATATAGCTCTGTAATGTAGATGTAAAGGACGTAGAACATACTGTACGTCCTTGATTGGGTTATTTTCTTTCTCCTTGCTCAAAGATTAGTCCTTCTGCATGCTGGAGGGCGTTATACAATCCATCTCCCACAACCGAGCTCTCCAGCTGTGAAATAGGCTGCCTGGAAGAACGTTGAGGTGTCGCTCAACAGTGAAAATCCTCCAAGAGTAGAGAGACACACATGCCCAACCTCCACTCAGATCATGGCTATTTTTTCAGCCGGGCAGCATAAAATAAGCCCGGCTTCCTATCCAAGCACATCTTCTATTACTATCATCATCAGTCCCCTCTGATTATGTCTGGAGAAATTACAAAAGAGTGTGCTTTTACCCCGCTGACTACCGTTCTTCTCCCACTGTCTTTAAAGGAGGGATGATTGCCACGCTCCCGCAGGCCATCTCTCATTTCAATGTCCTCTGCCCTTCTTCTTTAAATGAGGGGTAGTAAGATGTGCTGTGATGAGGGATGTGAAATTGGCCTCCCTTCAATTTCTCAGAGGTAATTTTCAAGGGACAGTAACTAAATTAATGTAATAACACACAAACACACACCAAAACAGCACGAGTTTGCTGTAATCATTTTGCAGCTTATAATGTATAATATTTTTAAGTTTACAATGGATCAAATGACGTGTGATGTGTGTATGTGTGTCATGCCACAGAGAATTATACCTCAACTCTGCAGCTCCCCTCAGCACAATGAAGAGTTTGGGCATCTTTCAGCTCATTGTTTTGTTTTTTCTAGCCCACGAATGTACTGTTTGCTTCAGTGTCACAGCTCTCCTCAACTTCATCAGAACATAGCATCAGTTATATCAGAACTGGAGAGTATTTCTTCATTGACAGGAGAGCAAAGAACAGCACTGAAGGCTTCTCTCAATGGAAAAGTTGTATTTGCTCTCCACCCGACTGGCTTTGGTAAAAGATTTGGGTTTGTTAATCTGATTGGTTGAAGTTTGCTCATGATAGACAGTGATAGAGGGTGACAAACCATCCGGCGCAGTCAGGTTAAGCAGCAACATCACCACAAGCACTGTCCCAGAATGTTATGGTAAGGAAGCAAAGGAAAAAACACAGTTAGATTGACGAATAACTGGAGATAACTCTACCTCCTTGAGCAGCAAGAGCAACGCTATCTGATAGCTTCATGATTCTATAGTGAACCAACTGCCTGCACCCCAAACACTGCCTTAAATAAATGTTTGACATCATACAGAGTATGTCACAGCTGCTGTCTGTCACTGCAATCTCTCCCAGGGTTTGTATTCACACTGAAAATGTAAAATCGTCACAGTATGCACGGTGGCAGTGCACTGAGTGGAGCATCGATTATGAGACAAACAAACGTAATGATTCCCCTCGGATTCCTCTGAAAGGCAGCTGTCACTCAAACAATAATGGTTGATGAGTCAGCGCAGCATGTGTTGCACGGGATGTTGATGAAAATTGATAAATAGCATCTTACAAGCTGAGCAGAAAATTATATTGTTTGTCGTTGTTGTGAAGTCCTCTTTTTAGATAAAGCAGATGTGAGGATGAGTAAATTGAGTGGGCCTCGAGTTTGATTTAACCGCCTGAAACTGCTGCGTCTTATCTCTAAATAGACATTGAACCAATGCCCTCAATACAGCAAAGACGCCCCAGAAACCTAACACTGAAATTGTTCAATCGCTTACATGAGTTGACTACCAACAATAATATTTTTGACATAACCAAATGCTTGATAAGAAGAAGTCAGGAGCAGAAGAGAGGTTAAGTTTTAATGGGAACGTTCCACCCATCTGATTCGTGTTCTCGTGAATACCCAGTGAACTCACAATTCAAGAAGGCAGGGAAACTTGAATGAGGGTTTTTTTAAAGGATGCAGAGGGTTAGATTGCAACTATTTGAATACAGCTCAGCCTTCCAAGTCCGTAGGAGAAACTATGGTGGCCACAAAACACACGAAAGACCCATCTAGAGCTAGTGTTGTCTGTTCTGGGCTGCTGTAGAAACATGACAATTCAACATGGCGGCCTTAATAGAAGAGGACTATCACCACCACCGTGATTCTTATTTTCAGGTGATTATACACGAATGAAAACATACCTATGAATATTATATTGCATATACTAGATCCTCCTCAATGTTACAAGCTAGATCTTTAACTACAACATCACAGCAGGTGATCCAATTGATCTGAACTTGCACCTCAGCCCGATCCATTCCCGACTTGCTGTTCTACTCATACTTACCACCGTAGACCGGATGCTCACTTTTGTGGATGTTGTTTATCTGGAGTTGTCAACTGCCAAAATTAAATGGGGCTTGTGAGACTAGTTTATACAATTGGCGCTCTGCAGCCAATTCTCTAAAATGTATTATTCAGCACATTCTTATCACACTTATAATGATCCAAACCTCCAAAAGACTTCTCTGCATCTTATTAGCACCACGTTGTCCAAACATTTTTTACTGATTAGCACTAAAAACTGCATTATGGCATTGTCAGCTGTCGTAAACTACAAAAATATATCTGTACTCTAACATTTAAATCTATAATAAGACTAAATAGAAACATAACCTTAGCTTAGCCCACTATTCAAAATATACATTAATTTTTGGTTAAATTTAGGTACATTTATTTGATCTTTTAATGTTATTTAAGTCTTACATAGTTCAAAGATGGTAATAGCAGACTGATGCACAGTCACTCTGCCGGTTCCAATTATGTTAGACTTTGTTCCAGCTGGTACAAAACTGCTGGTCACTCTGCTCCTCATGTTAAACAGTCAGAGAGGATGAAGACGAGGGGCAGGCTGCACACTCGTGTCTTCCCGACTTCATGGCTTATCTAAATTAGCTTTTGCTATTCACAAAAGTTAATTTACTGTATCAGGTGAAAAGGAAATGAGAATGTGTTTAGTCACAGTAGTTTGCATTTATTTGGTTAAATTGAGTGACTGTGCATGGCTGCTGAAGTTTGTTTGATTTTGTGATTTGGATTGCTGTGTTTATGTAAAGGAGTGTTTCAAAAATCTTCACTCAACCGTGTAATTTATTCCAAGTTGAAAAGCTTTGTTTCACAGACTTTTTATAAAGTTTTAAATCTGTTGCACCTGTAACCACAATCAGCAGTGATGTCACAATGTACCGACCACACCCTGAGTACACTCCTACATCACTGCGGCAGCAAGCGGTTTAGATTTTAATTGAATATTCTAATTAACGTGCTGTTTTATTTGCTAATTAATTTCTTTTTTGCAGACAAACCGTCTATCACAGGCAAACTTCAACCAATCAGATTAATTAACTTTATAACGTAGTCGAACTTTTAGCGAAGCCAGTGCGAAGAAGAGAGAAAACAACGTTTTTTTTTAAAGTACTTCTCTCCAGTTCTGATACAACTGATGCTAGCAGCATCTACATTAATTGTTTTTTTAAAGCAAACAGTCACTACACACACATCCAGCGTTAAACCACCTGTAGCTCTCGGTAGTTTCTTAAAGGATGCTGATTGGTCCAATACCACTGAGGTTTAACCTAACCCTATAGCTGAAGCCCGGTAAGATGGATTCTCCCGTGATTTCCCAAGTCCAGCTGCCTTTCAAGGTTAATTGTTAGCTCCAGTGGAGTTGGTCAGACATGTATTTAGAATAAAGCTGCAGTCACATTTGTGTTAAACTTTAGTTCATTTTACACAAATTAAGAGCCGTTGACCAAGATACAGCCGTCCTAACAGTGCTGACCTTCGAACAAATGGAGAGCCGGAAAATCCGAAAGTGAATAAACAAATTATAACTCACCAAAACTTCTCTTTGTTAAGTCTTTACACTGTTCCAAAAATCCTTAATTCACCATGTTCTCCATCTTTACATAGCCAAAAGTTGTTTGCTGCTATTTTAATGTTTTGAATATCATCAATATAACCTTGGGTTGTACTCCAGTAACTTCCTCCATTCCCTTTATGGGTTTGTGTAATGTAATTGTGCTGTGGCAGTTACAAATCAATGCATTCGCAAGTGCTCTGAAGTTCATAACTTTTATTTCTTGATTGATGAAATTCATATTTCTATCACTAAAAATACCTGCTATTAATTTATAGTGTCCCCACTGACCATTTATCTGGATGACATCTTTATGTGGACTCATATACAAACTGCCATCTAATTTCACTGCTTAGTCAAATTTGATTTAGATGGATAATGAACTCCACAGAGCAGACTGATACATGTCTAACATACTGTTAGATACATGTCTAACAGTTGATTTTTGTTCTTGTGTCAAAGGCAGTCACTGTTAGGAATGTTGCTTTATTTAAAAGTTGAACAAATTATGTTTTCTACTGTCTTTTAAACTGGTATAAATAAACTATTTTTTAACAATTAGGAACATAATGCTTGTGTCAGCACTATTCTGAGCTTTTATCAAAACCACAGAAGTCCAGCGAGTGTCAATGATTGCTTGATTTATTCGGTTAAAATCTAATTTAGAGGAGCAATCAAAGGTTCTCGAGACATTTGGACATATTGGACTGCTCACTCTATTTTGTGCAGCCGACCATGATGATTCTCATTAGACTAAAGTGTGCAAGTTCTCTCAGCGCTGGAAACTTGATAAGAAATTTCGCCCTTTTCCCCATAAATTAACTCAACAGCATAATTTAGATTGAAGTGCTGAATCTCAGAATTCCCACGCACAAATGAAATTAAATCGCCCTCAAGCGCTTCAAACATTATAAAGTGAGTGTTTCCCCTGTTGTGCTGTCTCAGATTCATTATGATGATATTTGCTCAATAAATGTGGTAGAGCACTGCGTCTATTCTCAATGTTCATAATAGACACATATGGAATTTAATCACCATGTATCAGAGTGTATGATGTTTGTGTGTATTTGTCCTGAATTTAAATTAGAACAGCTCCACCTTGCAATGTATCTCAAAGTAATTAATCATATATTAGACAATTATAATGTAATAATTATTGAGTTGTAAAAGAACCTTCTGTGACCTGTAATAGACTTTTTTTTTTCAAAACGTTAACCTTTCCATTAATTAGGATGTCGGAAAAACCTGCAATAACTAAAATAAATATGCTGCAATGTTGTATGAGTGTGTTCTCCTCAGTTGGTATGAAGTGCTCCAACAGCAGCGGGGTGAGGTGTTGCCTGAGCTCCTTCTCACAGTTCTAGCATTGTATTTAAAGTGCTGCACTGTCTTGACACATGAATCTGCCGCGACAGCTACAGTCTATCTGTGGCTGTGCTGTGAAAGTTTCACATTGGTGGTACAGTGTTATTTTTAGTGTATATCCTTTGGAGGAGGGGGACATTATAATCAGAATTTAGGGATGCACAATATGGATTTATTTTCAACCAGTATAATATCCAGTAATTACCAGATTTTTATGGCCGATACCAATAAGATAACTGAAGATTTTGCATTTTTGTGTTTTAAAAAGAAGTTCATAACCTGTAGTTTTTACACACCTGAGGGTGAGAAAGGCTGAGATGTAGTGAGCAAAGATTGATGATTTAATGTGTCATAGCTCTGTTCTAACCAAATCTAACTGACATCACTATTGTTAACACAACAATAAATGAACAACAGTTCTGAATCTTCTAATGTTTTTCTTGTAAAGTTCATCATAAAACTTCAAACACATTTGGGCTGTCATAGAACATAAAGTCTATCAATCATTTTGCATAGGAATACCAAATAAATTATTATAACTATTATCAACTGATAAAAGAAATACGATTAATTTCCTATTACAGGACGATAATTTATGTGTCCCGATAATTATCGAGCATCCCTATTCAAATTAAAAGTAAACTATCAGAGATCAATTACTTTACAACAAATTTTAAAGAATTGAACATAATTTTAAAATCTTGTTTAAGAGGTACTCCACTCTTAAAACGTGTTGAGCTGTAAAATAATTTAATGACTGTTATGTGATGAAATACAAATTCTGGTGTTAATATTGACATCCATACCGGAGTTATGAAAACACGTCATCTACTGTTTTAAATCACTGTGAACCCGAGCTGCTCCCTTTCAAATGTATCCTGATCGAGATGCATCATTCACAGGAGTTTATGCTAGTTTTTGTAAACCCTCTACTTAGTATTTTTCTATTTTGGCACAATGGTTTGGACTTGTGCTTTAGAAGCTGTAGAAGCGCCCGGACATTATTTCCCCTGATGATGATCACTCTGGTCGGTGTTGAGGCCACACCCCTAAAGTCACTGTCCTTTGCTAGTCTCTGATGCATTTTTAAAATTTGCTGAGAGGGAGCAGAACTGAGGGGAGCAGAACTGAGGGGTGTAGTTGCATTTTAAATGGTCAGATGTAGCATTGGATGAATATGTAATATAGCATCAGTTGATATGTCAGAGACAGTTTGTGTGCACTTAAAACATTTGAACATTTTGCACAAAACACACTAACATAATAACCTGAGAAAGTCTGGGGGAAAAAAAGTAAAGTCCAATTACTCAAAAACTATGAAAGGTAGAAAACTTCTGAAGCTGAACTATATACGCTGAACTAATATGATAAAACACAAGGAGTGGTGACTGGTTTAAAGTTTAAAAGTTTTAAATTAAGTTTCTAGTTGAAAGTATTAATGACTTTGAAGAAGTTGAAAATGTGTGTGCATCGCTGAGGGTGAGCACACTAATAAATAGCCCATGTGATTGGTAAGTGATTGTTTGAGGGGAGAAAAGCCATCAAATCTGTATTCTCTGTCAGTGACACTTCCCACTTTTACTACACCTCATTTTCCACTGACTGCCCGTGTTATCGGCTCTCGCTATTTTCCAATTATGCCTTGAGATAAAAACCAACAGATTATGCAGCCATTTACGATCTGGATTTTCTTACTTTGAGTTATTTCACATATTTGTCCCATGGGTTTCCTCTTGAATTGAATATCATCGACCTTTTAAAGGTTTGAGTGGAAGTGTCTGCTGTCCTTTAAGACAGCTAAAATGAGAGATATAAACACAGTGTGAGTCAGGTTTTAATCTCCAGGCTTTGCAACATTTCACACTGTGTTTCCTCTGGATTACTCAACACCTTCTGGGACCTCCACTGATATTTGCAGTATGTAAGACATGGGAGGATGCACAAATTAAATGAACATGCAGTTCTTAGGGTGTATCTGCTGCACTTGGGTGGAGAGAGGAGTAACACGTTACAAAAGGTTATTGGAAGTTCATGTGCTCATATCTAAATTTCTTTGAAGTGAAATGTTAAGTCCTCACTCTCACAAACAACTTTGACATGTTCCAACAAGATTTTAAAAAGGTAAATAAATGCTTTATATAGTGCAAAATAAAATAAAAAAAGAAATTCTGTCACTTGAACTGGTCACAGCTGAGGGTCTCCTCTTTAATTCTTCGGCTCCCTAACCAAACTTCATTGTGATGAGGATTATAGCTGGTGGAGATAAGTCAAGACGGATGCTTTTCAGAGGAGCTTTGAAAAATTAAATGCACTCACTGGAAATGTCTCTAAATATAGTTTTTGGAGTGTTTGGGGATTTTCACCAAAATGCACAGAACCCTCACTTTCATGTGTGCACAGATTTACTGTAAATAGGACAGAGCTCGGTTGGTGTCAGGGGAAAACTTTCAATCATTAAATTTTTATTCACAAAAACTAAGCCCCGAGGTGTTGGAGCTCTTCATGGGCACAGATGGCTGCACAATACATGATCTAAAAAGGTTTACAAATGAATGTGTAAGGATCAACTCAGGAACTGATTGGAAATTGATAGATAGCTATAGTGGTTGCTGATAACTCTGAATCAAGCATGATATGCTTGAGACAGACTGCAAGATACTGAGTTAATAAAGTGTCTGAAGGGAATGCAAATAAGTCTAACCACTAGAAACCATGAAGCCCAGAATATAAACTCCTGAGGCTAATCTTTTGTATCTCCAGTCATAAAACGCATCAGCTCATTACCAACAACTGTACAACGTTTGGAACGGGCGTCCCTGCAGGGATGATGATGCCTGCTTCTGTCAGGATCAGATTATTGGATTATTATCAGAGTTGTAAGAGTGCTCATAGGTTACACCACTTCTGTGTTTTATTTTGAAGGACGTCATTGTGCGGGAAAAGGAAAACAGACATAAGTGTATCTTGACATGATATAATAGACCTTTTTCACTAGGGCTGCCCCCAACTAAAGAGTTTCCTCGTCGCCAATATTCAATAGTCGACTAGTTGTTGCATAATTATAATATTAATTTAACTATTTAAATATACATTTTTAATATAAATATACATAACAGCGGCCAGTTAAATGGTAACACGTAAAAGCAGTAAGGAATGTGAATTGTAAATCTGAACTTTGGGGAGAAAGGAGGCAATTAACAATTTTTGTGGGGGAGAAGCAGTTAGACTATAAGGGGCAGCCCTATTTTTCACAGCAGCCATTTTGTCATGAAATAATAGGGTAAGCACAGGTGTTACCACTGACACTTGTTAAGGTTCTGTTCACCTGCTGCTCACCACCTCCACCACCAACTGCAATCATTAATGTTATTTCACCTGTGCCTTCTGTGCAGTAACATGTCAAAATGTCAGCTGTGAAAAATAAAAAAAAGGTGCACTACCATCTTCGTAGGTGCCTGGTGTCTTGTGGGAGCTGTTGTCCTAATCAAATGTCTTTAGAGAATTTAAACTCCTTTCTAAGCTTCTGTTAAACTACTGCTACAATTAAAATGCTGGATTTTAAAACAGTTTTCCCTGTTAAATTGAGAACAACATGGATATGATGCAGGTGTTATTCTTATATTCGATTCCCTTACATGTATTTTTACGTTACATTATTTATGCCTGTGAGTACACATCGTGTGCTATAACAGAGTAAAACACTGGAAGGTCCAATGTTGTGACAGTTCATATGGGGAGAAACCTGCTACCTGTGCAGCTGACAGCTATGTATTTTAGGTTAGCAGTTCTGCTGCTGGTTGATTGACTGCTGGCGTCTCTCACACTGCTACCTCAGTATTTCCCATGCTGCAGTTTCTCTGGCTTGTAGCCGTCTAATGTATTTCTCTGCTAGAGTATTTTGTTCTCCTTCAGCCCGTCTTTGAAAGCGCTTCTAAGTGCCACTCTCACTCCCATTGAGAAGTCATTGTGAGGTCCATGCTGGAACTACTAAAACTCACTGTGCTGCTAGTTGTCATTGCAGGCTCTACTGGGATAATGGTTATCTTTAAAGGTCCTTTGGATATGTATATAAACAGTGTTAAGAAGTCACACCCACTGAGCGCAATGGATAAAAAGCAAGAAAGGCTGCAGTTTTCCTCATTCATGGACTATTACACTGGACACTGACAGTGACAATTTTATGCAAATCTTATAGACGGAGGACACAAAGTGTTGTGACGGCAAAATGAGCATTAGTCCATTTATACACAGATGTTGAGATGTTTCCCTTTAAGTTGGTTTCCCCTTGATGAAAGAATAGATCCTATTTATTTTTAATTACTCGCCCCAATCTCATTGTTTCTGTCTTTGTTCCCTCTCTCACACTCCCTAATCCTCTAATTATGAGACTAATGCGTCCATTTCTGTGCTTACTTCAGGGATACACTACCGCAAGTCCTGCGCCTCGTCAGGAGCCTGTCTCATCGCTTCTTCTGGCTACCAGCAGTTCTGCACCGGCAAACTCAACTCGGTGTGCATCACCTGCTGTAACACACCACTGTGTAATGGACCACGCCAGAAGAAACGACCCCAACCGTCGGCTGCCATTACTCTGACCACGCCGCAGCTCCCCTCCCTGTTTTCTCTCTACATCCTCCTCCTACTGTCCTCCACCCTGTGCTGACAGACCTTCACACTGAGTTACGATGTGTATTGAAACTACTGACAGTGGAGACAACATGAACTGGAACTGTAATAACTGAGACAGTGACGAATTCATAAATGTATTATTCTTTAAGGCGTGTGAAAGCTTTGTACAATATTTGTTCTCTTGACTCCCTGGCTTTCTGTCGCAGCTTGCCTTCAAACCCCCCCCCCACACACACACACCACTGGGAACATCTTATCGTCACATGTGTCATGTCACAAACATGATCATGATGCAGCTTCAAGGGGAGCTGGGAAAGGTGAGGTGGAGGACAGTGCCGTGGATGAAACAGCTTCTGGCTATTTCGTTGGGCAGCAGGTGGCTCGCTCTCATCTGTCTTATTTACTCACACTACAAGGTCAAAATGAGACAGGAAAGATAGTAAGTTCAGATCCATCATTTATTTTTTGAGCCCAAGCTCTCCAGAATAAATAACTCTGGTTTATTCTAAATCAATACTGTTACCTGGAACAATCATTTTGCTGTATTTCTGAACTGAAAAAGACAATGTTATTGACAATGGTATTGTTAAAAGGAGTCTGGGGAGAAAAGTGCAGTCAGGAAAAAAGGTATTGGATCAAGAAAGATATATGTGCCACTGATAATATTAAAGACAGCTATACAGCCCTAAAGCCTTTCACAGGTACAATATCATTGTATCACAGGGACAGCCAATGACACACAGTGGAAGCCATTAAAAAGTTAAGCTTTTATCCTGAAACTTTCCTCCACTATTTCTATAATTGCTGTCTGCTCACAAAAAAAAGTAGAGCATGTTGAAATACACAAACCTGTTTCAGACTAACCGATCTTCATTGTATCTCTGATGACTAAAGTTAGCATTGAGGTGGAACAGCAGCAGTGCAGCGTGTGGACTGCGCCAACGAGTTTCACCAACAGTCACTGTAGAAAGAGACTTTATGGCTCTGAAAGCAGTTCTAAAGTTATCCTTTGAGTAATGCTACTTACCTATGATCAGGGAGTATGTTGTATGGTATAGCATCGGTATGCGTATGTTGACAGAGATTATATCAGAGCAAAATATATTATGACAAAGTAATGTGAGGAGCTAAACTTTCAAGAAGTTGGTGATGTCTATAAAAATGTGATATTCAGTTGCTTTAAGAGTTCTTAGTTTGGAGGTTTGACCTGAATCTTAAAAATTCCCTGTGGAGTTTACTTACAGAAATGTTAAACGTCTGAGTTATTCACAAAACAGCATTGTAGGTGCCCTTGAAGTCTAACATACAGATTGAATTATTTTTTTCTTCCTTATAAAACTTTTGCAAAAGATTTTGTTTTTTAGATTTTGGGACCCGCATTGCTTACATCCATGTTTACACCAGCTAGCAGTCCTCTTCTCCCCTATCTTTGCTCATGCATTGCTAAGCTTTTTGTGGCTTTAGTGCCACCTGCTGTCAGTGAGTGGAACAGCATGAAGCCGAGAGACGCCATATAGCTTGTATGTCAGGGATAAATATTAGCAGAACTGAATACCTACTATACGTTTAAGTGACAGCGCCCTCTAGCAGCTGTAATGAGTAAACAAGGAAGTCTGGGTACGTTTTGACGTACAAAACATCTGACTGACTGAGATCGACTGTTGTTCCCCATTTTAAGAAATGTTGGTTTCTTTCAACCATGATCGTGATCATTTCTAACCTTAACTACATGTTTATTACTGTAACCACGTCGAAAAAGATCCACAATGTACCCCAACCTTAACAGAGTGTTTATTTTTAATCAAAAACATGATATTTTCTGTCTAAACCAACCAAACCGTAACCATAGTGCTGTCACATCATGAAACTGATTTATTTTTATAACAGTGATTTGGAACAGTTTTGAAAGGCGCTGACAAATGATGGGATGTGTCAGAAAAGAAAATGCGTCTATGTGTCATTACATAGACCACAGGGCATGAACAACCGATGTCTGATTTAGAGAACTTATTCATTATTCAGTCATATTGTCCCTCAGTCAAGTGTCTAACACACGAACTCTCCGACAACAAGAGGCAGCACACGACTAATACTTTATTTGATATGTCAGTTAACATCAACCTCTTGTACATGGGAACATTTACGTCATCTGGAAATCTGATTAGTTATTCACTCGAGGCACAGATAAAGACAGAAGATCTGAAACTACAAAGTTATTTGAGGGCGTTTGTGATGCTTATACAGTTACCATTCCTTTTTGTAATTAATGTCCTTTTGGGCCAGTGCATGTCAAATGACCTGTTGTTCCAACTGAGGCCGCCACTCCAAAATCGCCTTCCGGCTCAGTGCTGTTGTACTACACATATGCCGTTCTGCCCTCTGCAGAACTAAAGCACAAGAAGTAGATTAAAACAGTGCTCCGTAGCACTGCTAGTGGTCAAATACTCCACTGGGTACCTTTAACTTTAACTCAAGCTGTGGGGTCTTCATGCTTAACTGAACATTTGAGCTTTGTGTAATAATTTTCTGACTTGACAATTCATATTCCATTAAATGTCTCTTTTGGGGAGTCCCATCAAACTTGCTATTGTGCCAAATTTTCAGCTGAGCTTGATCTGTCAGTGAAATTTCTGACCTACTTTGTACTGTGTTTTCTGTGTATAAGGAATATCTCTGTATTTGTTTCTGATGGCACAGCACAAGCATCCTTGGTATGTTTTCACTGTGTTGCATTAAATTGTACAGCACATTATACTTCAGTCTCTGATTGTACACCTGTTTTTCTTTTGAGATTTGAATCCGACTCTTCAGTCAGGCTGAGAGACATTTGAGTATCAGAAGCTATTCCAGAGTCACTTTGCTGAAAGGTTGTAAAGGATGGAGGGGTTTTCTCTTGTGCAATGGTGGATTGGTTAGCCTTGTTGCGACGCAATGACCTAATCAGTAGCGGCTGGAAGGACCGCGCAGAGGCGGCGTGGGAGTTACGCACGGTCCGCTTGTTGATGTGTTCGATGGTGAGGTGGCACCGCAGCACCTGGACAAAAACATCCCTGAACTGTCGGGAGGACAGGTTGTAGAGGAACGGGTTGAGGACAGAGCTGAGGTAAAAGAAGGTGTCGGCCACAGGGTGGAGAGTGGCGTAGGTCCGGAAGAAGGAAATAGTCCAGTGTGACTTGGGCACGGCAGCAGTCATAAGACGACGAATCTGGTTGGGAAGCCAGAACACCATCAAGGATCCCACAATGAGACCTGAGGAAAAGTCAGAAACAAAGTCAGAATCACAAAAAAAAGACCAAGATACCACTCTCACGTCTGCACACTAAATATAAAGTTAGAGCAGGAGATAGTTAGCTTCTGAAGACTGGAAGCAGAGAAACAACTAGCTTAGCTCTGTCTAACAAAACACACCTACGAAGAACTGACCGAATAACAGGTAATATCCCATTTGTTTAATTTGTACAAAAACAGCAAGTTGTTCCAGGGTGGGTTCTGTGCCAGACTATTTCTTGCCTGGTGCAGTGACTTCCTGGAGTTGTCACCAAGAGGTTAAAGCCTTTCAACCAGAAGACCGGGGTTTGCATGAAGATAGATGAAGTATACATTGGGTTATTTAAGTTACAAGAAACAACACACTTTTATTGGAGGGTTACAGTTGTGCTCTAGTTGTCTCTCAAAAAACAACTCAGCAAGCAGGTAGAAGTCATGACACATGATGGTGACATTGACCTCTATATTCAGTACTTTACAATGCGAGTCCAGTTTACCTGTTTGCTTTCTCACCTGCAGCCTAGTTAATGTTTTGCAAGTCAGTGTGAACTCAACCTGTGGGAGAAGAGCTGATAGGGCTGATAGTAATGATCTTTGCACAAACATTGCACAGTACTGCTTCTGTCACATCATCTGATATCAGAAAGGTGCCAAAGTCTGTTTGGCTTTGAACATCATCGATTATCACTTCCTACACCGGGCCATCAGTTGACCAAAGTGTTTTCTCCCCCCCAGATTAATTTAATTTAATCTTTAATAGGGTGCTGTATGAACTCCCCGCAACTCTAAACCTTCTGCATAATGACACCCATTTGTACTTGAAGTCTTGACGCCAGTTTCCTCCAGACTGTTCTCTTCTATCACCAAACTGTCAGAGCCCAGTGAAGCACACAGCATCCCTCTTTCCCTTTAGAGGGAAGTAGACAGGCTGATTTAAATGGACATGATTGAAATCAGGCTCATCACACCCAATCCATTCCTAGTGTACTGCAGGGGCTCCAAACAAGTGCTTTCATGTGTACCTTGGAGTACGATTTGCATGTTTACCACTAATTCACAAAAATGAAACCAAGTGCGTTGACCTCCAGGACACAGGACGGCGTCTCTGACTTATCTCATCTGTCATGTCTGAGTCATGTGCTGACTCTTTGGAAGGACTAACACAAACTCATTCTCTAATCTGGTGTTTTTCCGTTTCTCCTGCAGTGTTTTTAAATGGGAACAGACCAGACAGCCTTTCAACATTCACAAAATGATCTGGCTCGAGACATCACTTCCTGCTGTGGAACACCGTTATCAACAGACTTATTTAGACTTCACCGACCAAGACTGCTGAGGGAATTATTTATCCCAGAGAAAAACAAATGTCAAGCTCTCTTCTCAAATAACCAAATGGAGGAGGTAAAAATTCCTCTTCATGTTTGTTTACATGTAGACAATATACTAGTGTTTATTTTTATTCATTAGGCACCTGCATAGAGATTTTGGTTCAGGTGTTTCTGTTCAGTTTGATTCTCACTTCATGCTAATCTGAAGCGTCAGCAAGCTTTGATCAATGCAGCTCTGAGTTTTTTAAAGATGCAAGAGACAGTATTCAAGGCCACGTTACCACTGACAACACCAAGCACATGTCCTCACTAATTTTGTGGAAATTTGTGGATTTCTAGGGTTTGTGATGTTTTTGCAGACTTTTTTAAGACTTAAGTCTTAAAAGTGCAACAAAATTTGGGGGTTGTGAACATTGCAGTGCTGTTTCATCAACAGAATGCTGTCCTTGCCGCAAAACATTGGAGCCCTTAGGAAATAAAGAATGCCTCTTGGTTGCCTGTATCAGTTTGAATAGATCTACCACATTTGCAAACCAAAAACACAAGTTGCAGGTAAGTAGTCGTGGTAGATATGTTTTTTTACAGCATGGCTCTGTCAGTCTCTTCACCAGTTTGGTGCAGCAATCTCTCTCAACAGCTGTCTACAGATTGTAGACATTCATGATCCACAGAGGATGTATCCTTGAGGTTTTCAGCAGAGGGAGAGGCGTGAGGTGGAAGAAACACATGCATGCCGCTGTTTTAAAACCAAGTGGGCCACTGATTTGGCTGACATTAACAGACAGACAGCTGAGCAGCAGTATCACAGCAGTGGCTGTGATACACAGCCCATGGAGGCAATTAAGGTACTTTAAAACCCCTTAGCCTCTCATTGACCCAATTTACATGAAAATTGGTACTTCTGAGTCATAGCTCAGTCTGAACACACATACATGATACACATATTTTTAGATTTAATGTGACTTGATATCATTATCTGCTGTGTCCATAAATCTGCTTAGAGAGAATGACCAGGACTTTCCTGAGAATTATCACTTTCAAAGTTTTTTTCAGAATCAAAGTAAAATGATAGTTGCTTGTACATCCATGGGTACATTATAAACAGGAGCTGCTAATGGCTAATTCAGCAGACTTTTAATGGTGCCAAGTTGACAAAATGTAAACAAGTATAGGCTAAAGGAAACATGATTTAAGTTGTAGCCCACTGCTAACTCGCTGACTCCATGGCAACAGTGTAGCAGTCCCTCATTCTTTTGTACTACTAGTTTAATTTCCCTTTTCCCAATTCCTTTTAGCTGAATGTCTAAATTCAGGATCATTCAGAGCACCTGCTGCACAGGGTGTGGGGACTGACTCTTAAATAATGACTGTAAATAATGACCCTTTCTTTAAGGCATAAGAGAGGTGGGAAACTGGACACTCACTCTGATCCTTCCTCAGCTCAGTTCAGACCTCACTTTAGTGGATATTGTCAGCCAGGAACTCTTTAGGCCATCTTAAAATGTATTTGCTGTCTTTTTTGTTTTCTGACTGAAACCCATATTGAGTGAATATTAAAAGAACTCCTTTCCACTAGGTTACCCGCATCAGGGCGGATCTTAAGGGCCATTCATGCAAGACCTGTGCTTGTGTAACGACTACCTGCTGCCTGCAGTTGTCTCGATTTTGACAGACTTCTAGAGCCACCATGAGGTTTACGTTTGCGATGTACCCACATGACGACATGTTCAAACACAGCTGCAGTGTGGGGCCAGAGGCCAGTCGATCAGCCTGCCAATGTGACGCAAACCTGCTGGCTGTTAGGTAATATCAGCCAGAGCGATGCATGCTGTTGCTTAGCAAGATCACTCGCCTCAATATCACAGATCTGAGGTTTTTTTTAACAATGGAAACAAGAGGTAAATGGAAAGACATTGGTCTCTGAATGTTTGTGTTAAGCAAAACATCATCTGCTGTGCTCCAATATGCACAATTGTGTCCTTGTGACAAAAATAGACCTCAGACCTTTCTGTGCTCTGACATTAAAACTGTCAACTACATTATTTATTATTGAATATTTGTAATCTTGCAAGATTGCCTTTATTTCCACTTTCCAATAATTAATAAGATCCCATATACACTTCGTCAGTACATCAGGTGTTGGCATTCAGTAACTGAAAATGTCACCTGCTGGAAGTGAAGAAGCACATAGAGAATTGTTTTATTATATCTGACTGATTTTTACACTTCATATTAGATGCAGGCCCTAATAGTTTATGACTTTCAGTATCGTTCCATTAAAACCCACTGAGCGCAGAAGACATACATAAGTCAAACAATACTTGATGTATTTCATCATTCATTTTAGACGATCTGTACCATGAACAATCGATGAAGGAAAATGTCACTGATGATTACTGCACTTTAAGGACATTCATTGCCGTTAATGACAGAGTGAAATCAAGTTTGCGAGGGCAATAAAGAGGGAGAAAGAGATTTTTAGAGTGAAAGTACAGAAACTGAGAGAGTGAAAATTGAGATGAAAATGACTTATGAGGAGAAGAGAACAAAACAGAAAAATGAACGAGATGAGAATACAAATGCAGCGAGAGAGACGGAAGAGAAATGACGAGACAAACGCTGGCCGTGTTCAAGATAAAAACTACTTTAAATCAATGTTTCCATGGTGGCACAATGGCAATTGAGTTACTAAATATATTCTTTTTCAAAAACATTTATTGGTCAGGCTCATCCCAAATTGATGACTAAGTGTTTAATGAAATAACAACTCCATTATTTTAATGTATGGGTCTAACAGGAGGTGATATTCATGGTGTTATTTAGCATCCTAACTGCCTATAAATCTGAACAAAGCCTGCAGTTTGGATGAGGAAACAAGAACCATTAAGTCTGAATGGCTATGCTGCTGAGTTTTTAGTATTTTAAAAATGTTCCCTGTGACCGTTACACTATTTTATATAATATCATTAGATTATTATGACTAATTTTACTGTTGTCGTTGGTTGAGGTGAGCTCATTATTAAATGTTCAGGACTGCAGCTAATGATTTTCATTATGGATTAATCTGCTGATTATATTCTCTAATCTATTGATTGCTTGAGAAATGCCACCACAATTACCCAGAGCCCCACATGACACCTTGACATTGACTAATTGACTATCATTTCAGCTGTACTTGTACATACTAAAACATTATTGGTCTCATACTTTATAAACTCTCAGATTGTGTTTGCAAAAATCTTAATGTGTAAAGTAACTAAGCTGTCAATTAAATAAGGTGAAGTAAAAAGTGCAATATTTTCCTCTGAAATGTCGTGTAGAAATTGGTAGAAGCAGAAAGTACCTTAAATTTGTAGTTAAGTAAATGTACCATACCTATTTAGATCCACCCTGTCCGGTCCCACCAGTAAACCATGTGCTTGCTGTTGCCAAATTTAACTTTATAACTAATTAACCCCTTAAAAAAAGGAGGAAACAGGAACTGAATGAAGCTGTCCACACACTTAAATCAAATCAATCTTGAGTTTGACAGTAGTCTCAAAACCTGGAATATGACTCAACATCACATTGTCTTCCAGCATTTGAAAATGTCAGTGATTGGACAAATGGGGTTGTTATAATTGTAGGCAGTTTTATTTCGAGCATGATGTCTCATACACCGATACTGTTGGACACGATGTGGGAAGGATGCATTGTGCTCTGGTATTTAAAAAAAAACAAACTTACATGGGTTGATATCATTAAGTTTTCAATTTTAAATCTGCATTACCTTCCATTTTTAAATCTGTGTTATCATGTCAGATGTCAATGAATCAAATGACTTCCTGTGAAGTGAAACTGGTTCCTCCTACAGCTGAACCCACTTTAAATCAGCAGTTTTAGCCTCTTTCAGCTAATTGTTTTGGTTGAAAACCAGTTAAATTCAGTGCATGATTTGCAGTTACATTCAGTAAAAACACTTATTCAATTAAAGTTTCCTAATTTTGATTAAAATAAACTTAATCCAGGCAGCACTACGTTGCTTTTAAAATGAATTTGCTGTTACAAATTAGTTACGGACCAAAACCAGACCAAATATGTCAGGTGACCAGAAACACAAATACTTTTACTCTGCTGTATGAAAGAGAATATTTTTGTATGTTAAAAAGTTATCTAATATCTTGATTAGCAGACAGTATGTCACCTGTGTTTGTTTTTGGAGACTTTCTGCCCTCTAGCAAGGCTGAACTATCGCCTCGGAAAAAGCAGGCAACTGCCCCAGGACCACGAACCTTCAGGGGACACGGAGGCCCCAGGGTTCACTGTGTGGCAATTAGCTTGTAGAAATTTGAATTTCCAAGATCACAACATAGCTTTTTACAACAACTTATTGTACAAGAATGTTTATTTTTTCATTTCTGCTTTAAAAGTGAATTTTTAAATGATAACTAATTACCAAAAATGGTGCCGATTATCTACTTGCTATATAAACCTGACTGGAATTATTCAAATTAGACCAAAACAAATATGGCTGGTAATAGGAACCACAATTTTTGCCCCAGGTCCCCCCCTCCTAACTGGTCCTTCCAGTCCTGCCCCCCCATTTGTGGTCCACAGAAATAGCTGGACTATTATCATTGCAGGCCTCCCCTAACAGCTGGGCCCTAGATGGCTTCCCCCCTTCTCCCGTTTATGGGCGGCCCTTGGTGGACCATTGCAGCTTTTAAAATCAATTTTTTTTACACTGTATGGACAGTTGATGAAATACATCTTTTATCCTGCCATTCTTTATAAATTGTTATAAAGTGTCCAAATGAAGACATTATTAATATCAGAGACTCACTGATCCAGTTTCAATAAAACTTGAAGGGATGATACATTTTGGCTGTTAGTTCCGGCATTTAAAAATGCACAAAAATGTTAATGGGGCACTAAAATGTCACTAAGAGGGATGGTGCAGCTTGTTACCGATTGGCCTACGAGGCTGTCTTTATTATTATTATTATTATTAGCAGTCTGATCAAGGCAACTGATCATAAATGAAATGGCTGTATCTTTCTTTAAGATTGATTCTTTTTTTGTTTGGTTCTACCTGTCACGTCGGCTCGTTGATCACAGTCCAGGCGTTCATCTGGAAAATTGCCACTGAGTCAGCACAGATCAGTAACGTCCCCACAAAGAGGAGAGTGTGCAGCTGAAGTTCTGAAAGTGTGTGTTCACGCCACTATTGGGTATGTGTGAAGCACCTACAAATTGTTAAATAATAATAACAACTACTATTATTTTTATTATTATTATTATTATTTTTATAATAATTATTATTATTATTACTATTATTGTCATGCTGAATGTGCCTGCCTCCAAAGCAATCTCAGCTGATGGTCTCATTAGTGATGTTTTCAAGCTCACTGACACACACACTTACCGTCTCCCTGCCATGGGCAAAATATAACTGTCTGCTAATTAGAAAGCAATTAAACAAGATTATTGGAACAATTAATTGCCTGTCTTTGCTGTAATTGCAGAGTGTGTGATGGAGCTTCTTAGTGCCTTGGTGCAGCAACACAGTAGGGGAGAACAGGGTAAGTGAGCCATTGTTTCAAGTAAACATAATTTACATAGTTAAACACGTTCTGAGATGAGAAAACAGACTGAAGAAGTCTTTATAAAGTCCTCAACATCACATGCAGCCATGAAAGATGGAGATAAAAGTGGAACATTTCACTTCCAAAGGCTTCATCTTTCCTTTCTTTCCCAAAGTCATATTCCTTAAGATCTTCAAAATGTCTATACAGTATGACTCTAGAGTAGACAGTAACTTTTCTATGGGATAACAATCCCTCTTGTGTGTGAAGGGAACTAACAGGAAAAGATTCATGCATGTAATGCAGTGTAAGTGTTTATAATGTGTCCTCATATCAGCCTCAGTGTTCTCTATTCACTCTTACTGCCACATCAAAGCTGTATCAAGTTAATACTAATGCAAACTCAGCATTTACTACTGCTGCTGCTTCACATTTAAAAGCATTAAACTGCCAAAATAAGGGATGCTTTTATTGTTAAACTGACAAATACATTGGTTTCATTGTGAAGCAGTTATGGCCAAGAGGCTGCACCCCACACTTGAAATAAGTTCCTTAAATTAATGTACGTTTCTCTTTTTTTTTTTTTTTTACTACACCGCCTAATGAGACTAATGACAATAATAATTATAATAATAATGATAACTAACACATCAAATCATACAAAGCTCCAGGTGAGAGCCGCGTTTCCTTCCTGGACCCCGGAAAAAAGGAAGATACATTTTAAAGAACCATGGAAGCAATTAACGAGCACTTTACAAGAGTGAACGGCATGATCATCTATTTAGTTATAATTCACAGTTTTGAGCTCCCACACTTATTCCACGCCCTGTGCTGAGATAAGTTGTGCTTATAGTCAGATGACTACAACAGTCTCTTAACCTTACTGGTGGGAGTCATGGGAGTTTTGTGAAAGTCTTTAATAAACTATTTAAAAATGATCTTGTTACTATAGAATCAATTTGGAGTTCCCCTTGAATCAGGTTGTGCAGACACACATTCAAAGTGAAGAGGCTGAACACTAAAAACACCTCAACGATTCCCAACAGGTAAATCTCGCCAAAGTCATGGGTCCTAACCTAACTTATAACACTTGTGCCCTGTAATGGAATGAATATTCAGCAGCACAAGCAGAGACTCTAAAATGATCACTTTAAAAAAACTTGCAGCTGATTTGACTCCTTCACTTGACTCTTCTGGATAATGGGCTGTCAGCTCCAGAAATACCACACACCTGCACTGCTATAGGCTGCTATAAACCTGCACATGAATGTTCAGCTGGGCTTTTTGTGATTGCAAAAATTCCTTCATAACTCAGGGAGGAACTTTTCAAATAGAGGGCATCACCACATCATTGATGCCCTTCATTTCCATGATTGGAAACGGCTCCGTAGATTCAAATTGAATAATCAAGAGAAGTGAAATATTTCCTCCAGTATTTATGGATGCCGCCTGACTGAAGAATGAATCTCCTCTGTAGCCAAAAGTGATTGCATTTTGATAATTGTATAGATCTGACATGTGCTTTAAATCAAAATGCAAAGTGTTAAAGAAGAGTGTGTGTGATGAAATCCTTCAGATTTGCATGATGAGGGGAAAGTTAAGGGAAGAGCTGCATGATTATGAAACAAGACCATACTACAGTAGCGCAGAGCGGACAAACCAAAATATGACGTTTGTGTTTTTCGTATCCACCATAGTTTCTCCCTCGCAGTTGGAAAGGGAAACAATCTGCAACTACACCACTAGATGTCACTAAAGCTTACACACTGGTCCTTTAATATGAGACTGACAAGTCTGAAAAGTTATCAGACAAGTTAATGATACAACTGAATACATCAATAAATAACCTCCATAGGCTTCCTCCAGCTGAGCACCAGCCTTTTCAGCTAACTAGCTAAACAGTAACAACATCTAAAACTATTTTAGCCAGCAAGCTACATTGGCTAGCCATGTTTCTATCTTCAAATCTAAACTGAAGATATTATTAATTTTTATAAAACCCACTGATCCAGTTCCAATAAAACTTAAGGGATGATGCATTTTGGTTGTTAGTTCTGGCATTTAAAAACTTCATAGGGCAATAAAATGTCACTTAGAGGGTTGTTGCAGCTTGTTATTGATTACTGAAACTATCTAAACTACACCAGCAAGTGCATGCAGTGTTAATCATCCATGTAGCCTACTATACCGCTGTACAATCCTTTTGAGCATTAGTTTTAGCTGCTGTAACAGACAGTGTTTCTATCTTCAGGTGCCTCTTTTGTCGAAGAAAACATGGAAATAAGTCTTTATTCTGTTATCCTACAATAAAAATAAAAATAACCCTTGAATAACCTGGACATTTAGAGAGTAGTTTTTCAGATGCTGAGCAGAGATTGCATAAATACTGACCACATACTTGTGATGAACCTGAGCCACTTCATCATGAACCCTGCAGCATTAAAGGGAGGAATAAAACTGGGAGAAATGTGTCAATACAAGGCCTACTGGTAAATTAGAATGGTTTCTGCTGTCCTGCTTTGTCAAGAAAACTTTGGGAAAAAGATTTTTTAAGAGTAGCAACCCTGAAAGTGGTTATAGTTAGCTCACTTTGTTCAATCAATGAATTAGTGAAAGATTGTGTGACTTAACTGGAACACTGATAGCTGGCAAACTAATGCAAACAGACTCGCACTGTTCAATCCATCACGCTTTACGAGGTTTTTGCCACTCGTTCACGCACATGCACACTGGCAGCGAGCAATTGGCACAGGAGGAGGTGGGGATCGAACTTCAAACCCTGTGATCACTGGACAACTGGCTCTACATCCTGAGCCACAGCTGCCCTGCCATTATCGTAGCATTAGGAAATTTGGAAAAGTGATGAACATAATGGTGTGTGCCAAGACTAGAAAACTAAGAAGTTGGAAGATAAAATGAGCCAATGAGAGATTAAAAATGAGAGAAATAATTTAATTATTTCTAATTTATTTATTTTATCAACTGATTACGTGGGTAAAGGGAGAGACTGAGATTTGACACTCCATTTTAATGACTTATTAATGCATTCAGTTGTGTTTTTGACTTGTCTAATAGCCTTTTACAACATTTGTCAGTTTTAGTGCTCATACTATAATAAACTGTACTAGTGAAGGAAATGAAAATAAGAGAAAATCCATGCTGCCATGCAGAACACTGACATGAGTAAGTAATCGAGCCGCTGCCTTATTGATCTGGTTAGATTTTCTCGTCAGACATTGGATGGAGTTGTTCCGAAAGTCTGTCCCGTGGATAATAAGCAACCTGTGATGAAGGCAGACATTATCAAAGCCTGTGACAGCGAGTACAAATATCCCTTGAACCCACACACACTGTCAGAAGAGAGAAGACAGAAGCACCGTGGATGATTTACGCCCACAGAGAGTATAAAGGAGCTTTTTGTAGATTGGAAATTTGGCATATCAATTGCATAATAATGAGTTTTAGGGTTGCCAGATGGGTGGATTTAACTCACTCCCATAGTGCCAGGTAGACATCAATCACAGAAAAACTTCCTAAATTTCAAATAGTCAAACATTGTTTGATAATTCTTTTAATTTTCAGGCATTAATTGTGTTGTCCCTCATGGCAAACACCCATCTGATACCTAGTAGGTTGAATTAAACCACAAAGAGTGATTGCAAATTGTTGTCAATTAAGGTTTCTTCCTGCTCTTTAAAAACTGTATTGAATTTATTATCTTACCCACAAAAGCCTTTTAGACTGAGGGAAATCTAAAGTCATTTATGAGTCTGTCAGGATCAAATAGAGTGATTCCCTCTCCCATTGCAAATGGAGAAAGAAGAGACTGTTTGTGATGTTGGGCTGAAATCCAGGAAGAGTGTGAATGAATTAATTTGACGGCTAACAGAAGATCCTCAGTTGTTAAAGCACTTGAGTAAGTCACAGAGGAATATTATTCATAATGGGTTTATTTTAGAAGATATTTTTTTTCACTGCCTGCTGATGGATAATCCTGCTCCTGAGAGTTATCTTTGTTATCTTGGAAACTTAAATTAAAATATTGCTGTTGAATATGCACAGATGTTCTTTAGCAGAGAGTGGTGGTGTATTTCTGATGCAGATTTTCTTTACAGTGTGTTTCCATTCACCTGTTTTTATCCTGGATGGAAAAATATGAAAAAAAAGCTTGAATATTGCAAAAAGTGTTGTCTTTTGTTGTTGTTTTGATTTGAGAATTTGAGACCAGGTTTGATTCCAACCTGTGGTCCTTTTCTGCATGCCGTCCCATCTCTCTCTTCCCCTTTTCTTTTCTATCAAGCTGTTGCAGTCAAAAAAAGGCTTAAAAAGTCTTTAAAAAGTTTACTTTTTCATCCAACCAGAACAGCGGGATGTATTTATCACAATCCCTGTAACCTTGCACATCCAAAACAAAAACAATATTGCTGCACACTGATCTGATGTTTTCATCTGCTGCCTGAGGAGGATGTAACCTTCCTCAAATACATGAAACAAACAAAATCACTATATTTCTATCATGTTTTCAACACTGTTTTCCATCGTTAGAGGTTTGACTGGCACTCTTAATGATGTCATTTTGCTGCCCTCTCTTCCTCGGCAATGGTTTAATGGCACCTGACTGCAGAATTCGTACCACCAACTGTTTATCTTGAAGTTCTTCACTTCTAATATTCACATTCTTGTGGATGGAAGCAGATTAGTTTGCATTTTCTTTTTGCAGTTTTTCTGTGAATTTGCACTACATTGGGATGGGTCAGTTTAGGATTAGTCTTTTAGGAAGAGTGTACAATAATTACAAGAGTAAAGGGGAAAAACTTTAATGAACAGGTTGCCTATCTTCACAAAAATAATGGCCAAGCAAGAGTGTCTTAGATATGTAAAAGTATTGCCAACAGTTCCACAATATTGTGGGTTTCTTTGATTTGAAAGCCTTTAAAGCATTGGTCATCAGTGTTGGGCTAGTTACTCCAAATGTAAATTATTACTCATTAACCTTTTAAAAGTTATATTACTTTACTTATTACTCCCTGTCAACAGCAAGTAGTCACACAGAATTGATAATTGTGCCCCATCTCCCCAAAATTAAAACTCACAGCGATTAAAATCCAGTTTTGTTGGTTAAAATCAAAGTAATGGAAATATTTCCACCTTTTCAACCAATTCCATTTTCCGAGCTAGTTTTCTCCATGATTGTGCCAAAATGTGTGCTGGAGGAGTACATGAATATTAACATGATGAACATATTTAAAATAGCTTTCGTTTGACTTTCAGACCGTGCAGGTTAGACATCTTTATCATATCATTAATGGTGTTAGGAAGAGTGGGTTATTATGTCCTGTCATGTTTCAGTTGTTGGGGCAGCTAAATGCTTGTAAAACATCTGGTGGTGGTGGTTTCATAAACTCATAAATAATCTTTTTATGTATGCAGATGATGTGGCTATATTTCCTGCCTGCGGAGCTGCTGTACAACATCTGTTGAGTGTAAGCTCCCAATATGGTGCCGAAGCAGTGCAATGATCTGTATTTCCAGAGCTCTTAAGCAGAGGTGCTCTTGAAGTGAGCAGTGAGGTCAAATATCTTATCAGCGATGTTGTAAATGATATGGTAATAGTGCTTGCACTTTGTACTTGTACCCTCACAAGTGCTAAAGGTCTATCTGTTCCCTGTCTGCTCCTGTGTTCTGTTATGTGATCCATCAGCAAGGACTTATGGTCGCTTACAGTGATGCCATGAGGATATTGTGTGTGCCAAGATTTTATATTACCGCTGGTCACAAGTTCTTCAGCATAAATGTACCCACCCACATGGCAGGCAGTGATAAGTAATCTGATGTATAGATGGATGTGCACAGTAAATGGGGAATAGAGACAGGCAAAGGAAAAAGGAGAGAGAGCTGGATTTGCAGTGAGTTCTGAGATCAGTGAGGCTGAGCTGTCAAGGTGAGTTCCTCACAGAACGTGAAGCAAATTTCTAAACGATATAAAGTAAATGTAAATATGAAAGTGGGCATCATTGTTCTTTACTTGCAAAACGTCCGGTACACAAAGGTCCAATAAGCACAGGCCAACAAATCGACAATACAAAATGAACACACAGAATGAAAGATGAAATAATGAATAAACAGAGAGACAAAACGTAACGTCATTCGACCATTACCGCCTGGTCCCGCTACTGTATGTGTGTGTGTCCACTCCCGCTTGCTCGCACAAACATAAAGACCATTCACACCTGCACAGTAGACAGCTGCATCAATAGACTCCCATATATTTTCTATATATGCCCCCCTTTGAAAGCCAAACATTTTGACTTGGTGCAACAACGCAGCACTTCTGGGTAAAACTACTGGAGGCTGAGACAAATCCAAGACACTAGCAATAGTGTTGTCGGACTCAAGACCAGCAGGAATCACTTCAGCTCTGAATAACATTTAACTGAATTTGATTACTTCTATTGAATTCAATTAAAAGGGTGCAGCACAAAGTGTACTCATAACACCACATCTCCATTCAGCACACCTCACACAGTCTGCATCAATCACACTAATGCTGGAGAGGATTCCGGACCGAGGCAGATGTTGGTTTTACTCTGATTAAATTAAGGTATCATAACAATACTTCATTTATGGGGTGAACAAAGAGCAGGCTGAACAAAATGTCTCAATTTTCTCTTTCGTTTCATCAATCTACTGTGAAAAACAACTTGGCAGCACAAGTTGACTTTATGGAGGAATCAGTGACTCTCTGTTCATTACTCCAGTTCAGACCGCTGTTACTTTCTGGTGCTTTTTTTAGAAACAATTGGTCTGGGAACACAGCTGTCTTTTATTGGGTATTACATCTATAGGGAAGGATAAAGAAAAAGTAAAGCAAGGAGAAAAGTAGACTGGAGCACCTCCTCAACTCAACTTTATTATTAATTCATTCTATGCACTAAAAGTCAGAATATAGCTGACATCTTTGATTAAATTCTTTATTTCTCTTGTTAAATCCCAGAATGTTAATCTGTGTGCTTTGTTTTAATCTAAGGGGGTGATTTAGTGATTTAGTATTACACTTCCATGAAAAGATACATACAATATTTAGCTGAACTGACTTAAAAAACCTAATAAGTTTTTCTGAAACCTTTTTTAAACAGAATTATAATTCCCCACTTTTGTTCTGAATGCCATGTGCATATTCTGAAAGTCTTAGACATTCATTTCAAGTTTATTCAATAAAATCCAGATCAGGTTCAAGACACTTTTATTTACACTTATATGTATACACATATATATGTATCTGGATCTTGAACACTTACTTACAGCATATACTGAACACTAAGGTTGTCATGATAGTAGAATTGAAAGAAAAAAACCTACACACACAGTGCTGGTACAGAGAAACACATTTGTAATAAAGTAAATGGTAATAAACATCATTACTATTCAATCATCTGTCAGGATCACTCAGCAGTTTCAGGACCAGTTGATTTTCTTTCCCAGTGTTTCGTCTGTGCAGTTTCTTTTTGTATAGTTTCAGTGCTGTACTGTGTGTACAGTATTGTATTGTCTTAAACATGGTGGTATTGAAACAAATATCAGTAATCTTGACAACCTACCTGAAGTTGTTTGATAATTACCCAGAACACCAAAAGGAAAAAAAAACACACTAAAAACCTATTAATCTAAATGTATTTTGTGTCTTTTATAAAGTCCTGTTTCATTGATAAGCTAAACAATGACAGCCTTGACTTTTCCAAAATGCACATATTTTGTCTCCTAAAGTGAGCGCACAGTTTTACTGATGACATTGTAATTTCTAAAACTCTCATCTCATTAAAATGGCTGCTTTACCTGTTCAAGAAATAACAACATAATGCAGAAATAGAAGTACAAACGGTCAGGAACGTTCATTTATGCACAAATTTGCTCTTCTCGCAGTGAACTGGGTCACAATGGTGAGTGGGTCCCCAGTAAAAAGTTTGGGAAACACTGGGAGCAAATGTGATGAAACATTTCTGTTAGGGTTTATTCTCTCGCTCACTGCCCCCCAATCACACAGGACATTCGGTGGTTGAACTGAACTTTTTGTTGCTTTAATGAAACTGCGAATGTATCCACTCACCGTCTGATTTTCACTTAGTCACTACTACATGCATCTTGGGTGGATTAGATAGCGATCTGATCTTGGGAAAGCTAAGTGTACTTGAAATTTTCCCTCACTTCACACTAAAGTGACTAAACACTTCCACCATATGACTCCTGACTGTCTCAGTAAGAAAAAGGTTATTAAATATTTGTTTGCATTAGCTCTAGAACTGCTGACACTAAGAATGTAGTTTACATTTGGCATCAACAGTCTGATCTGAGTAAATGTGGTCAGTTTTTTCCACTGACAATAATTAACATGCTTAACAGTACAAGGACAACCACAAGTACTTATCATACCCCAGTCTGTTTAATGATGGAGCGCATTAGAGGTTTATAAGGGTTGGGTTTGTTCATGCACAAGTGCAGCCGGCCATCTGTTATCTCTGTGCAGTAATAACGTAATGGCGCCTTTTAACCTTCTTTTTAAAAAGGACTAATTTTTCTTCTCACAGTTTTTTAGTGTTATCAAAGATAGAAGAAATCCAACCAATAGCTTTGAGCTGTTAATTTCATCCAGCCACATCCTATTCACAGCTTCAGTTTTGTGACTGAACACAAATTATCACATTTATTCCTAAATTATGATGGTGTTGGACAATATTCAGAAACCTGCTGTGACCACAGCATAACCAATCTCATGACCAAAGAGTAAGGAGTTTCAGTCGTGACATTTCTGTGGTGCAAATGTAAAATGGCTTTTAGTAAAGAGGAAAGTTCTGTCTTTGAACCAGAGACTGTCAGGATGTCACACAACAGGAAACTAACCAACTCTGTAATCATGACTGAAGCTCATTACTACTGTGACTTAGTGTTCACAGAATTAGAAGGATTTGGGAAGGAATCAAATAGATATCTGCACAAGTTTCCCAAAACATACACTACGTTGTACCTTCCGGATATGATGACAGACCGCTGATAGAAGATTAGGATACTGGCAGTGAAAGCAAGTAGTAAGTGAAAGTTTGATCCACATGATTAAGAACAGCAGTCTCAGATAAATTGAGGTTTTCAAAAAGTTATTTCAAATCCAGTTCTGCCAGTAAAAGGATATTGTTTTTATATGTCTGATAAAGACCGAAATGATCAGGCTTATTAGAAAGAGACAATATCAACTCACTAACACTTACCAATTACCATGCTGACAGAGTTCAGAGATGGGTGTGTGGGCTGCTTTCATTTTGTAAAGTTCACGCTGACAAAATCTGTCCACAGACAGTACTCATGGGTTGGTCCAAATGCACCTTCAAAAGCTACTGTAAGAACTGAAGAGATTTACAGGAGTTTTCATGAGTCAGAACAGGTTGTTGGGCCTTGAGGCCTTGGTCTCTAGTGTGTAGATTAAAAGAATCTGAAGTCAGGGGTGCACGGACTACACCCACCTTCAAATTCAGCCTACATTTTGATCTCAGCTGTGATGTTTCGTGACTGCATCTTGCACGGTAGTGACGCTATCATGTTGACAAAATCTGTCCACAGACATATAAACACCTGGCAAAAGTACCCATAAAAGCTTCTGTGGTAGTTCCAGCGACAGTATGTGCCTCCTGGATCACATTTAGCCATGATGACACACACACACACACACACACACACACACACACACACACACACACACACACACACACACACACACACACACACACACACACACACACACACACAGTGACAATACTAGCCAACGCTGTCACGGCTGGTAAAAAGACCTGGGTATGTCAATGACAGTAACTGTAAAACTGTTGAAATAGCAGAGACTCCAGAAAGTTACTGCTCCCAGCCAACAAATAGTCCGGCTCGTAAACCAGTGAATTGTCATTTTTTCACTGAAGTAATCTTTCTTGTCTCGTCTCTCTGCAGCTTTGCAACTATGAGCAACACCTTGTAAAGTCTTGTTAACTTGTGTTATTATTTCAAGATAAGGTGAGATAAGATCACTGAAGTTTCTGTTGTGTATTAAAAGTCATACTCTGTGAATCATTAATCAAATTCAGTGCCAAGAATTAGGTTGTGTGCATATTTATGGGGTACCAGCACTTTAATTCATCATGTTGCTGCAACACAAAAACATTACAACAAAAGGGATAAAAAAAAAAAAAAAAACCTTTAGCAACAATGGCATGTTACTGTGACTCATCATTCATCCTACAGGGCACATCCTCTGCTTTTTAATTGCTTTTAAGAGAGAATGTGATAAAACATGCCAGTTTGCTTTGATTGAGGCAAAGCTCCTTGAAGCGCTGCATCCCATTGGACATTAAAAAGCTCCTCCAACCCCACCTGCTCGCTCCTGTGCCTGCAGCCTCACCCTCAGCCACATCCAACATGACAAAGGCCCCTCATTAGGGAAGAAAGCAATCTTCCAACTTCAGTAGTGCTGTGATAGAAGTCTTCAGTTCCAGACTAGATCCAAACACTGCAGGCTGCCTCTCTTCAGGATTTTTTATTGTTGTTTCTGCAATGACCAGCATTTGCTTGGCCCAAGTAAATGCTTGTTTTTCTAAAAAACATTGGGGTATCAGTATTGAATTTTACTCCTTTTAATGTGCCATACATTACTTTTCTACCCAAGACAATAATTTAGACTCTATTCTAATCTCTTAGGGGATCCCCAAAGGCATTACTAATCATCCTCTGACTTTTCTACTAACTCCACTGTTAGGGTGACATTTTTTTAATGTCTTCAATGAAGTGTCTCTGCAACTATTGTCCCGAAATACAGTCTCAATTTAATACTGATGCCTCTATATCAGTGGCTCCCAAACTTTTTCTATCATTGAGTAAACTGACGACCTCATGCATTGAATATAATAAAAATCCATAAAAAATGCCAGTTAGTCAAACTACTGAGACTGTTACCCAAATAGCGATGCAGTAGTTGCACAAAGTTTGTGTAAAACGTGTAATTTGCATGAATTTTGAGCAGATTATTTACTGAATATTGCATTAGAGATGGGTTTTCTTGATAATTTCTGTTTTTGTGACACAATAATATAAAAACACATACAAACGATCATACATCCCTAACTTACTTTAGACAAATCCAGTGTTCTTTTCTCCCTGAGGCTTGGCCATTGCTCTAGGTTTAGTGGAGAGCGAAGGGTCAGTGAAAATAGCTTGTGTTTAGAGATATATGCCTACTGTGTATATTCTTTTAGTTTTCTTTCACCCTTTAAAAAAGTGATTTATATAGAGCTTATATCTGATCTTAAGATATTCCTCAAATATGGTGTTATTTTCCTAATCCTGATCTTGGATCTACTCGCTCACCTTGCTCTGGTCTCAGTCATTACTTTTTTGCAGTTTTAATTTTACCAGATAAAAGATATGTTTATTTTTCTGCATTATGGTTAATATTTAATAGAGACACAACTGAATAGTATTCTTATACCAATGAGCATAAATCTTACATCCTGATATATTTATTTAGTGATCACTGATTTTAATCTAATTTATGTGAACTGAGCTGTTACTGGGATGTTATGAATGAATCATAAAATGCTTCAATATATCAGGAAATACTAATCACAGTACTTACAAGAAAGTATGAGCCTGATGAGTCTCCCACAGTGTGAGTTATATGCTGCAACTGAGTGCAGACACACCAGTAAGTCACCGATCTAATCTCTCTTCAAGGTTCCTGCATGCTGTGTTGAGGCTGGGAGCATTACTGCAGTCTCTTCTCCAAATGTCTGGGATTTTGGGATATATGAATAAAATATGTCTCGACAACTTAAAACATAACCTAATATCTGCTCTTAAAAACGATGGTTTTAATGAGGGATAACGGATAAAAAGGTCGCTCGTAATGAGAAACCCTTTGAGAATTAGTACCTGCCCTTGCAGCTCCCATCAGTTCTTGTGAGCATTTTAGTGGCTTTCGGATAACTGCTCACTCCCAACTCAAATATTACCGCTTGGGCAATGGCCTTTTGCTTAAAAATATGACGCTAGAATTCCCTTAGCATCATTTGGGGACATGCAGGGCTCAGCCTTGAGCTTAAACAAACACAGGAATTTCACCAAGGAGATCACAGTTGCTGTCCCGTTTGAAACCAAAAGTCAAGGTTAACTTCTTTTAAGTTATGTATACGTTGAATTACATAAAAAGGTACCAAGTAGCTTTTGTGCCTAAATCTAACCAAAGCCCAACCATTTAACACCATGATCACACAAGCATTATTTTGATACTTTAACTGGACACTGCATATTTATTATTGCTAACATAACCACCAGACCTTGCACATACAGAAATAATGCTAAGGGAAACCTACAGAGTCATGTCTTGAAGCGTAGAGCCACTGAACAACCCGCAGTTTTAACGAGTTGGGAGTGAGAACGTGTTGCTCTTACATACAGGAGCATTCAGTAGCACCATTTCCCTCAGGAGATGACCGAGACCAAAACAGAGGGGACAAATGGGACAAGCTAGTTGCTGACAAAACAACCAATATTAAGTCCACAGTGGCAAATAAAAAACAATTAATATTGTTTTAAAGGAACCAGTCTGCAAGAGTAAAATAATAACACATAAAAATGTGTCAATCTGTCATTTTTGTCACTTTGAAAAACCAATACTAACTTTTTAAAATGTCAAATACTTCATGTTGAGCCAAAATGTTGAAAACTATGTGACACTTGGGAGAAAAGTATCACAATAAGAACTGAAACTGATCACTTCCAATCATCCAAATCCCAGGAGTCAGTGCCAAGTGCTGGCACGCTACAGCATCTCAGTGTGCGTGGTACTGTACAGTATGCTGCTGTAAAACAGATAAGTAAACACGCCCACGCAGTATAGCCTGTGATTTCCCCTCAGAGCGCTGACACAACGCGAAGCTACACAGTCGCCCTCTCAGCCATATGCAGGATTGTCTCCCAGGCGGCTCGATGAGTGCCGGCTGTCACTTGCAGGAAGGTTTGCCTTTAGCTATACTGGCTGCCAAGGGGCCACAGGGCACTGGAGCTTATTACTAAACTATGTAGCTGTCACTCAGGGCCGAGTAGATGCCGGGAGACGAGGGAGGGTTAGGGAGGAGGAATGGAGAGTCGCATTCATCGACCTGCCCAAAGAGGCTCAACAAATCCTCCTCGAGGTTTATTTTATATTTGATAGTAAAAGGGTCTGAAAGAGGCCACCCAAGCAGCATAAACAGGCCGATGGGGAGTCAGGATGTGGAGTCAAGCACAATAAATAAGCTCCATCGATCCGAAGGGGAGAGGTTCGTGGGTGGCAATTGGGCTGTCACTGCAGTTCATGAGCTATGGCCTGGTTCTGGCAGGCTGGTGGAAAGTGGTTGATGGGAACAGGTGAGACAATGCAAGGCCAAGAAAGTTATGAATCCTCTTACAGGAATAATTCTCTTAATGTTAGATGGCATCAATTTATTATGTTTGATTTCAAGAGAAAATGATTGTGATGTGTCCTTTTTGCTTGTGCATTTTCACCAACCCTGCATGCTCTTCTAGTTTGGTTAGCGTTTTCCTGAGATATCTGGAATTATTTTAGGCGTCTCTAAAATAATTTGTTGACATTGGTATCCGTGCCTTTTTTACTGATGTTTGTCCCTGCAAGGCTGGAAAGCAATAAGCTATGTTTGCACTTGGCTACCATCATAAGGAAGCATTGTAACTCAGGTATACCCCCCTTTTAGTTTCTCTTTCGTTACACATTCACACAACATAAACCAAGTCTGACTTTCACTCAGAATGACTGCCCAAATCCAAAGATCGTCTCCTGATAAGAATAAAACATTTTCTGAGTATCTTAAAGCTTCCTAAATTTGCTCCCCTTTTATTTTAACTGCAGCCTCCATGACTCCCACCAGACTTCAGGGAAGAAAGAAAGAATCTTGCAGGTCTAAAGTCTTAAAGCTGATCAATATTTAAATATTAATGTATCAGCTAACTGTGCATAATGTTAAAGGTGTCACTTGTAATGATGAACCCACAGAGAATTATCACCCAACTCTGCAGTTTCCCCTCAGCTCTATTGAAGCTTTTAGCCTCTTTTAGCTCATTGTTTTGGTTTTACTAACCTCAACATTACTGTTCACTGCATCATTCTCACTGCTCTAAATTGTAGTTCAATTGTGTGCAAGGTTTTTAGTAAGTTTACATTCATGTTTTCTACTCTGAAGAGACCTTGGGAACCACTATCCTTGTATTCAGCTGCTTGAACATTTCTTTTATTCAAATGCCCTTTTGTTTGCTTGAGTTCCTGAAGGATAAAAGAACTGTTTTATTTACTGTTTACTCCAGCCTGAAGGCAAATGTCACATACATACACATAATACAAAGGTTCAGCTGGTATATTGTTATATATGTGACTTTTATTATAAAGTCTTTTCCATCTCTCTAGATCATTGTGTGTATTGTGTGATACTCAGCAGTGATAACCGATGAAGACACAAGATTATCACTGCACACATCTTGAATAAAAAGCGCTGAAGAATAACAATAGCGCTCCCTGGTCTTTTGTTTCTCAGGTCCATGCACCCCTTCTTTTCACATATATTCAGCCTCACCAAGTGCTCCCAGCACAAATGGCTTGCGAAGTCAAAGGTCACAGGCCAAAGGCTGAAGGTGGCAAAACAGAATTAATATTCATCTCCGAATTGCTGGCTCCCAGTGACTGAAAAAAAAAACGATCTAAAGCAATTAACCTTCTGTCCTGGACGTGATGTGTGGGCAACTTAACAAGGATGTTCTCTGCTTTTAATTACTCTCCAAAGTCGCAGAGCCCAGCCAGGATTAAAAGTTATTTCAAGGTAAAGTGGAATGGTGACAGCAACGCGGCCACTTGAGAGATACCTGACATTGGCGCTTACAACAGGAAACGACTGTTTTTGAGTGTGCATCAGAGTGGAACTCAATGTGCAGCCAGTCTTTTCTGTTTGCCAACTGCAATAACAATTCAATTCATATTCAAATGCAAACTCAGATAATTCTTGCTGCAGAGTCAATAAGGAGGAGAGTGAACACTGTTGATGCCAGCAGCCTGTGTCATGACCCTACCAGTAATATTCAGTCAGATTTAATATTCCATCATGAAGACGGTAAAGTCCAGTTGCCAGTGTGTGGCTGCCTGAGTTCTTGCTTATGAGCACTGAGCTGATATGAATTTTGAAGTAGTTATGATGGACGTGATAATGTGGCTGAGGAAATTAGAATACGGGTTGGCTAACATGCAGTGGTAGAAGAAGTATTCAGTTTCTTTACTTAAGTAAATAAAAACGGCTCATTCTAAAGGTAAGAAAAACCTAACGATTCCTACATTTGGGTTTTTTATACATAACATGAAAACATACCTATGAATATTATGTTCCATTCTGCCAGTAGAGCCTCCTAAATGTTACACACAGGACCTTGACGGAAAAGTATTGATACCATACTGTGAAAATACTCCACTACAAGTATCAAATTACTCATTGTGCAATAAAATCTTTGTTCTACTAATATATATATATATATATATATATATATATATATATATATATATATATATATATGTGTATGATGTATTTGGATAATATTACTGCTGCATTAATGAATGTGTTGCATTTTACCAGAGGTCGGAAGTACTATACTTAAATAGATTAAAAAAACTATTGCATTGCACGCCTTCCCAAAATCAAGACCAGTGCCTGACACACACAGACACACACACACACACACACACACACACACACACACACACACACACAGACACACACTTGAAGTTTCAGCTTTGCACAGCAGGTAGAAATGTCCTTTAGAGAATCCAAGATGTCCATGTTTAAGGTTGAGCTCATATTAACTACCGTTGGTAGTTTAATCTACAGCACTGCATCATATTCTATAAAACATACGTTTGTAGTACCGCTGTCCTCTGAGACGTGAGTATCTCTAGAGTAATCTTTTCATCAACTCAGAAAAAAACTGCCCTGTTTTCAGCTTTGTGACGAAGCAGTTTCTAACTAATCAAATAGTTTATTTAGTTTAAGAAGTAGGAGAATAGAGTATCAGAAAAATGGTTTTCACTGGACAGGAAGGGTATGATAAATTATAAATCTGATAACTAGTAACTTCAGCTGTCAGACAATTGTAGTGGAGTCAAAAGTAGAATACGTGCCTCTGAGATGTAGAGGAGTAGAAGTATGAAGTTACAGAAAATGGAGAAACTCAAGTAAAGTTCAAGAACCTTGCGTAATCACATTCCACCGCTGCTAACAAGTGAAAAATTATAATTAACTATGTGAATATTGCTTGGTTGCGGGGGTATACAATAGAGGTATAAATATCACAGCATCATGACTTTTTTTTATAGAAACACAATCCACCCTGTATCTGTCCTCATCAATATTTATACATACATCAATATTCTAGTCTGTTGGTTACGAGTAGAGCAATAAAGCTTGAGTGAAGGTGTGTGGAGATGGTGTGTGTATTGTGAACGTCCCACACAATTCCTTACTGACAGAAAGTACAAGCAAACTGTTAAACCACTATCACACACTGAGGGGTGACATTACATGTCGCCTTATTATACATATTCAAAGCTGTCGGTTTTTATCTCAGACTTCCACTTTCTACTTTTTCAAAAACATCAGTCTTCTCAACGCACAGCAGAATCACCCTTTAATGCGAATAAAAGGATTATCTACACAACAAAAATAAAAACTAAAACTCCAAATCAGCTCACATCTGCTGATAATAGTTGCTGTAGTGTTATTGAAGGGTCGGACCTTCCAGTAAACTGAGCTAAATGTGATGGTAGCAACTTCTTCCAAACAGATTCAGCCAACTTTCCTCTGCGCCCAGAAAAATGTAAATATTTTCTTCTTTCTGATGCTTCAATGTCACTGCAGTATTTCTGAATATGTGATTAGGAAATGCAGTGTGTGCTTATCCATTTTCAGCTAGTATATGCAAGCTCCAGCTGATGCAAATTAAATCACGTGAGTGACTATGGAGACAGTATGAAGATGGAAACCATGAGAATCAGACAGACATATAATTTACTTTTGTCTTTTTGATTAGAATTTTTTTCTGTTGTCTTATTCCTCACAGCTGCTTCAAGCTCTGACTGAGTACTCAATTTGTCCCGAATATTACAAATTATAACTTGATTTTTTTTTAATACATGTTCCTGACAAGGGCTCAAATGTAACTGAGACTATGCAGAGGTTGCTGGGAACTAAATTTCAGGCTTGTTTAGGAACTGACAGAAACAGAATTCATGATCTCCGTTTCATTTTATTTATTTGAAGGAAGATCCCACACACTGCTCTTGCTCAGCACCAGTGAAGATCAATAAGTTGTGATGTTGAGCAGGATCTTTTTCTGAAGTGATACTTTCCAACACACCTGCACCTTAGATGGATACAAATTAAAAGATAAAAGTAAAACTATTTAAAAAAGACCAAACTTTTTCAAGTTTAAGCTCCTTAAAAATGTTATATTATTGTTATTTACCATAAATTTTCCAATACATGCTGTCTCGCTATTGGTTTCTATTGTTTGGATTAATTTGTTCATCATCATTGCATGCGGCACTCACGATAGAGCAGCCCTGAGTCTTAGAAATTATGTTTATAATTTGCCACCGCAAATCCGTTTAGAAAGACAAATAATGCAGAACCAATTACATTTTCTATTAACGTAATGAGGAACTGTTTTTAATAAGCTATTAATTATAACATTTAATCCAAATCACAAGATTTCCTAGCCTTAACCAAAGTGCTTCTGTTGCCTAAAGCTAACCAAAGTCACCATCTTTCCCTGATCTTAAACAAACCCCAACAACCTTCTTGCAAATCTACCATGTTACATAAATGCAGAGATTCAAAATAGTTGTCTGCATTTTATCTACATGACCATGCAACTATAATGTAACTAAAGACTTGAATGATTAGATATGTTATAAAAAGGTCCAGTGTTTAGGATTTAGTGGCATCTAGTGGTGTAGTTGCAGATTGCAACCATTTGAAAACCAAAAGGTGTAGGATAAACTACGGTGGCAGCAAATTTTGCAAAAAAACGCCCCTATCTAAGGTTATGGTGTTTGGTTTGTCTTATCTGGGCTACTGTAGAAAGGTGGTGAAAGGTGAGAAAAACGGCTCATTCTAAGTAACAAAAATGCGACAATTCCTATATTCAGGTGATTTAACACTAATAAAAACATGACCTGTGAATATTGCATTTCATTGCTGCCAATATATCCTCCTAAATGTTACCCACTGGACCTTTAAGTTTCAGAAGTTAACTGATTTTCCGATAAATGAATGAAAAAGGATGCTGAAATGGAAATAAGTGGCTGCATGGAATCGTTGGAAAACAATGGCAACAGCTCTGATGTAACATATATTTGATTTGTAATAAAATAAACCATTTTAGAAGATTCCCCTTGCTGCTGTGTTTTGCTCAGCTTTACTCTCAGCTCGTGCGGTTCGATTCAAAATCACATTACCTCCTGTTACCTCCTGTTACCTCCTGTTACTGTGGGAATCTCTCCATTCAATCAAATCACCTGCATAAACATCTCCATCAGTTCAAAGCTTCATTACGGCACTGTCAGCTTCCTGTTCGGGGAATAGCTTGTTTGTTCTCTCTCATAACTGTGATTATTGAATTCTCAGAATAAAATAAAGCTCAAATTAGAATTAATCACTGTAAACATTCATTTGGCAAATGTTGTGTATCCGCTCAGTGTCTGGCAGCAAATTTGCATCCCCAGACTAGCGGCCATTTAAAGAGGGAAAAGAAAACCGAAGTTGTGTTTGCTTGAGGAAACCGTCTTATTTCCACATCAACAAAACCATGATGACCTTGTTCTATCGTGCTTTTATTGAATCAGTTTGATCTTTTTCTTTGGTTTCATGATTTGGAAGCCATTCTCTAAAGAACAGAAATCAATCACATGGTCTAGTGGGCTGATTGGCGAGTCACAGCTTAACCCAGAATCCCTGAAGACCAGACAGTGACAACGGATAACCAGCTCCATTTTAAAATGACGACTCTCAGCCTTTGCACAGTGAATTTCTGCTTCTTCCTTCTGGACAGAGCTTTTTAGTCCCAAGATGTAGAATAAAACAAATAAATTAAATTTAAAAAAAAGGGCATAAAAACAGCTATCAGTCAGTTTCTCTTGTTTTTACCATCAGGACCCATCGGCCTTGGAACAGCCTGCCTGAAGAGATGAGGTCCGCAGAATCATTGACTTCTTTTAAATTACTTCTTCTTAAAACCTAATTTTATAGACTTGCCTTTATGTGATTTACATTCTATCTAAAAATTATTATTATTATTATTATTATTATTATTATTATTATTATTATTATTATTATTATTATTATTATTATTATTATTATTATTATTATTATTATTGCTGTGCATTACTGTCTCTCCCTACATCACTGTCACATCCTCAGCCTCTCCCCTCATCAACCATCCTCATCAGTCGATGTGAATATGTGTAAGCAGGTTCAATATCACACCCATACAGCAGGACAGAAACAAATATGTTGTGTCAGGCAATTAAGCTGTGCAGGGATTGTGACTAATGGATGAAACCACCTTTTATGCATTGGTTGTAATGCAGCTGACCCCTCCTCCCCCGTCTATCTGAGGTCATCAGAGCACAGAAACTCAATTTGACTCACACACTGTCCAATACTAAATACATAATAGGACTGATGAGGCTGTACGACTGACTGGTAATTGAATCAGAGCACAACTGGAGTGCCACAGTCCTGTGAAAAATTAAACAGGTGTGGATAAGTAGATGGAATATAATTCTTGCTCATTAATTTTGTATAGAAAGAAGAAACCTTTTGTGTTGAGTCTGATGAGTTAGTGTCAATATTGTATTAAAAGATAAATAGCAGCATGTATCCATCATTCGTTTTCCTTCTACAGGAGGCTGATTAAATGTCGGAGGCTCTGGCTGATACATGGCTGTCCTGCGGACGTAAACTCAGATATAGTTACAGTTTGAACCCCTCAACAGTGTAAAGGATGCAGACTGTAGATTTTAATCATGGCGAAAAACACCTTCATGAGTCAAACCTTCCAATATTAAAAGATCTGAGATCAGTTTATTGATGCCATTTAGGGATACAAAGTTAGTGTCTTATTATTATTCTGTTGCGTGTTCTAGTATCACACATTTGAGGCCACTTTTCAAACTCGTTTCTGTATCTGCAAACAGGATTAAATCATAAAATAAGTGAATTTACACTGTCCAAAACATTGCAGATACTTTGTATTCAGATTACTTTTGGTTAAGGCAGGGGTAAAATTAAATACAAATACAAAGATAAAATAAAGACAACTGTTACATTGTATACTTTTATTGGCCTATATTGGTTTATATTACGGCAGATTGACACCATTAAAAGTATGGTGAATTAGCTATTAGCAGTTCCTGGTTGCAGTGTACCAATGTGGCGGAACCGATTCCCCAAGTCTTAACTCCAACCAGTTCCCAACTGCATAATAAAAATTTTAAAAAGCCACTCTGACTTTATTTTAACAATAACAAAATGCCTCTTCAATAAAAACTAACTAAGGACTCTTCAATGACTGTTCAATAATAAAATAATGCCTCTTCAGTAAAAGGTAAATAAATGGAGAAGGGGTTTAATGCAAACAAAATCATAAACAAATGGTAAAAGTAAAGCCCAAAGTAAAGTAAACCCCTGCAGGCAGCAGGTAATTGGGTGGCAAGGAGTTCTTGCCCAAGTTACACTAGACTGCGCTGGTTCAGGCACTAACAGCACAACATGCTCTCCGGGTTTAGTGACAATTCTTAGACACTTTATGGCTCCGAGAGAGAGACAGCAAAGAAACCTCAGGGGGTCCTAGAGACCAGAGTTTGAGACTGACTATGTCTCATAGTGTGAGTTCTGCACCGAATAGAGAAAGGATCAGAATGCCCCCTGGGTGAGCGGTTCCCCATCTCTCTTATGCCCTCAAGAATGGGCGTCGTTACACCCGGATTGGCCAAGACGGGAACCACCAAGCTGCTCTCCATCATTGTTGAGGAGTTAGTCCTCATCCTTCCCATGCAACAGGTGAACTGAATGAACTTCTAATCAACCCAGAGGAATGTTTGCAATTTATCCAAAATACAAAAGGGAAAAGGAAAACCAAACAGCAGCACAGCTGAATGAATGAATGAAGGAACGACTGCTACACCCATGCATGAACAGACACATATCATTAGATTACTTTGATCCTGCAGAAAACTTAAAATACACTCCTTAAAACTTCCGAACTTGCCTGAGAATCATTATGATTTTAAGTGGATTTATGGATGTTTAATCATGATCGATGTGATATCCTTGCGAAGTCACACTTTATCTGTCTGTGACATGTTTGTGTTCAGGCAATCGGGAGCTAAGGGTTAACCAAAATTCCACGTTGTTGTCAGAACACCAGCATGCACGTCTCTTTAACCTCCTGCAGTGCCTTTGCCTCCCGTCTCCCTCTGTGCCCCAAATATTCAGCACGGCACACCTCACGGTTTGACAAGAAAATTGTATTTTTTTCAATTATGTTAAATAAAAAAAATAACACCTGTCACTATTTTACGGCGCTTTAGAGTGTTTCCACTTTTAAATTAGTGTATTTTCCAGATGTTATTGTCTTTTGTTTCACATGTATCTATACTCAAGGTACACTGAGTTTCAAGGCAGCATAAGAAAGTCCATGTTTTGTATTCCACTGATTCCCCCACCACTGAAACCTTGAGAATGTATAGATAGAAACTCCACACACAACGCAAAACCAAAGTAATAATTACTATACTGTAAGTGTTTCATTAACCTTGCAACTCCATCAGCAACCAGTTCTAAAATCAATAGCTGAGACTGAGCTGTAAAACTACGCTGTGAATTCAGATTCTGTGATTCGCATTCTTGTGAGTATCTGGTGTTGGCTCAATGTGAGACTGATCCAACATGATGGGTGACTGTATTTAAACAGAGAGTGGTCGTGTGTGTGTGTGCGTCAGTAACACACAGGATGTGATAGCACGCTCTGGAATGCAGATAAGAAGCACGACACACAAACTAACGCTTGTTTCCAAAGTGGAGTCTAGTGTTATAATATCTGATAATTGCATTGAGATCATATCGTTATCTGTTCCAGAAAGGAAGTACTTTTGTACCAAAACAGGGGGATTTGATTATTATATGCTGCTCACTTTACTGTTAGGGCTTCCAGATCCTTTTCACTTGTGCCCTCCAATGTAGCAGGGGTGTGTCCAGACTTTTTTGACTGGGGTGGCAACAAGTATGTGTCTCAGCTTTCCAGTCATTCCCAATTTCTGCAATTCTAATACTGTTTAGGGACCCCAGTCCAAATACATTAGGAGATAATAACACATTATTGCCAAAAACTACATGGGATAATCATAAAGTGGGCATGTCTCCAAAAGGGAAACTCGTGGTGGTCAGAGGTCAAGGAATCTCTTTGGAAATGGCCATGCCAGTTTTTCCATTGCTAAAATTTTGCCTAACTTTGCGCCCCTCTTGCCGACATGCTAACATGCCATGGTTGGTTCCAGTGGATGCGTAAGGTCATCTAGGTTCATATGATATAAGTATCTTCACTCTATCCTTGAAAACAGAGCCCACTACAGTCTTTGAAACACAGGGAGGGAGGGATAATGGGGTGGCACTTGGGGTGGGTAATCAGATTTCACCCCAGGCCCCCCTTCTGGAAATGCCCCTGGTATGTAGCAGACCTCGGTGCACCATGCTTACTGCCATGTGCCCAACAATTTTAAAAATGGTGACTAGTCTTCAGCTGCGGGTGGCAGTGAGGATGGAGATGACAGGTATCACAAAGCTGCAGGTAGCAGAGGATTTTCTCAGCAGGCTCCATTTCTTTAAAAAAAAGGTTCCCATCCACAATCAGAGGCAGATTTTCATGTCCTTCAAACTGGCTGTGCATTTTCCTTCGCTCCTCTGAACATAGAAAATGTAAGATACGAGCATTATGGTTGACTTGGATGTGCGTAAATGTACCTCTAACTGCCATTTTCACACTTTTCTGAAATGTTGAATTACAATATCTACAGTAAGGATGCTTTTAAACATGAACACCTGACAGTTTCCTGAAGCTTTTTTGAAATCTTCTTTTATATCTGTTCCTTTCCTTGAATACATTTTGCATTATTTGGGGTTATTTTGGCCACTTGGGGGCAGCAGAACGAGCTGTATAAAGTTTTTGTAGTCTACATATTAGCAAACAACTACCTATTTACACTTTAAACAGAGAGCCACATTAGCATTCACCTGGAGTCGTATTCTGGCCACCTGACAAAAGTCCAATATTTACTCTCCTTTCTGCTCTGTTTTAGTCTCCGGCAGCCACTGAGAGAAATATCTGACTCTGTTAATGCTCCACTTTGTTCACCAGCTTGTTGCTAATGTTGTTTGCTGTTTGGTGCTGGGCAGGTAGTGCACAGAGCAGACAGCCACTGCCTGCAGCTGCAAAGGTTGATGAGAGCAGCGAGAATGAACCAAAACAGTAAAGTCGCGTCGAATAACCAAAACAAAGAGCTGAAAGACGCTAGGACAGAGCTGAGAGGGAGTTTTGGTGAATTTGGGGATAATTCTGTTTTTCATTCAGTGATTCATTCACTGTTGATATAAAAATGATTGATTGGAGCAGCTTTAAAGGTTGTTTATATGGTTGTAAACAGGAAAAATAAATTCCCTTTGCCAATAGACATTTGTACATCATACATAACGGTGAGTTTATGTTTAACAGCTTCCTGGTCCAGTGTCTGGAATTTAGTTGCTGCGCGTCCTGCTTCCTGTCACTGTTTATTCATGTGGTCGCTCTCTGTGACTGCTCTGCTGTATGACTAAGGGACTTTGGGGAGTTTGTCTGCTGCTGCATGTATTGGTGTGTCTCCTATCTCGTTTCATTTCAACCTGTCTGCAGTGTGGCACATCAACACCTGTTAACATCTCTGAGTCCCTCCCTTCTCATGTCCAATGCTAGCTGATATCCACTGGACCAAGACGGTGCTGATGTCCTCAGGATGTCCACCCCAGTGCTCACACTGTTTATTCTGCAAATTCTGTTATTAAAATTTTATCTGACTTGGCGCAAATGGTTGGTGGTTTTGGCTCTGTTGCACACCTGAGTGCCTGGAGGGAGAGTCTGTCTCTGTGAGGTCTTTTGTGAGGTTTCTCTCTCTTTTTTGTGGTGGTGATTTTAGGCTATTTTGTTTTCTGTAACAGGTCTTCTTTCAGACTAGTGGAAAGAAAATGCCCAAAATACGCATTTAGGGCTTTATTATTCTACACATTGTCTAGTTGTGTCTGTAGTTAGCATAAGATAATTCCTCATTTGCATATTTAAACAGAAAAAAATATTGTTTGGAGAAATTTTATGGTAATATCTATTAAAGTTTTAGTAGTGTTTTGCAAAATGTAGTTCATTTTGAAGTTGTATTCCTATCTATATTCTGAACTTTTTTTCTGAGGGGTTTGTTTATATATAATTCATATTTAAGTCAGATTTATGTAAAAAAAAAAAATGGTCCTAAAACCATGGCAATGTTTTTGTTTTTATGGCTGTTGACAGTATTTTCTGATTTATAAGTGATAAAAAGAGAAATTCCGTCTGTTAAAACCTTTGACTCTAATATGAAACAAGTATTTTGAACCTGGCTTTATCCAATGTTCAGATTTCTGTTCTGCAATAAATGAACATTAGTGCATATTAAATTAGACAATTTCTCATCTGAATATTTAAAAATATAATTTTATGGTTATATCACTTTCATCTTGACATATAGTTTATTTTCTTTGACTTTATTCACGTTGTTTTGCAAAATGTGTGGAATTAAAATTAGTTTTCAAACTCTCGAACCCAGGGCAGAAACTTCCACTTCAGTAGCACTCACATACACCAAACCTCCAGTCTTAATCCTATCTATATTCTAAAGGACTTTACAGACGGGGGTTTGTTCATATATCATTCATAGCCTGATTCATATAACATTTTATTCCTGAAAACATGTCAAAAATGCATTTATTTATGGCTGTTAAAAATTGAAGAGAGATCCTCTGTAAAATCCAAAATGAAGCAAGAATTGCTTCCTCCGATGTTCAGATTTCTGTTCTGGAAATGTATACAAATGAATGCATGTTTAACTAGACAATTCCTTATTTGCATATTAAACTTGTAATACAAATAATAACAACCTCAATGGACGTAATCCACTGGAGAAGTCTTAGGGTGGTATCTATTAGTTCAATTTTTGACTCTATTCACCCTATTAAGTGACAAAGGACCCGCTGGACAGCATAGGAGGACTGAACATCACACAAACAAACTTAAACAAGCAACAGGTACTATCACAAAATGGTTTATATGCACCGTTTCAGTTTATGAGCACGCCCTAAACAAAGTCTGAGTGTGTGAGTATGTGTGTGTGTGTGTGTGTGTGTGTGTCAGAGTGTGAAATCAATCATTTGAATAGTCATAACACTGGAAATAAGCTCTTTCTTACTTCCACAAGGAGGGCGCCTTAACTGATGGCATAAACAGAGAAGAGGCTGTCTGTCACGCCTGAACATCCCGGGCAGCGGTGGTAATATAACAACATCTCACACACACACACACACACACACACACACACACACACACACACACACACACACACACACACACACACACACACACACCCACACACACACACCACCCTACATAGAGGTAAAAATAACACTTCCTGCTAACACTTTTCAAAGATTTCGACTCTCATGTGGACATGTAGATCCCAAAAGGTTTTAAAAGCTCAGACAGTACTCACACAATACAAACAGACAGAGCTATAAAATCATCTCTTTGATCAGACACAGTTGGGAGGTTTTTTTAGATATTAAAGCAACAACCTACCAAGAAAAATGATGGTCTGCTTCCTGGCTGTCTTGACTTTTGAACTTTCGTGCTTGGGTGGTCTTTGAATTCCGTTGAGGCCGCCATCCATGGATCCTGTTCCCAAAGGCTTCCGAAGCACGAGGATCATGGCGCGGCACATGAAGGCCACGCAGATCAACACGACCATGTAGACGATGAAAGCCACAAAGATGCTGCTCCTGTACATCACCCAGCGCTCCCTCAGATTGGTACAGAAGGTCAGATTCTGGGCGGGAGTGTCAGCTCGGAAGGGGATGTGCCCCTGAGTTCCCGTGGCAATCAGCAACGGCAGGGCCACGAGCACGGACACCAGCCAGGCGAAGGTGATGAGGGCCGAGGTACGTTTCCCGCCCAGCGCTTTGAAGCGAAACGGGTGGCAGATAGCCACGTAGCGCTCAAAGCTAAGCGTGGCCACGTTGAGGATGGTGGCGTAGCTGCAAGCCTCGAACAAGAAGTTGTAGATCTTGCAGGAAGTGTTTCCTGATGCTGACGTGAACGGGAACCAGATGGCGCTGTAGAGCTCCACCGGCATGCCGATGAGGAGCACCAGTAAGTCCGAGCACGCCAGGCTGACCATGTGGTCGGTCACGTTCTTCTGCAGATAGCCGTTACGCTTCAGCACTTGTGTCACTCTGATAGTGACTGAATTACCCACGATACCCGTCACCAGGATGAGGCTGTAAAGGATTGTCAGGAAGATTTTGACGGGGTAGTTGGGTTCAAGCTCGCTCCAGTCTTTCTGTTCTGCTATCTCTGCTTCCTCGTTCATGGTTTCAGAGAGGTGAGGTTTTCCAGGTATTGTTTTTCTTCCTTTAGCTTATCAGCTCTGCAGGGCGCAGTCCGGGTGATCAGAGCCAAGATCCAGAGGTGAGCAGGTTTCCAAGAAAACAACTTGTACTGAAGACTTTTCTTCGTCTGGAAGTGCTTCTGATTCTTCAAGGAGGGTATTCCAGTTGGCGGGGAACTCCAAATCACAGTAGGTGTGTCATTTCAGGACACAGTACAGTAAACAACAGCACTACTCTTCAGTACTATGTTCTAAATAGTCAGTGTCTTACCCCCAAAAGTCCAGTGTGGGGCCCCAAGCCTGGTCCATCTCCTCCCATTCCTGATGATCATCTGGGGTCCCGGAGAGTCAGAGCAGGTCCTGCTGTAGTACACAGTCGGTGGTTTAACCTCAGTCTGAGCAAAGTGTTAGCCAACACTTGAATCAGATTTCCCCCTCCCACCTTTGAGGGCAGGGCAGTTAAACATTAACCCTTGTGCGCTGAAAGACTACGTTTAGTATGATAAGGGAAAATGTCATAACATTTGTTGTGATTGGTGTCAATCTACATACAAGTTTTTAGACAACATGAAAAATCCCACTGTTATCTTCAAAATGAAACATTGTGTTTACTAAATGTTTTCCATATGAAATATACTTTTTACACTCCAAATTTGTGCATCTCTTTGACATTTATCTTGTTATGAGTTTAGAGATACTTGTTTATCCTAGTAGTTTTTTGTAGTTTCTGAGATATAGCCAATTTTTTATTAAACTATATTTTGTCTTTCCAAAAATGGTAGAAAATGCCCTGGAATGAGCAATAAAAATGGAGGGATTTTTATTATTTTCAGTACACACAAGCAACAGGCTTTTGTCTATTCATATTTCATATAAATAAAAGCTGCACACATCTATTATTAGTCCTACAGCAGGTGAAAACATTAGCTCGAAGGCCCATTCTCCATTAGTTTAATGGCCATTGAATCGAATGGAGAAAGTGAGTCAGTTTGCTTCTGCTAGACCTCAGATCTTGCTATAACTTCTAATTCTCAAATACATAAAAGTACCACACATACACACACACAAACACACCCGGTTGGCCATTTGCAGGCACAAATGAGTTGAACACAGCGACGGGCAGCATCAGTGCTGTGGATTTCATTTCTTATCATGAGTACTAATCTACCTCCCTTTCACAGAAACACTTTTGCTCCAAGTTATAGTTGAGATTAGAAACAGGGTGTAAACCACAGGGAAGCAAGGGAGAGCGGGGGGGCTGGGCTCTTCTTAATAAAACATGAGCTCCCCCTGAAAACATGTTTAAAATTTTGGGGAGGGTCTCTAAATTACTGACAATATGCTATTTTTGCCATGCTTTCTATATCTGCTTCGTCATGGATTATGAGTAAAATTAGGCTACTTTTGATGTATGATTTGTGCACGAGGGTGATTCATCACTAATTCACTTTAATAAAGATACTGCTGTTCTTGCCATCACCACTGAAGTGTGGCTGCACAATATCATTAACTCCACTTCAGAAATTATACATAAAATAAACATTCCTTGTTCCACTCAGTCTGTGCGTCGAATCGCCATTAATCATTTCTCTACTTTGCAGTCAGCATAGTGTGATTGAAATATAGTTAAATACACACAAAGACGGTTGTAACTTTGGAACTGATGAGAAAGAAAAAACTGCTGTGATCCTTAGCGTGACATTCACCTTAAACATGCCGGAGAAGTCAAAAGTGGATGAGGTAGTCTTTGCAGGGAAGTTGAAAAGTTCAAACAGGAACCAGGGCCCGGCTGAAATAGTCCAGACCTTGCATATTTTCCACTGAGTTCATATCACCAGGCCTGCAAGAGATAGTGTTCATATTAATAAAATGCAACTCCTACAGAAACAGAATTATGATTTGGTGATAACGTCTGAACGGATGATCAAGGCGTGGAGCTCTTACACTGTAAAACCAGATAAGTTCATTTAACTAAAAAAACAAAATGTTGAAACAAAAAGTACAACTAACAAAAATACTTAAAGTAAAGTAAAGTTATTAATCAGGAATGTTTCTGTAACTTACAGAACAAATGACTTGTTGGGCTTAATCAACTTTTGATGTAATAAGTTTCTACTGTGTCTTCCTGTATTTCAAATATACTGAAGTCATTTTTTCCTTTAAACACTGAGAAGAACATTGGCTGCATTAATCCTTTAACCATCAGTTTGTCATTCTCAGATAAAAAGACACATAATCGCTTGTGCTTTAACAGACAAAGCTGAAGTGACATCTATGGGTTGAACCTGATTAGATAAAAGCTTTGAGTGCCCTCTCGCTGTGATTGAATATTGTTGGATACCGTCAATTAAACCACCGCGCTCTGCGTGGCTCCTCACTGTCAGCCAGATGTTAACTGTCAAAAGTGAGGAAAATAAAATCAAGGTTGATTGCTCAGCAAGCCTCTTAATTCCCGTCTCAGATCTCATCTGAATTAGGCCTTCATATGCCTGCGTGTAATCATGATATGCTTTCTTATACCTCAATAATGAGGTGCTCATGTGTACGAGATTGCATGACATTGTCTTTATGACTGAGATAAACACATCACGGTCAGTGCTGCGTGCTAGAAATCATTCACAGCTGTTAGATGTTAAAGGAAATGAGCCAACATAAAATGGTTGAGAAGGGCTTAACTAATGCCTAATTATTTACATTATAAAACCAGTCATGCACTGGAGCGATAAGGACGACTTCCAGCCCACGTAGAGAAAGAAACGAAAGGAAAAAGTCTTACACACTCGAGCCTCCACTTGACACTGAGAGGATCAAAAAGGGACACACTCTAGGTTGACTTGAAATGCCTCAGGGAAGATATACTCTGTACTCGACAGGAGCTAAAATGTCTCCTCCTTTATGCAACGGCAGGTTTTACTCAACATTTAGGCCACTAGTCTGCTTAAATGTGATGTTTGTGGTTGCGAGGCATGCTGTGTTTGCAGGCATTCAGCAGCACAACTGACGTTCCACGAGACTGTTTTTGGCATCTTTTCTCTGAATTCATAGCCATCACGCAGCAGTACACACTGAAAGTAATATAAAAGCTATGTTTAGCGAACCGAGTCATGTTTTCATACAACCTTATGAAAGAGAATGCAGGTGCTTTTTTTTTTAGACCCGGGCAAACACAAGACGAATGGCCCCGAAGAGGTGAATGTGTGTGAATACGGCTTCTTTCAGCACAGTCTCTAAGTGGATACGATTGCAAGCTCTTCTCTGTGTGTGTACACTTTTCTTGGTGAAGTTGTTAAATTATTTTTTTCAGTTTGATAGACAACCAGAATCCAACATGATTTCCAAAGTCTGACAGTAAATAAAAGTACTTTCAAACTATTTCACAAAGAAAAACAAATGCTGTGTTTACGATCACTCTGTATTTACTCTATAATGAGATGCAGTTAGTGTCCGCAGTTTTATTTGTAATGTAAAGTTCTTATTGTGTAAATGTATCCTCTGTATAGTAGGGCTGCAAGAGACAATTTATTGATTTCTTTATGTAAAAATGTCAGAAAATGGTGAAAAATGTGTTTTCTATGTGTAGCTATTTACAAATGTGAGTGGATTGTTGTGTAACTGTATCTCAATCTGTGTGTGTGCGTAATTAGATGTGTAAATATGTACTGAGTTTTGTGAATGTGTAGATAAATCTGGGTTCGGTTTAGGTTTGTCGACACATTTTCAGATCTATATATGGATTTACAAACACCAGCTTACTGTCACAGAGGAAAAAGAAAAGAATAATCACATTTTAGAAGCTGAAATCAGAGTTTGGACATTCTTAAGAAATGAGATTTGATTAGGAATCAGAAAATCATTAATCAATTATCAAAATAGTTTGTTCACTCATTCGCTAATCCCTATATAATGGGCACTAATAGTTTACTGAGGTATTTCGGACACAGCCAGAGTCTACAGCCATGCTGGATTGGATTTAAACCGACAGCTGCTGGATGAAAACAACACTTTGGTAAGTTGCAACCATTTTTTTCATTTTCAAAGGGATCCCTTGACCTCTGACCTCAAGATATTTGAATGAAGATGGGTTCTGTGTGTAAACAAATTACAGCTGAGACTGATGGGCGTCAGTAGCTTTGCTGGTATTTGATCATAATGATAATGAATAGTGATGGTCTTTATCTAAAGAGTAAATGTTAAGATATCTCGCTGGATAAATAAAGGTTTGACCTGCTGGTGGCACTAAATGAAAAGAATTGTAAGACCACAATGTCTGCAGAATATGATGTCAGTGTATTTTGGTGCTAACTGACCACAACCAATTCAGCAAGCATAGCTAAAATAATGCCACTGGCAGTTTGACAACCACAGCAACAGTCAGTAAAACACTGCTGCATCGCGCTCTAATACTACCTTCACACTGTCACTGCTCTGAGTAAATAGGGAACTGGTTCATCCAGTTTACTTCAGGAGAACCTTCCAGGTAAACTTGTACTACAAACGGTGGATACGTTCGACCTGAGGTATATTGGAATAACTAACATCTTCATCACCGTCACAGTAGCATTTCACATCAGTTTAAGCAATCCTGTCAACCCAGGCTCTTTACTGATTGCATCAAAATTTTCAAGTGAAACAAACTCAGTTTATTAGGTTAAAAAAATCTTGATTAAGCCGCTTTAACAAGTAATTTGAAGTGGCACTAACTTAGTTTTGTAAGTTACAGAAACATTCCTGATTAATAACTTTACTAGGTAGTTTGTTTGTACACAGTACAACTTAAAATGATTAAACTTCTTGATCAAGAATGTTAATCTAAACTTTTAAATGTTGTTAATTTTACTTAAAAAAGTTAAAAGAACTTATCTGGTTTTACAGTGCTTGATGAACCAAAATTAAATGTGAGTAGGTTCAACTCCCTTCATAGTATAGCTGTCTGATGGTGGCGCTACAACCTACCATGAATCTGCACAACAGACCTGTTCATAAGGAGACAGTCAGGAGCAGACAGCAAATACACAATGAAATGATGCTGCTCTTACTAACATTTGCAGTGTTTCACCAGAAGCAGTACCTGAAACAGACCGGTACTCACCAGACCTGAGTACTGGTACTTTGTCCATGAGTACTCTTACTTACTAACACTTATTGCGTGCCTCAAACCACTGAGTGTAGGTATGCAGCCCTAAACACTTTCACAACACTCAAGTGTTTTTCCCCACAAGTTTTCTGCGATGACGCGCCCTACTCGGAAGCAGCAGGGCGGGGTTTTTGTAGAAAACTTGTGGGAAATGCGTGTGTGAAAAAAACAATGCTCTGTAAACACATAGCAGAAGTTTAACACTGAAAGAAATGGCACTGAAAATGTCCTGGTTAAAACAAATGCCAAAAGAGTTAGTTAGGGTTGTACTGAATTAGGATACTTGCATCTTTTTGGGTCCAATCCAGGCACTAGTTAAAAGAAATACGATCCTGTAGAGATACACCATTAAACACAGAGATTTAAAAAGATATATTTTAATAGTGCAGTGTAAGTATGAAAACAGACTTGCAAAATAAAAGTATAATTCAAGAGCTGAGGTTGATAAAAGGAAAGTTACTATTAGAGTCTTTTTCCTGGCCTTCTTTTAGATCTGACAACATCTTCATTAATGACACTTTAAAGGAATTGCTCGGATATGAAAGTCAAGACAAAGAACCTGAGAAAGAAAAAAAGATAATCGCGTAAAAATCATATACAGATTCCACAAGCACCGTTGATAAAAGATGAAAAATAAAAAATGTTTTTGAAGTCTAACCAGACAACATGGGAAAAAAATTACCACTTTGTAAACCAATTACCCTAAAACAAAAAAACTGTGACAGAAGGATGGACAGATTGGCAATAATGAACATGAACAAGACGAGTTTATATCTGTCGCTTAAAGTGCTCAACCCGTTCATTTACCTCCTCACTTCCTCGACTTCCTAGCTCCGTCAGCGGTGAGTGCCATAACAACACACACTCCATAAAGACGCACACGCACCGGACGTCTCCTGAGTGGAATAACGTTGACATTTAACCTTCACCTGTAGTGTTTTCATCCTGGATTACATGACAGACACTGAGGCCCGCTAAAAGAAAGGCTCTTTTCTCATCACATGAAATCACAAACACAGTAAATAAATCTTTTTTTTTTTTCTTCAGAAAATCATAGATCATATACAACAGTCCAATCAGTCGCAAAGTAAAAGAGAGAATTTGACTGCAATGCAAACTCTTCCTCAATGATACATAAAATATGAAGTGATAATCTCAAAAGGAGGAATCTGTAGTGGTCATAAACAAAAAACATCAATACTCTGTTAATGTGTCACTGTGTACAGTATTTACACCCATTTTGGAAAAGGAAACTGCTCACACAAGCAGACCGTTATTGCAGCAAGGCATTTTGTAGCTTATAGCGGAAGGCTTATCGTTTCATATTCAAACACAATAGATCACGTCTCTGTCACAGTTTGTCTTCATGATCCAGCGCTGTCAGAGGTACTGCAGGGAACGAGAAAATCTGTCTGCGAAGGGTGTGACGCTTTTCTCGTTCAAGCTGTAGTGTGATTTCATTTTTTTTCATTTCCGACGTACAAAAAGAAAATTAAGACTAATCCAAAAGGAAATAAAAAAAACGAGGGGATATTAAAATGTTAGATTCTATCAGGACAGTGTTATAATACCTCACACATAGAGGTCACTCAGAACGGTTCTGTCATTATCCGAGCTGCCAAGGCTGGTGACACGAACCCATCAGTGTGCAGCGCCAGATGGCACCGCAGATCCAGATGTTGGAATTAGTGACACTGCTGCAGTGCGGTATAACATTTAAGGAGATCTGTGTGTATGGAAATAACATACCGTCAAAGGCAGCCAATTAAAAAAATAAACTCCTCACATACATGTCTGACAGATTGATCGTCTGTGAAAACGCGCTGTCTGCTTGACACACACACACACACACACTCTCACAAACAAGCAGCAAAGGCTTCAAAAAGGCCTACGGACAAACGGCGTGACGCCAGTACGGACACCGTGTGCATCCTAGAAAAATAAGATCTCCAACTGATTTCAGAGTTCTAACACAGTTTGCTCTGTTAGTGTTATAATCAAGTTCAACATGTACCGTTTCATTTGGTCACGTGACACTATAGTAATCACTGATAATGTCCAGCACCTTGAGCACCATAAAGTTTTCTTCTTACACAGCAAAAAATAAAACAAAACGAATACGAATCTCAGTCTGTGACGACTGAAGATGTGAAAATAAAGATGAACTTGTAGAAATGGATGCGCCGTCTCAACACTGTAGAAAATAAATAGATTTCATATGAGGCACTGGGGAAGTTCAATGTCTCTGAAAGCTTCCAGATTGTCTTCTCAGCGAGATCCACATTCGCCACCTTGGGAGACACAGAGAATATTATGAGTGAAACAAAAGCTATGTGTACTATATTGTGTACAGACATTTATGGTTGATACAGCAGAACCAGAGATATCGATATTTATTCTGTGCATTCTTGAACCGCCAGCGTCAAGCACGGTTGAGGAGCGAGGTAGCAAGACAGCATAAGTTAATCCTAATGTTAAAACTACGTGAGTTGGCTGAAAACTCGGTCTCTAGGTGAGTTTTTTATATTTTGTGAGTGAGTACTCCGTTATCTGTGTCTGTTCAACCAAACTAAATTATCTGTATCTGTATTCATCCTGGGAGTGGGCGGGGCTTAAACCAGACATGGGCGGGACTAACAAGGTGAAATTAATATGGGTTGATCAAAAGTTGCTATATTTATTTTGGAAAACTATTCAAAAAAACAGCTTCAGAATTGAGCTTTAGAGTTTTTGATCAATATAGTAAAATAAATATTTACAGAACATGTTTTTTGTGCTTTATTTATTGTTTAAGAAAATTAATATTGACACATTTTACTGATATTTTAAAAAAGTACGTAAAAGGTTCATTATCCCTTCAAGATACTCATTTCAGCAAAGTACTCGTTCAGCCCTAATGTTTAGTTTTAAAACGAGACGCCTGTTAAAGGATCTTAAATACACAGCAGCTACATACATCATCCTAAGAGCTACAAGCCTCATGTCCCAGACAGAAAGTCCTCAAAGGACACAGAGGTCATGTCCTTTTTTCTGGGGATTCAGGGGTTTTGGCAACCCGGGAAGATTTTACATTCTATAGTTTAAAAAATGAAACATTACACTGGGTAATGAAGTATTTCAAGACTCAATATAAGTCAACAAAATACATAAAGAAGTCTCCTGACCAGAATTGTATTTCTTACACTTTAGAAAACATTTAAACCGTCACATCTGGAAGTCACATATAAATGTGTATATCAGGGATGTGCATTGGCAAAGATCTGGCAATACAATACATTTCACAATACATATCACAATTAGGGGTTAGGAATTAATAAACTGCGATATATGAAAGCAAAGCCATAGGTTGCAATTTTAGTAAAAAGTTTTACTTTGAGATGTGATTGAGATTGAGATTTGTGTTTATCACAGTCCCTGTAACATCCAACATCACAGCCGGAGGAGGTTTAAAAAAATAAGTATCAATACGATACAAAATATCGCAATATCAAATAATTAAAAAGTTGCAGAGACTTCTTTTGGTGCGTTCAGGGGACTCAAGACCTCAGCTTTTTCTCTTATATATCTAATAGATATCCTTTGTATCGTTTTGAGCTTGTGATGGGTATTGTTAGTATTTTTTTGACATTGTACAGATGAAGCTGTCAATCATTTAATCAAAAAGTCAATCCATTAAATAATCATCAGTCGCAGCCTAATGACACACAGACATGCACACACATGCACTTGCTCCTCCATTAGACACTACACACCCAGCAGACAGGCTTAAGTTTGTCCTAAATTGCACAGTTTTCATTCCCCACTAACGCCTCTATTAGAAGCCACATGCTGAGTTCAAAATCTCTCTCTGCCCTGCTGGCAATTACTCTGTGGGTTTGGGAGGCAGATGAGAAAAGCTTGACTAAGCCTATGAATAGTGAAGAGGCAGGGTGGCTTCGCTGAGATGCAGACTTTGAGGAGTGGGTGGCAAATCACTGATCTAAAATATTTATGTGATGATCATCCTTGTCCTGCTCGTCTTGTGTCTCCTCTTACTCACCACCACGTCCAAACACTGAGGGCGCCAGACGAATGCTCGACAGATGTTCAGAGAGAAACAACTGAATGAAAGCGGAGAGGAGGTAGCAGGAATCCACGTCAACTACTGTAAAATCCTCACTGACTGGGACTATTATTATTGTTAAAGATAGACGTATTGATTGTTTTTTTGGCCACTGGGGGGCAGCAGAACAAGCTGAAAGCAAAACACTGACAATATTATCACCTTATAACGGGGGTTCTAAAGCTCATTTCATCCTGTATCTGCGATTTAGGAAGTGGTAGCAAATTCTCTGGTACGCTGATGTGTGAACTCGGCAGCAACGAGACAAACTGTGTCTTCTGCGCTTAACGTCACCATGACAACAATGTTAACAATAGGGAAATAAGCCACATTAAAACCACATTCAGGTCCAGGAACATTGTGGATCAGGGCAGGACCTGAATATATATAGTTTACTTTAGCTCCAGTACGTTCACCAGCTCGCTGCTAACTTTGTCTGTCTGCAGTGTGTTTTTAGAGCTGAAACCAGGTCGAGGAGAGTTGCGAGGACGAAAACCAAAACAATGAGCTAAAAGATGTTAAAATATTGTCCAAAGCTGAGGGGAAACTGCAGAGTCGGTGACAATTCACTGTGAGTTTGTCACCTTGTACACGGTCATTGTACACTTTGTTTATATTTAAATAATTATTAGGGCAGCTTTAAAATGTTCAAAAATACAGAAGAGGCAGTTAGACAGATTTTTTCCCCTTTTGTCAACCAAGTCCTTGATTTACTGTATCTACTGTGCCTTATAAAGTAGTAGCATTGCATTTTAATTGTGTACTATATATTTCAACATAAGAAGCTGTCTCACTTTACAAAAAATCTAACTGAAATAAGTTGCTGTTTGTGAATTACTTAACGGCAGCACTGTAACACACCGAAGGCAGTAATTTAAAGTTCAGTTGTTTTTAAGTTTAATTTTCCAAATTTTTGTCAAGGCTAAGACTCAAACAACCCGGCTGATTTATGTATAATCACACTCACGCACACACTAACATGCACATAAACAAACACACCAGTGAACAACACACAGGTCAAAGCCAGGAAGAGCTGAGTGATCATTTACTTTGTGTTTGACTGTTGGATCACGAACAGAAGCTTCCTTCGTTGGGGGACACGGTGTGTAGAGGGATAAGGCTTTCACACTGCTCGCTGTCTTCTGGCAGTCTGCGGGCGGAGGGAACTGGGTGTCAATCATCATCACAGTCATCATCTTGACAACCATCATTATTATAATCATCCCTCAGCAAACGGGAACAAACATTCACAGAAGAATGGAGAGCATAACTGCCGCGGAGAGGAGAGTCAGTCGAGCATGTACATCTGATTACAGACTTAACTTAGCGAGGCTGCGAGCTACAAATTGAGTCTATTGTCCTTGTGAGAATGTCAGAGAAGAAAAGACTCTTAAGTGTGCGTGTCAGAGTTAAGGTCAATTCATTTTTTATAGGTCACACACCACAATACAACTAAACTACAACTCACTTTCTATTTAAAACTTTAACTTTTTAAAGGACTAGGCTGAAAAAAACCCATATTTTTTGTTTGAATTTTGTCACAAACTTGACTTGAGTGTAAGTTACCTTAGCCTGCTCCCAGATGTGTGTGTGTGTGTGTGTGTGTGTTTGAACAGAGGTAACTTCCATTTTACTTTAACAAATGGAACAACACGGGAGCAGCATTTTCACCCATTAAGTGTACGTGTGTCTATGTACACACTTCTTGCACTTACGTCACAGATGCCATAGTAACCACATCTGAGGCACTCAATGTGACTTTGAAAGCAGAGAGACACCTGGAAATAACTGCTGCAGTGAGGATGTTGTCATGTGATTAACTCGATAACCACCGAAGTGGCTGTTTTTGTTCTAGTGGTTGTGTATGTGAGTCACCTTTATTTTTTATAGCCTGATAATATATTAGGCCATTAATTAACAATAAAAATAGAACTGCAGAGACTTATAACCTGCTTGAGATAGATAATTCTTTAGAGAGAGAATTTAATCATCTTTATGTGTTGTAGAAGTTACATATTCATTGTAATGAAGTTGCAGGGACAGAAAACACCCTTTTGTTGGTGTGTTGGTATATTCAAACATGCTAAATGCAACTTTTTTTCAATGACGGACATTTTTTCTCCAGATTTTGGATGACCAATATCTCCCACACATGTGGCTCTTGCTGCTGATAAACACCCCCTGTTGCCCTGAGGAGGTTGGATGGACAATCAGATCAGTCATTAGGACCATTTTTGAGATCATTTAAAGACTGAAATACTTTAACTGTTGCCTCACTGTGGAATCTCCCCGGATGTCCACTCTCTATTGCAGCAAGCAGTTCAGAAGCGGAGCGCCTTCAAGCAGTCTGTAACTGAGTCGAGTTGTTTTGCTGTTATTCTTTGTGTTTTTACAAGCATATTGAATACATGTTTGAAGCTCATTAAGATGTGGTAACAGATGCCTTGTGGTTGGACTTTACTCAGTTTAATTATTACTGCAGAGACCAGACGGGGGTCTTGTTTCTGCATTTCCTGAGAAAAGAATATTAGCAGCAGAAAAAAACGTCTCTGTATCCCTCTCAGTTTTTTTTTCCTTCTGTCTTCTTTCTCTTGCCAACTCAGGACTTTACTGTACAAACAAGAACAAATTAGATTTGTTCAGTTTATGTGTTGAGAAAAAGTCAGGAAAAAATGAAATGCCAGATCAAATATGAATTTTAAGTCAACTGTCATAAAATATAGACATTTACATACTTTCATGAGAGAATTTCATATGAAAAAGTAGACCTGGTGAGATGCAGTCGTACATGACTAGGGATGGAAATCAAGAACCGCTTCCAAACTGTCCAATCAACAAGAATCCTACACCTCCAAGCTGATCAATTCCTTTTTATCAATGCCGGGATGTTGTTGGAAAACGAATGCTGAACAAATATGTCATTTTATCCATTTTAGATGATGACAGACAGACTGTTGCTACAATTAGCCTTTTTTCTACTCTGTTTCTACACAGTTGGAGAAAAACCTGCGTAGACCTACTTCCATACAGAAAATTGATTGAGAATCAATAAGTGAATCGATAAAGAATCAGACTGTAAAGCAGAATCAACAATGGCACTGATCAAGTCTTATCTATACGCAACACAGGTCATATTAACTGCAGGAAACATTTCAAATCATCATCAAACGTGTTCACTGTGAAATTCTAATGAATGATAAAACGATAATGAAACGATTATTCTGTTTAAATTAAAGTGAGCTTCACAGGAATGGTAACAGATAGTTGTCTGTTTCCATCTGCTGATTCAAACACTCTTATGTAAATTATTATTATTATTATTATTATTATTATTATTATTTATAAGCTAAAGTAAGTGTCAAGGTCTTTTTATTTATGAGATTAAAACCAAACTGGAAGCTTTGTCAGGGACAGAAGGTGTTCATGTTTTGCTCAATCCTCCCTTGATCTGACCATTTAGCTCTAAATTCAAGGTCTGTCTGGAAACAGACAAAGACCGAAGTTTTCAAAATAGTCCCTGTTTGTGTAACCTTGCCAGAGAAAGTTGTTTCAGTTTTCTCTCTAATGGATTAGACAAGGAGGTTCAAACAAGTGTGAAGTCTCTGCAAGTGTTTTTTTTCCTATAATGAAACCACCGGCTGCCTGAAAGGAAAGAAATCAATCTAAAAACGGTGTGCTTGGAAAATGACCAAAACAAATATGGTTAATGTAATTAGTTGCTGATCCAGTGTCTGAGCTGAATACGTCTGTCGCAGGGTGCTCAGACTCAGACTGTGCGTACCTGTGAATGCGATGCTTCCTGCAAATGAAGACGTACACTCTCCTCAGCCCGACCAGGACGGGGTCCCAGTTGTTGTAGTGGCATAAGAGCGTGGCGATGAAGAAGGAGAGGAAGACGGGGACCGCCCCGGCAAAAAACAGCCACGAGAAACGTACCTACACACACACACACACACACACACACACACACACACACACACACACACACACACACACACACACACACACACACACACACACACACACACACACACACACACACACAGGAAAGTACTGTCAGTACCGGACTTCAGATTTCAGAACCATTTAAAGGTTCAGTGTGTAACATTTACACTGATCTACTGGCAGAATTCAAATATAAGTTTCATAAATATATTTTCATTCGTGTATAATCACCTGAATAAAGGAATTGTTGTGTTTTCGTTACCTTACAATGACCTGTTTTTATCTACAGACGCTGCGGGTAGCCTTTAATGTTTCTACAGTAGCCCAGAAGAGACAAACCCTGACAAACACGGGCTCTAGATAGAGGCGTTTGCGTTTTTGGAAGGGGAGGGTGAAGCGAGGGAATTTGGATCTGCAACTACACTGCTAGATGCAACTAAATCATACACAATGCAACTTTAAACTCAACAATTTATAAATATTTACTCACATTCCAACATTAACTTGAAACACACATCCACACGCTGTACAAACTAGATGAAACAAAAACAACTTGGCTAATACAAACATTTCATTTATTAACATTTCCAGACAAAGTATTAAACAAATAGAAACTGCTGTCCACATTACCTAGACTTTTCTTTTCACAATCTGCTCTGATCTATTCTCCTCAAACTGGCGTCTTGCTGACGCCAAACAAACATTATCTTTAATCTTATTTCAAAGTCTGACTGAACGCTGTTGAGTACCAGCGTTGGGAAACTTACCTTCTGCATGCAAATATCTGCCATAATAGAGAGCGGGATGGTGAGGCTCAATGCCAGGGTCCCGATTAGAGACGATGTGAGGAAACAGCCCCTGTGGAGAGAGAGCAGCGTCACCAGACACAGCCTTAAAATGTTTCTGAAATAGTGTATATTCCTCAAACTGAAGATCTGTGAGATTAGTACACTCATCAGAGAGTCAGTTTCAGTGTAGAAAACCACCACAAATGTCTTTAAATAAAATGTATACTGTAATGATTTTGTGCCAGCATTGTGACCTGAATAAATTAGGGGTCAGGTGCTCACCAGAGCCAGAGAAACTCAGAGAGAACGGTCCCAATGAGGCCGTTAATGAGGATGTACGTCCACACCAGCTGGCTGGGAAGCTCAAAGGCCTCGAAACCCGTGTAGTGGAGCAGAAGGAAGCCAGGCCACAGCAGCAGCAGGTTGAACAGACCCACAAACCCTGAGAGACACACAGAAACTCCAGCTCAGAAAAGCTCTAAAGACACCTTCTGTCGGACAGCTCAATGGAATAAAAAGAGTTAAACAGTGCAGAGGTATAGTATTTTAGTACATAGACAGGGTGCAATCTTTGTTAAGAGTATTGTTAATGGCTGAAATAGCTAGTAGACGTTTTAAAAATACTAATATACTCAGCATTTGCTTACCAAAGAACATGGGAATGTCAAGCTTATCCTCCCGATCCACTCGTCTCTTGATCATTACGATGTAGACGGCGTACAGCACCGCTCCAGCCAGCGACCACAAAGAACCTTCATAACAATGTAAAAGTCAATTATGTTTAGAAAGAAGGTTTCAGACTGTATTCATTCAACACTGTTAGACAAGAGAGAAAAGTACAATTTCACTACAAAATAGTGACGTGTCACCGTGGTTACCTGTGACGCCTTTCTCATCAGGGTTGTCCATGCTGGAGAAACTCACGAGGGCAACACCTCCCATGCTGAAGGAGAGAGATAATACACAAACAGGTCAACAGGACTGTTGCAAAGCTTACATTTTAAAAGGATGTACAATGTTCACATATTCCAGCCCAGTATCCCTTGGAATAACATCCAAATTGGACAATTCTGCACATGGTTTGACCTTTATATACATTTTCTTTCCAACATGTCTCATCTTTTAAAAAAACTCCTGTATTAATAAAGTAATTGTTCTATTTATGTAGCAGTGTAAGGGTGTGGAGGTCGGGCGGGTGGGGCATCTTTGATATAAGAGACCGGAGTCTGCATCCCATCACAGACCTGTAATTAACAATTACTGTTGTTATTAACCAGAACCACAATCATTTCACAACCAGAACCTGACTGTATAAATTCTACAGGGTTCATGGGGCAAGTGGGTCAGAAATCTACTTGCCCAAAGTCCTTTTTTACATGCCCCTATACAAATAGCTTTGTTTATAAGCGGTTATTAAATAACCATAAAATTGTTGCTGGCAAGGAAAGGACTGACTTGTGTAATAAAAACAACCATTTCATTTATTAACATTCTGAGACAAATACAAAATTGAAATAGGCGCCTTAGGCAAAAAATATTAAATATGTATCAGGGATGCATATCAGGGAATAGGCCGAGGCCAGGGGGTTATTAAATGAGAGCTACTCGGTTCAAATTTTCTATGTTGCTGGCAGGAAAGGTCAGGGCATGAGGAGTTACCCCTCTCAGGACAATCAACATTTACAGAAGATTTTCACAAAATTTGGTCAGTAGTTGTTAAACCAGCCACAAATGGAGTAAGGAAAAAGTAGCATTTACAATCCTAAAGTTGTACAACCCTGTGTTGTAAAATGACAATAAATGGACCTTAATATGATAGTGAATAATCACAGAAGCTGATTTGTGTTGACACTGCTGGCTGTTATGGTGGGCGACTGGACGAATACATCGGCTATTGGCCGGTTGTTTTCTTTTGGCTGATTTTTGGGGCATTTTTTGTCATTTTATTTAGCTAATTTAATGGTCTGCCTCTGAAGAATAAGAGCCGCTCAGTGACAGACGTTCAGCGGCGCAGCACACACAGCCAAAGAACGAGTGACGGGAAGAACAGCTGCAGAGCCAGA